>NC_044991.1:43725424-44065634 GCF_008728515.1 Papio anubis
TTTGAGACCGTGCACAGTGGCTCATGCCTGTAATCCCAGCACTTTGGGAGGCCGAGGCGTGCGGATTGCCTGAGCTCAGGAGTTCGAGACCAGCCGGGGCAACACGGTGAAATCCCATCTCTACTAAAATACAAAAAATTAGCCGGGCGTGGCAGCATGCGCCTCATAGTCTCAGCTACTCAGGAGGCTGAGGCAGGAGAATTGCTTGAACCTGGTAGACGGAGGTTGCAGTGAGCTGAGATTGTGCCACTGCACTCCAGCCTGGGTGACAGAGTGAGACTGTCTCCCAAACAAACAAACAAACAAACAAACAAAATACATAGATTTGAAAAATATTAGCCAAAGGTATCTTCTTCAATTTCTAAAGGGAAAAATAAATAGTACTGGGTTTAGATTATGCCTAATTCCTCAAGTAAGAGATAAATTTAGCAGTAGAGCAAGGGCTCTGACCTCCTAATTTTAAAAGTACAGCTCCTCTGCTGAAAGAAGAAATAAAACTAAGAAAAATAAATAAATATTTCTCTCTTCTTCTTCAATTCCTGGTCTTAGTCCAGAAAGTATTAAGATAAGTTTCTGAGATCAAGATGTCTGTCTCCAGACAATTTTAAGGGCTTCACATGCTACAGCTAAACCTGATTTTTCCAAAATGAGTATAACTTGGAAGAAAAGAATAATTAATCAGAGCATGAACATAACAAGTTGGCAAAATAATAACTAAGTAGATAATTAAACAACTAATTTTAAATAAACTTGCAACAAGATTTCTAAACCTTAATCATCTTTTTTCCCTCATCATCTTAGAAGTGAAACTGTTTATTGAAAAAAAGGATGCAAAATAGATAATTTACTTTAAATAAGGCTTAACTGCAATGCAGCTACTCCAAATATGTTATCAAAATTATCAGGTACTTACTATCTTTCGTCTTTTTTTTTGAGCTATGCCCATACTCTCTTGGAAAAGGAAAGAAAAACAGCTCAGTATGCTAAGCCACACAAGTCATTTTAGAAGACATCTGTTTACCAAAATGAGTGTGACTTAGAAGTCAGAAGCAAGTTGTTACAGGCCAATGTCTTTACTTATTGGCAGAGCATCGTCCTTCCTTGGGTGGTCTGATAAAGACGGGTAATTCCCTAGAATTATCATGTATTTGAACTAAACATTAGTGAAGGAAAATTTAAAATAACAAGAATAAGCCTCTCAAAGAGGCTTTTCATATGTTCTACACCGTTTAATGTATTTCATGTTTAAGGTTTTCTTATCACAGCTAAACCAGAAAGACGTATACTATTACCCTTGTGATAATGATTTAATTATTTTATATTGTTGCCCAACCACACAGGTGGCACTCTTCATGGACAATGAAAACCCCTAGTAATTAGAAGGCCAAAACCCTAGAGATATGTAATCTTTTCTCACAGTGTGTAACAGTTCTGGCTGGTATTTTTCCATGCATAGCCCTGCAGTGCTTCACTCTGCCAAACCCAAACAGAAACTACTGGTTTATTTCCAGCTGTTGCTGAGGATTTTTCATCTGATTTTTATTTACTTGTCTAAAGTGGCTGTAACAAGTACCAAATAAGCCACAACTGCCAGGAGCAGAATATAAAATTAAAGGGCTTCTACTAATGAATAAGTAATAACACACTTAGAAATGGATGCTAACTGGAATCATTGAATGAGGCTCTGTAACTTATTAGATTATATTTTTTAATGATTTTGAATCAACATATTCAAAGTTATGTAAATGCCTTTTGGTACATTAATTTAAGAGTTCATAATATTAATGCATTGAAAAATGTAAAATAAAGCACAAATGAATGAAATAACATTGTGGCAAGAATGGTATGTATTTCCCTTCTTGTGAGAGTGTGTGAGTCTGTGTGTGCATAGGTATGTGTGGGAGAGAGTATGTTATATCACATACATGTTATGACAGGTATGTACAGCAGCCATGTGAGAAAGCAGTGAGGTTTATTAACTAGAAGACATTCATGTATGTCTTAACTCTCACCTATGGCCTAGGAAACAAAGAAAGCCAAGGCAGCACACAGAAAATCTCCCCCCAATATAGAGGACAGACATCAATTTTCAAGATGAATACTCCAAAATTCTGTACCAGGAGTACTAGAAAATATCTTGATGACCACAATATAACCCCCAGAATAATGACATCTTTCATATCAACTGGAATAGTCACTGGTCTGAAGCCAAATTCACTGGCTGGCCATTTCTCCAGCAACAACTCGGAGACACGTGTTTTAGTCATAATGCCAGTAAAGGGCTGCTGAAGGTAATATAATGAAATATGAATAGTGTTTTCTCCACAAGCATGGTTCAGCCAATATGTATTGCCAATTTTGGCAAGGATATAGAAATAAACCAGCTAACCTATATCCTAGAGAGAGGAAAATGTTCAAATGAACTAGGATACGTCCATTGGTGCCAGTGGAAATAAAGAGCTGTTTTATATGGTGTCATAGGTTATCTCTTAAGCTTGGATGAGGAAACAGTTCAGGTTGTGCTTTGAAAGCAGGTTTAATCCTCACCCTTTTAAAGTTAGAATGGCTATAAGGAGATCACCAATTGGCCATATGAATTTCTTAGTCAACCCAACTCTCTGTACTCAGTTTCTTCCTCTGAAGTATAAAATGGGTCGCGGGAGGAGACCTCTGAAATCTCCTGTAGCTCCAGTAATTCATGATCGCCATGATTCTACTACAGAAGATAAGATGTAGTCCCCTGTGGAAATGCCACAAGACACCTGATGGAAAAGAGAAATGGACTGGCTATGAGAAAAGTGGGTTCTACTTCCAGCTTTTGCTCTCACTTAGCTATGTAAGTACCGTAAGAGCTGCTGGAGGAGTCCCACAGATATTCTGGGCCTTGATTTCCTCATTTATAGAAGGTGGCAGGGGACCCTACAGGCCCTTTCTTCATTTCTATTTCCAGGGGGTGAGAATCAGCCCATGTATAATAAGCCATGGTGACAAATGGCATCTCAGAAGATAAAAAGGTATCATTGAGCTTTGGGACTTCTAGAAAGCAAATTAACTCATACCTAAAATGCTTGACAGCAACAATTTTGAGTAAAAGCAGGTCCATAAAGTTTTACTGACAAATCACAGGAACTTAATTTCTATTTGATCATTATGTTAATCGGTCATCAATATAGCCACATGTACATATATCCCTGAAAGGAGACACATAGAAATGCTGCTTCATTAACAAGAGGCAAAGAGAAGGGATATTAAATTATTTGTAGAAAGTTAAAACCAGACTCAAAGCAAAAATAAGCTTGGGAGGCCAAGACGGGTGGATCACGAGGTCAGGAGGTCAAGACCATCCTGGCTAACATGGTGAAACCCCGTCTCTACTAAAAAATACAAAAAAACTAGCCGCCAGGTGGCGGGCGCCTGTAGTCCCAGTTACTCGAGGCTGAGGCGGGAGAATGGCGTGAACTCCAGGAGGCGGAGGCTTGCTGTGAGCTGAGATCTGGCCACTGCACTCCAGCCTGGGCGACAGCCGGTGACCTCGGCCTCCCCAAAAAAAAAAAAAAAAAAAAAAATCCTCTTATAGCATAGCAATAAAGTTACTGGAATCTGTAAAGAGAGACATTTGAGAAGAGTCAGGTCAGGTACATTTTAACACTAAGACCCAACTAAACATGATTTTATCATGTTTGAATAACTAAGTTATTCATCTTTAAAGAGCTTGTATAAACAGATAACTGTTAACAAATGAACAACCACAGAAGCAAAACACAGACATGAACACACACAAGCACACCCTCAAAACACACATACACAAACACACACAGTGTCTACTTTTGACTTATATATAAGCTTTGTATGGCAGAGGTAATTAGTGCATTTATCACACTGTTATTCCACTAACAGTGGAGATACACTCTTTTAGAATACAAAGATGAAATAGATGGAAGCATCCTTTCTTCTAATCTAACTTTTTAAGTGTTGTAATAAATAGTTAAACCTTTCTCAGTTACCAAAGAAAGAAACAATGAAGTAATCCATAGCCACTAGTTCTGGATATTGCTGAGGGCAACTATGGTCAGAGAAAATATTTAACAGTCTTACAATTAAAAAAAAAAAAAAAAAAACCTGTGTATGAAAGAACTCAATCCATCCTAGTAATTGCTTTCTGTGAAATCTAACTCTTGGTTAAAATTAATGAGTTACAGGTGTGAATCTAATGCTTTCCATTTTGCCTAAGATGTTACTGTTGCTTTTTTCTGAGACACTTGACCTCCAAAGGTATTATAGTTAATTTATCATAACACACTGCCAATGTTCAGTGTTCGCTAAAAAGGGGGAACTGAGCCCTTTTGGTGAAATAGAGAGCTCTTGTTTTTCTACCGTGCTGTCTGAAACTAATATAATTTTTCTTACCTACACATTTAAAATTCTGCTTTTATTTTTTTAGATGAACTGCCAGACCAAAACAGGTGTCAGAAAATTGTATTTTAAAAGGCAGAAAAGTTAGTGCAGATAAAGTCATGGCCCAAATCTACCTGTTGAACCTGCTTTTGCTGTTCAAATAGAAAACAAGTTTTCAAAGAATTATTTCTTTTTTTTTTTTGGAGACAGAGTCTCACTCCATCTCCCAGGCTGGAGTGCAGTGGCATGATCTCGGCTCACTGGAACCTCCGCCTTCCAGGTTTAAGCGATTCTCCTGCCTCAGCCTCCCAAGTATCTGGGATTACAGGCACCCACTATCATGCCTGGCTAATTTTTGTTACTTTAGTAGAGACTGGGTTTCACCATGTTGGCCAGGCAGGTCTTGAACTCCTGACCTCAGGTGATCCACCCGCCTCAGCCTCCCGAAGTGCTGGGATTACAGGCGTGAGCCACCGTGACTGGCCAAAGAATTTCTTAAAAACAATAAGAGAAAATGAAAAATAACTGTAACAGATGTGGCTACCATGAGGGTAGTATTCAAAAATATAGCATTTTGGGTTTTTTTCTAAAAAAGAACTAATTAAATATGTTTCTGAAATTAATAATTATTATAATATATTATGTGCCAGACACAATACTTAGTGCTTTTCACATATCATATTTTTCCCTTAGAAGTAGACTCTGAGACAAGAATTGGGGCATAATTTATTTGAAAAGAGATCCCAGGAAACCTACTAGAAGGAGACAAAGAAACGAGGCCAGGAAAGAAAGGGAAAGAGGTACTGTCAAGCAAGCAACCTCTATGGGTGACTGGAGATCAGTTCTGCTGGGGAACTCCGGAAAATGTGTAAAACATGCCTCAGAGGTATTCCAAATACGGGACTGCTTTTGGAGACATTACTTTTGTAGACTTCCAGTTGGCCTTGGAATGAGCCAACCATGCTCCTGCAGCCAGAATAAAGGCAAGGAATAAGAAGTGTTCTCAGTAAAGAACATCTGAGGTGTACAAATGAGGACTCTAACACCGTCTGCTGTAACACATTATATCATTTAAGGTTTATAGTAGGCAAGGCGCAGTGGATCATGCCTATAATCCCGGCACTTTGGGAGGCCGAGGCAGGACGATCACTTGAGGCAAGGAGTGTGAAACCAGCCTGGGCAACATAAGGAGATCTCATCTCCGAAAAAAAGAAATTGCGGCTGGGCGCGGTGGCTCACACCTGTAGTCCCAGCACTTTGGGAGACCGAGGCGGGCGGATCACAAAGTCAGGAGATCGAGACCATCCTGGCTAACACAGTGAAACCCCATCTCTGCTAAAAATATAAAAAATTAGCCAGGCATGGTGGCAGGCACCTGTAGTCTCAGCTACTCAGGAGGCTGAGGCAGAAGAATCTCTTGAACCTGGGAAGCAGAGCTTGTAGTGAGCCAAGACCGTGCCACTGCACTCCAGCCTGGGTGAAACGGCAAGACTATGTCTCAAAAAAAAAAAAAAAAAAAAAAATTGTCGGGCATGTTGGTGAGTGTCTATAGTCCCAGCTACTTGGGAGGCTGAGGTGGGAGGATTGCTTGAGTTCAGGAGGTTGAGGCTGCAGTGATTCATGATCATGCCATTGCACTCCAGCCTGGGCAACAGAGTGATATGAGTTATATGGCCCTCATTTCATGAGCTAAGGCTCAGAGAAGGTAATCAGCTTAACCAAGGGTATACACGGCTAATAAATGATGGGGCAGAGACTGGAAATCCTGAATTGTTTTGACTCCAAACCTTAGTCCTGACCATATTGCTATACTGCAATGCAGGCAAGAAATGAACATAGAGTGCATTATAACATGTTAGGAAACCTAAGTGTGAGACAAAGACATTACCTAAATCCTAATTCTTTCCCAGTGGCAAAATAAACACCTATTGGGACTGAAGAAAATTAATGGAAGGTCATATGCAACCTTGAGGACTTTGCCAAAGACAAACAGAAAAGATCTATTTTCCTTAATTATATATTTAGATAATCTCATAGTCATTTTGCCATCTTTAAAAGATCTCCAGCTTTAGAATTCCTTCAACCTGGTGGTCTTGAGTGAGCCCAGGACCTCATTATGAGTACATAAAACCCATCTGTTTGCTAAAATGTTAATGGTTTTTGAGTAAGTCAGTTTTTGCAATGTTTTTAGTTGTGTGTTAAGTTACTATCTTATTAAATTCAATAGTCAATCTCATACTGTTTTTTCAGTATTAAAAAGGGAAAGAAATTAGATAAGAAAAAATAGAATTCTAGTGGAATAAATGATATGTTTGAAATTAATAACAATGTGTATGATACCTACAAAAGCTGCAGTTTGACAAAAGAAATACCATGCTCTTGTTGTATGAGATAAAATATTATGGCAAAGTTACTTCCGCTCTAATTTTGAGATGTGTAAAATTATTGTTAATAGCAGAACACTGAAAGTCACTATTAACAGGTTAATCATTTGGGGTTAAAAGATAAATTTCTGAATAGGAATTCCCAACCATCAACTGTCTAAACTTATATGTAAAATATTAAGAGAAAACAATGATAGGGATAGAAAATGTGAGGCAATCATGTTTCCAAAATACTGATGGGGTGACCTACCCTAGTTGGGCATCTCTTTGCCCTGCCTTGATATCTATCAAATGACCAGAGTTATTACGGCTTTTCAAACTACAACTGTTTAGCATATAACTAAGCCCCTACTAGATACTCTAGTAAGATTTGGAATAATATGAATGTTTATGAATTCATAATTATTCTCTAAATAAACAAGAAGCAGAAGCTGCTACCTAGCTGAGACACTGCCTCAGCCTGAGTTCCCCAGGAAGCACCAACACAGAAATCCAGAGTGGGAATAGGATTGGATGAGGCACTGGTCGGCAGTCCCCGCAGGAAGACAGTTGGAGCCCATGTACAACTGATCGCCACAGCTGTGGAGACAAGTGAAGCCAAATGGATCTGGAGAGGCATATATCCTCCTCCAGGAGTTAGGCCTATAGCAAAGTGGCTTTCTCACACTTGAACTTCCTGACGTGCCACTATGCATGATACATTCATTTCTTGATGGTGTTTCAATATAGCAATATGGTTCAGGATTGAGGCTTGAGGTCAAAACAAGGATTTCCAGTCTCTGCCTCACCCAGCTGACTCCCTACCTTCATCACTTATTACTCCTATATAACCTTGGTTATGTTTACTTTGGCTTTGATTACCAAGGATTTGGGAAATATGTTCCAGTCAAAGCCAGGATGTGCAGCCCAGTCCTCTCTTCCTCGTGCCCTCCTTTCTTCTGGTCCCCTATTATATCAGGGTCCAGTTCTGACTAGTGCTGTGGAGGCACCAACTTCCCCTCTGTAAGTTCCTGTGCACTAATCTTCTTCACCTGCTGAACTCCTTTCTTAGGCTCTTTTCTCTTTGGCATCATCTCATCCCCCTATAAAAGCATTGTCTTCGGTGGCTTCATCAGACCACACAAGTTTGGGAAATGTAGGATATGCTGTCCCTGTCTTGGAAATTCACAGTGCATAATGAGTAATACTGCAGGAAGTAAATCTATTGAATGACATTTAATTATGTACCTTCCAAACTTATCTGATCCTAGAACCCTGTTTTGGACATAACCCCTTTTAACATTCTATAGACCTAATATTCTTTGGAATGGCTATGACCAAATGACATGAGTTTACTTTTCATTTCAGTATTTCACTCAGAACTGCTTCTGGCAACTATATTAAAGGCTGCACTTTGGTGTGTAGTGTGAAGGGTTATTAACAAACAACATTTGTTAAACAATGGAAGGGGTATCTGCCCCTCAAAACATCTAATCATTTGGTAGGGAAGCAGTATAGAAGGATAAAAGGAACTAATCTCCATTAAGGTTATGTAACCACAGAAGAACATTCAGCTGTTTGCTGTTAGTTTACCATAGACAACAAATAGGCTGAAAAAGTCAGTTCCATTTGATTCTTAAACTTGTAAGAAGAATGATAATTACTAATTTTTGAGAGTGGAACTCTAACCTCCCATGGAGGAGAACCATTGATAACTTATGCCATATATTTTGATCTCCTTAATTATTTTTACAAAGCTCAAAAGGGAAGTGGGGGTGAGGAGATAATTACTAAAGTTGTTTCTCCGGTCTAGGGTAAAGTAATAGATCAAGATCAATTTCATTTAGACCTGAATGAAACAGGAAGTCAGTAATGACAGCCAACTGTGTAAAAGCTGGAAGAGAGATCAGACATGTTTACATGACAAGGTGTTTAAGCTGTCAACATCGCAGACTCCTTAGTAAGTCCCAGACACACCCAACTCATTCTTTACAAGTAGGAAGACTTTCCCATGTAAAGATGCTACCAGTCAGAATGGGGAGGCAGTCTTTTGCATATCTCAGCCATGCAAGCATCTGGAACAAATCCACTCAGATTGATAGTAGGATGTGTTAAGTCTAGAACTGTTCAGAGGTTAAAAAATTTTCCCTTCTGCCTCCTGCTCCCATTCTGAATGTGTAGATTTGACTTATCTGAGAAGAAAGTTATTGGCTCAACTAAGGGCTTCAATCTGCAGAAGTACTGCAAAAACAAGTTGTTATCAGTCTATGCATACTCCACCTGGATCCAGAGTCAAGAACTGAGAATATTCAACCTGTAGGCTCAGCCCCACCCAGCCTGTGACTCAATGAGAACCAAGCCTGGGTGTGTATTAGATGTAGAGTTCTAACAAAGGAAAGGCCCTGGTATCAGCCTCGGTATTCTTACCTGACAACCAGCAAAATGTACCCAGGGCAAACCCTTTAGGGATCTATGCACTTACAGAGATATAGCTGAATATTTAGGTGTGGAAAGCCTAAATACCTTGTCATATAAACACACCAGCCCCCAATATGTATGGCCAGCCCCATGACCAAGCTCCAAAACCAGTTCTTTGTGAGCATTCTATGTCCCTAGGGAAACTACAGTCCTTCCCTGAAGCTTGGCTCACTGAGCTAAGGTCTTGGATTACCTTTGCAGCCAATGCAAACTCCTCTTCGGGGGCTAGATCTTGCTTACTTTCCCTGTTAGAACTGTGGTCATGACTTAGTTCAGATGGTCATTCCTATAAGCAACGGAGATGCTCTACCTTGAAGACTTAAATTGCTATCGTCCAGACATCCCTACCCGTAAGAATAAACTTTTTAGATATCAGTATTGATCTATATCTGAGGAAACTGACTATGCCATCTCTGGGACTAGCTCCACTAGTGCTGCCCAAATTGATCTCTAAAACGCTTTCCCCTTACCAGACAGTCCATACTTCATGGTAGAACTAACTGAATCCATGACAGGAAAAAGAAGTGCTGGATATAGAAACACAAAAGCCTATTTCTTTTATTTTGTCCATGTCCCAAGAAGTAATTTCTTTAACCAAACTGGGCAGGGAAGTAGAAGCCTTAAGTATGGAGGACACTGAGTGTGAAGTGAAGGAGTGTGGGCCTCTGGAGTTCACAAACATATACAGGACTCCAGGTCTGCTGATTACTTCCAAGAAAACATGAATTTCAGGGGTTACCTCAAGGGCCTATTGCACGTAGCACTTGGAGGAGAAACTGTGAATTTTACTTATTTATTGCTGTATTTTCCAGATGAGAGAAAGGAGTTTAACTCACTAAGAATAACAGGTTAATTGGCATAGGTGAAGATTATATTATTTAATAAAGACATTCTTAGTTAAATACAGAATGGTATAAAGTACAAAATATTAAACAGTAATTAAAAAGGATGTTACATCTTTAATAAGACCCAACTGAATATTCATAATATACTCTTAAATAAATAAGTTGCAGAGAAATGTGTGTAGTATGACTCCATTTTTATAAAAACCAAAACTAAGCAATAAACCTCTGAGTACCTGAGATATATATACATGTTTAAATAAATAAAGAAGAGGCGAAGGAGAGAAAGTAGACAAGGGCAAAGGCAAAAAGAGAGAAAGTAGAAAGATCCACATTGGACTGCTAGTTTCTGTTACCTAAACATTTTGATACTCCCTAGTTTAAATCCAGTTGTTACATTGAGAATGGTTTACTTTATTGACTTTTTTTCAAATTAATACAGAGATTTTAGGAAGATTATATTGAAAATAAACTGGACGTTAAATGTCATCTGGGTACTTTCAGTTAGTGAGTCCTATGATGAACCATTTTGTAAATTGTATAAATGGCCTAATGTATCTTACTTGTAACGTAAATATTGATATCTGCGTTTCTGTAGAGTAGTGACCCACTCTACTTTACAGGCCCAGTCATCTTACACAGAGAAAGCATTCTGATATTTAGGTTCCTTTTTCCCAAAAAACATCACATTGCCAAGACTTTGAGTTATAATCCTGACCTGTACTACCACTCTGTCCATTTCTAATGTCACAGAAACATTAGCTATTATTACTCTAAGCAGTCATCCACTATCCATATTTAGGCACACTATGTATAAGGCACTATGGAGGCAAAGATAAATAAAAATTAAGCACTACCTCTGGAGGTCCTTAGCCTAAATGAAAGACATTTTTGCCCTACCTGGCTGGATAGGATGCAAATGACAGTGCTTTGGGGAAAGAGGTGGTCTTGGGTTTTCTGATTCAGTAAGAAAACTACAGTGTTGCCCTCTTAAGAGAAGAGTAACATGAAGGTAGTCCTGAAAGCAGTAAATCCCAGGGCAAGGGGAAAAAAAAAATGAACAAGAATAGTGGTGCTTGAATCATAGGAAGTTCCTTGCAGATGATGTGCCCTAGACCTGGAGTATTGTCTCTCAGTCAAGAGTGACAGAAATATTTATCTGTCCTATTAAAGAGGATGTTTGTCATCATTGTGAGAGAGATTCTAGTAGCTGGGGAACTTAAGAAATGAAATTGAGAGCTGAGGGTCTGGATGTCTTATGAGGCATCAAGGGATCCAATGAGAACTTAGTCCAGTGTTTCCTTACATCTTTGATCTGAAAAAAAAACTGAGGTACAAATACTGAGACTGAGATGGTGTTAGCCATGACAATTCCTTCAGATTTGCAATGCATTGAAATATGTGCTTAGTTAGTATTATTTTTTTGAAACAAAATGTTATCTCTTTTATCATTACACCACCCCCAAGGTTAATGAGAACATTTTTACATGTGTACCCAAAAATATTCATCTGAAATTTCTGCCTCTGCCAAAATGTGAGAGGAAAGCATCAGCTGCTGAAACAAAACTTCAAATGATTAAACAAACTGGGGAG
This sequence comes from Papio anubis, assembly GCF_008728515.1. NCBI lineage: Eukaryota > Metazoa > Chordata > Mammalia > Primates > Cercopithecidae > Papio > Papio anubis. Next base: position 43,737,096 of record NC_044991.1, read on the forward strand.
CTTCGTCTAAATCCTTGAGTTTTCAGTTCCAGGAACCCTGGGGATCGTGCAGTATGTTCTTTTTACACAAATAGATTTTTCAGAGAACTCATGAAAGGCCAAATAAATCCCCCTGAATTAGTAACTGCTGGCTGTACAACCAAGGCCCTCAAGTGTTGAAGAGAATAGTTTAACTAGGATTTTCTCAAACTTGTTTTAGTGGGAAAATGCTGATTACTTTATTAAGATCCCACATGAGGTGTGCCAGCTTGATAAAAAACACTAACAGACGGATCATCAAGAAGGTCGGCAGCAAATATTCAGATGTGTGGAAACACTCCCCACCTCTGAGCTAACAACAAAACCCCAGACACCCACACATGTTTATATGCATGAAGCAGATGAAGAAACACAAACACACACATAATGGCTGTGTTTTAAGAGACAGGAAGTCGACATGGTAAAGAAATACAATTACACAGTACCTTCAAACACAGGAAGGTAACTACTTTCTGGTATTAAAATGATAAAAGACAAGTGAATTAATGATTTGAAATATGGTTACTTTTCAGGAAACTATGCATCATAACGTTAAAAATAAACAATGCAAACATAATGATACAAAGGTTGAAAGCAAAGTGTGCTGCCTCATTGTTTCTATAACATAAAAACAAAAACCCCCTCTAACATTATCAGAAGAAAGACCAATTTTTTTCCTATGAAAAAAAAATTCCACTATTACAGCTTCTATGATGAGTCCACTAAGATCTCTGACTGACATTTCTATATAACTAATTATCCTGCTATAGCTGGATAATATAATACCATAATAGATAACATAATGGTGCTATATCAATAGACTTGAATATTAATGGAAGATTTGGTTAAATATGAAAGTTGTTTGTTTGGGAAAAAACACTTGAGAAATAAGGTAGCTTCATCAATGCTAGATTTTCATCACAAGTTTTATGACATACCATGGAACAGAAGTGCTTTTATGAGTTGTAAAAATTGCTTCAATATTTGACACTCTGCGCTTCAAGGAATCCTGATTGGCAGCTGATTAGACTTTTGCTCCAGTCATTAGCTTCCTTAGTAAAATTAGTAGGCTAGAAAATTGCATTGTAATTCATCAAGGGGAAAATAACATTGCAAAAGATCTTAAGGCTATGATTGAATATTTACTTAGTATAAAATATAATTTTTTTCCAAGTTATTTCTAATAAAAATATGCCAGAGAGAATGTATTATTGATTCATCTGGAATTATGAAAATCCATTTCTGCACATTTGGTTTCTGTAAATGGAGTTTTTAATCTGCCTTGAATTCCCTGTGTAATGGCATTAAAATAAATTACAGAGAGAATGTGATCTCTCTGTTATTACTGTCTCTTGCATGTCCCATTTAAACCCATCTTGAGCACCACGTACTTTTGAAAGAATCCTTCAAATGCAACCAATACTAACAATATTTTCACTCTAATACAAGTAAATAATTTACTGTGAAAATTTCTCTCCTGCAAACCAAAGTGCTACATTATGGCGATGCTCTAGAAATCTCACACACGTAAGTATGACAGCGAAATAATTATGTTGAGTATAAAAGGTATGTACAGATCTATTTTTTTAGTAAAATTAAAACCTTTTAAAAGATTATAAATTAAGCACACCACAATCAAAATTAAATTGGAAAAATACAAATACACATTACTTTAGTTATATACTTCCCAGTCTCCAGAAGTCAATTCTGTATTCCCAACATTTTATTTTCTTAAAGTAGATATAGAGAAGAAAACGTTTACAATATATGAAAGTCTATGGGTGCTAAAAAGAAGCACCAGAAAATGAAAAGGTTGACTACAACATATTATTCGTTCATTCAACTACAATGAAAAATTCAACAGACTCATATTAAATTCATGTCTTTCTTATATTTTGTAAGTATGTTTAATAAATTTAATACCCATTCAATTTAAATAGATGCATCTAGATAATATACTTTATTTTTCAAAGAGCTTTACACTTATATTTAATCTAAGTGAAGAAAAAATAATGACAAAAATAGCATTGAAGGGGAAAACAATTTCAAAAGTTTGGATTTTGCTTCAATAAAGCTATTTATCACTGATAGGAAGTAATTCTAAAATAATCATTACCCCTGTGCAAATAATATGTTTGATCTTTTTCTAACAGTTGTTCAATCCATGAGTGTAAAGTCTTCATCAGAACGTAATATCCCGTAGTCATCATATTCTTTGTTTCCTGCCTACACCCCCTTCCATGCCACTGCCTCTACCTGCCTGTCCCAATTTTGTTTGTTTTTGTTGTTTGCTTTTGGTTACCCACTCCAAGTTCACAAGAATACAAAAATGGTATCTGGAGTTACTATTGTATTTGACCTTTGAACACAACAGCAATATAATTCTGCCTGTGTAGCCAGAATTCATGCAAGAACAAAATAACATTAGGTTGCATATGTACACTATGATCAGCACCAATTTTCTGTCATATAAATATTAGTTCTAAACATTGTTTCAAGATAGTTCATTAATTCCATATTTGATAAACAAGTAAAATGGAGCTCTGGCTCTCATAGACATTTATCCAGAGAGTTTTAGCAAATTGCAATGATAGGGACTTAATAATCTACACTGGGCTGAGAGAGTGGGACAAAAAAAATATTACATAATAATCTGCAAACGAGAAGTGTCATTGGAATGCTAAATTATAAAACCATTTTAAAAAACTCCATGAGGATGGATCCAAATTTTTAATTTAATGAGTTACAAAGAAAGGCAAATAAACCACTACATAGTATTATAGCAAACGAGCTTTGAAATGGGCTTTTGAAGATCAGCACTCATATTTTTGATCACAGCTTTCTAACAGATCGACTGTAGATCCTTTCAATGTTACTAACAGTTATTAAGCAGCTACATCAGTCTCTTCATCATGAGAAGAAAGTCCTTGCCTTGTGATGAAACATCACTTTCTATACACAAAGAATATAAAACTATAGTCCAAGTTCATTTCTGTTTCTTAGACTTACAAGAGCAGTCAGTTTTAATTACTGGCAAAAATATTTAGTTATTTAATAGAACCAGAATAATGTATTTTTATTAATGCTACAATTTATTTCCCATTTATATGCAAGCTAAGCACTTTATATACATTATTGCTTTTAATTCATATAATAATCTTATCAGTTACATATTATTATTACCATGTTATAGATGACTAACTAAAGCTTAAGGAAGTTTTGGATTTAAAAAAAAATTTTTATCCATCTACACCTCCAGGCATCCATCTATCCATTCATTTACCTACCCAGGACATTCATTCAACAAATATTTAGAAAATACCAGGTTTCAGGCACTGTGGCATGAGCTGAGGCTGCAGCTGTGAACAAAGGACAGTCACCAGAGGTGCCTTGTCATCTGACAATCAGGTCCGCATATGCCAAGTAACAAGCTAAACCACATGACTATCTAACATGCCAACACTGGTATAACCTATTAAAACATTGAATACTCCTTTCCTTTTTCTTTTCTTTTAAGGAAGAGTACATTATGAATGCTATGACACAAAGTAATATAAAATACTTTAACATCTCCATTTATAAATTTAAATTTGTGAATGCTCCCAGAGCTCATCAGGGCTATCTTAATTTCAAATAGACCAAATGAATCAAACTTTTTACAGTGTTTTCACAAAATGTCAGTGTCATTTGCATTAGTAAACAAAAATGCCAGGTATGCATTATCACACTAGCTGGCAATGACATGAGCTTCGAATTGTGAATAGGCCTCAGGGTTACAATCTGCCATATGACCGCTGTGTAACAGTTACCACATCACTCAGCCACCAAGTTCTCAGCATTGCACTGACATAACAATAACGTTAAGAGACTGCAATTAACTTTTAACCTACTTTTTGTTTTAAAACCCAGCGGAGGCTCCAGAATTTCCATACAGAAGAATGGATGGAGGGGGATATGACATTGGGGCAGGAACGGTACTTCGAAAGCAAAGCTAAGGGAATTGTGTAAAGTGGCATTTGCATCTAAAACGTGCAAGTTGGTTGGGTGTGGTGGCTCACGCCTGTAATCCCAGCACTTTGGGAGGCTGAGGAAGGTGGATCACGAGGTCAGGAGATCGAGACCATCCTGGCTAACACGGGGAACCCCATCTCTACTAAAAATACTAAAAAATTAGCCAGGCATGGTGGCGGGCGCCTGTAGTCCCAGCTACTCAGGAGGCTGAAGCAAGAGAATGGCGTGAACTCGGGAAGCGGAGCTTGCAGTGAGCTGAGAGAGCGCCACTGCACTCTAGCCTGGGCGACAGAGCGAGACACCGTCTCAAAATAAATAAATAAATAAAAATAAATAAATAAATAAATAAATTAGGCCACTTAATAACTGTATAATGGCCTCTAGGTGTTCAAGTGAAAGGAGGAGTTGCATATCTCTCACTTTACACGAAAAGTTAGAAATAATTAAGCCTAGTGAGGAAGGCACATCAAAAGCTAAGAGAGGCCAAAAGTTAGGCCTCTTGCACCAAATAGTTACCCATGATGCGAATGCGAAGGAAAAGTTCCCGAAGGAAATTATAAGTGCTATTCCAGTGAACACAGAAATGATAAGAAAGTGAAACAGCCCTTTACTGCTGATATAGACAAAGTTTGAGTGGTCCGGATAGAAGATCAAACCTTCCTCAACATTCATTTAAGCCAAAGCCTAATCCAGAGCAAGACCCTAACTCTCTTTTATTTTACGAAGTCTGAGAATGGTGAGGAAGCTGGAAGAGAAAAGTTGGAAGCTAGCAGAGGTTGGTTCATGAGGATTAAGGAAAGAAGCTGTCTCCATAACACAAAAGTAAACAGTGAAGCAGCGAGTACTGATGCAGCAAGTTATCCAGAAGATCTAGCTAAAACAATTAACAAAGGTGTCTACGCTAAGTAACAGACTTTCAATGTAGACAAAACAGCCTTCTATTGGAAGAAGATACCATCTAGGACTTTCATAGGTAGAGGGAAGAAGTCAATGCCTGGCTTCAAGGCTTCAGTGAACAGGCTGACTCTCTTGTTACAGGGTAATGCAGCTGGTGATTTTAGATTGAAGCCAGTGCCCATTGATCATTCCAAAACTCCTTGGTTCCTTAAGAACTATGTTAAATCTACTCTACCTGTGCTTTATAAATGGAGCAACAAAGTCTGGATGATAGCACATTTGCTTACAGCATGGTTTAATGAATATTTTAAGCCCACTGTTGAGAACTACTGCTCAGAAAAAAAAGATTTTTTTCAAGTCATTAACTGCTCATTTACAATGCACTCAGTCACCCAAGAGCTCTGATGAAGATGTACAAAGAGATTAACATTGTTTTCTTGCATGCTAACATAACGTCCATTCTGTAGCCCACCAATCAAGGAGCAATTTTGACTTTCAAGTCTTATTATTTAAAAAATACATTTTGTAAGCCCATAGCTGCCATAGATAATGATTACTCCAATGGATCTGGGCAAAGGACACTGAAAACCTTCCGGAAAGGATTTACCATTCTAGATACCATTAGGAACATTTGTGATTCATGGAAGGAGATCCAAACATCAACAGGAACAGGAGTTTGGAAGACGTTGATTTCAGCCCTTACAGATGACTTTGACAGCTTCAACACTTCAGTAGAGGAAGTCTGCAGATGTGGTGGAAACAGCACGATAACTGGAGCCTGACTATGTGAAACCTAAATACGTGACTGAATCACTGCAATCTTGTGATAAAACTTGAGACAATGAAGAGTTGCTTCTTATGGATGAGTAAAGAAAATAGTTTTTTGAGATGCAAACTATACCTGGTGAAGATGCTATGAACAATGTTGAAATGACAAGAAAGGATTTAGAATATTACATAAACTTAGTTGATAAAGCAGTGGCAGGGTTTGAGAGAACCAACTCAAATTTTGAAAGAAGTTCTACTGTGAGTAAAATGCTATGAAATAGCATTGCATGCTATAGATAAATCTTTCATAAAAGGAAGAGTCAATCCATGTATCCAACTTCATTGTTTTATTTTAAGGAATTGCCACATCCTTCCCAGCATTCAGCAACCACCACCCTGATCAGTCAGCAGCTGCCAACAGTGAGGCAAGAGCCCCCACCTGCAAAGATTACAACTTGTTGAAGGCTCAGATGATTGCTAGCATTTTTTAAGCAATATTTTTAAATTAAGGTATTTACATTGTATTTTTAGACATGATGCTATTATACACCTAATAGACTATAGTAGAATATAAACATAACTTCCATATGCACTGGGAAACCCAAAAAAAATGCATAACTTACTTTATTGCTGTTTACTTTATTTCAGTGGTCTGGAACCAAACCCACACTATCTCTGAGGTGTGCCTGTATTAGATAATTTGGGGTAGATTGGAGGACTGGTGGAGGTTATGGGGTGACAGTGGCCCTACTTCTGAGCACTCTTTGACCTTGCCACCTGTCTCTCCCAGTAGACTATAAAGCTCCTCAGGGATAGAAAACTAGATTTATATAGGTCTGCATCCTCGGAAACTTAGGGTTCATGAACTTAGAAAAAAAAATATCCTTTTCACTAATCTCTGAGTGAATCTTCCCATTTCCTTCACTTGTGAATGAGGAAACAAAGCAAAGCGGTTTCGGGAAAACTTGTGACTATGTCAACAGTAGAAATCACAGATATTTTCCTATTAGATTCCAGTTGCTACAGAAATTTCAATATTTCACTTATACCCATCAGTACTTGAGAAATGCAGTGATTTTTTGACCTGTTTGTCAGTTGTTGTTATTTAATGTGTTAATGTGTTAATATAAAAGCACATGAATTAGTCTTCACATTTTTCAAAATCATGATCTGTAGATTTCCATAAAACTGATTTCCTAAGTAAGTTTTTGCACTTTATTATATGCCTGTAAAATATTCTGGAAAGGGGTCCACAGGTAATCCCTAAGTAGCAAAAAAGTAAACAACAACAACAAACATTTTAAACCCCTACTATAGAGGTGGAATAAAAAGAAAGGGAGGAGGAGTTGAGAATGATTTATAATTCTACTGGTGTGGCGGTTCGCTTGCTTGAGAGAGTGACAAAAAATATCCCCTACCCTGAGCTTGTTAAAAAAAAAAAAAATGTGTTCCCCATTAGACTTAATCGAGCTATCCTTGTGCAATACTTTGTGAGTGTTGATTTGTCTAAGTGGTCCTGAAACTTAAGAAGTTAAATCAAGGGGGAATTTGAGTGATACCTCAGTAAATCCTACTTTTGATGGTGTAGAGTTGCTGTTGGCTAAAGGGCTGTGAACTGCAAGATAATTAGAGAAGCCTGTAGACTTTTATTGAATGATGGCTATTCTGTAATCAGCTTCTGAAGGAGGAAAAATGGTGGCAAAATTCTCACTGAATTGTGTATGTGCATGTGTATCCTGATGGCAATTGAACTAAACCACAGTCCTGTCTGGCCACAGACAGAATGGATTGGAGGGCTGATGGAGATTATGAGGTGATTATTAATTAAAATAATTTCCCTAGCCACAGGAATTAACTCTACCAGAACCTTCTAGGAGAGTTGAATAAATAATAATAAACATTTCAGAACATACCAAAGTTGATTGGAGTACATGAAATTAGGAATGGAATGAGTGAACGGGGAGAGTTGAAGAAGGTGCCTAGATCTTAATGATGTGCTAACCTCTTTAAAAGATAAAAACTCTATATATTAAATAAAATTAAGCTTACTCATAACAGAAAAACAAGAAAGGAGAGGGTTACCTTAAACTATACTAAAATGCAAACAGCTTACACTTATAAATTCTTCTACCTCAGTCAGGAACCCCAGGGCACTTTGTTGCTGCCAAAATTTAACTATGAATACCACTGTTGAACAAGATATCCAGTTTCCCTGTACCAAAATGTGAGGCTGGATATAAATTAGGTATGTATATATTCTTTTACCATCACAATGCCTACTATGTGCTGCTAACCTAAGAAATTAACATATATTCACTCATTTAATTCTTTTTTTGAGACAGAGTCTTGCTCTGTCACCCAGGCTGGAGTGCTGTGGCGTGATCTTGGCTCACTGCAACCTCCGCCTCTTGGGTTCAAGTGATTCTCCTGCCTCGGCCTCCCAAGTAACTGGGACTACAGGCATGTGCCACCACCCCCAGCTAATTTTTTGTATTTTTAGTAAAGATGGGATTTCACCATGGTAGCCAGGATGGTCTCGATCTCCTGACCTCCTGATCCACCTGCCACGGCCTCACAAAGTGCTGGGATTACAGGAGTGAGCCACCTCACCCAGCCTCACTCATTTAATTCTTATAACAACCTGATAGAGTAAATATGATTTTTATTATCCTCATTATATAGATGAGGAAACTGAGCAAATGAGAGGGTAAGAAATTTGTTCAAGGTCACATGAATCCTGGCAGATCAGGCTTAGGGCTGGTCCATCTTCTGAGTCCATGCTCTCAATGACTAAGCTGAACTCTCTCTATATAAATAATCCTGTCGAGGCCTATCTCTAGAGTGGCCTCAATTGGAGTTACCAACAAGAACAACTGAAAATTATAACTTGAAGTAGACTAGATAGCAGCAGAAAAAAAGGAAAAAAAAATTCCAGGACTGTTTAAAATGCATTATTTTCATTCTCATAGTCATAACTGAGAGAAATTCTGAAATGTCTAATGTATTTCCCAGTATCTTTTGTAAGTATGAAATGTAATAATATTTTAAAAAATCATCTGATACCATAAAAATGATCACTGAAAGATTTAGACGGTGGCTCATGATAGAGGTAATTCAACTTAAAATATAACAATAATTAAACTACCAGTTTAAAAAATCCCATTATAGATTTCTAATGATGTACCGCCCTTTACATCAACACAAAGAGGAATTGAGCTACTTTTTCTTCCCATTTTGCCTTTTATTAGAGAAAAAAAACCCAGAAAGAAAAAAATCATAATTCAGACTTCAGAAATGAAATTACAGAAAATCACAACTGGAAAAATAGTTGTTCCCTGACTTCCAAAATCCTGACAGAAGCTTGACAGGAAACATTTTTTGGAAGTCAACTATCTAAAATGTTGCTTATTCATGATGTTGCCAGAGAATACTGAGAGGGAAATGAGATTGCAATCTCTCCTTGTCCAGCTGTCAAAGAAGATAGCAAATTTTTCTTCCACCGAAGAGACAAAATTTGGGGGGAAAAAAAATTCACACTGTTGGAAAACCACACGTCACCTCAGTGGGTTTGAACAATATTTAAAACTGGATGTAATGTGACAGCAACCACCTGGACACCAATTCAAAAATGACAAAGGTTATTGCTGTAGTACGATATGAGCAACAGGGAATTGGCAAATCATAATGAAGAAGACAGTCTACGCATGTAAAACTATACAGAAGGCACGATTAGGCTTCAGGGTGTCAGGGAACACAGAGATACTATGCAAGGTGAGAGCTTACAAGCCTGAGATGTATTTTTCATTTAGCATTCACTTTAATATTTTACCCAGCATTCATCTCAACAAAACTACTAATGAGGCAGTTTAATGATAAAAAATCAATGACCTGGTATGATGGCCAACTTGTACAGGGGTTGTATATCTTTAATGGTTAACTGGAACACCAACTAGTATCTGAAGAGCATCTTTAAGTGGCAACTAATATCCATCATTAGAGTGGATTTTTTCTTCTTCGTAAAGCTGGAGACATATATACCAGTAGAGTCAACTCTTAGACACATGTAAATCAAGGCAAACTTCAAATCAGTATAGAAAGGCAGCTGCAAAAGTGTTTGATGGAATCTTTCTGAATCCCTATTCTTCTCCCACTTATTCTCTAAGGCCATTCCTTCCTCTCACCAGCTCCCTCCAGTCTCATTTTTTAGTAGGTGTATTCGATTAACAAATCCCATCTTGTTTGTAGAGTATGAAAAACCATCTCAGGTCAGAGATTCTGTTCTTTTTATCTACTATCATTATTCTGCATTTCGGCTTTTGGGAGACTTTCTTATTTGAATTCCAGTCTTCATATGTGTTTTACCTTTCCACAATTCAGTGCCTTTATTTAAACAGACTCCATCAGTATCAGTTTTTGCTTCCTCTGGGTTCCCTTACCCTAATTTTGACCTTCTTCCCCAAATATAGCAGGAGCTATTTTATTTTTTCTATCTTGGACACAAGGGCACAGTTCCTTACATTAGTAGGTGCTCAAAATGTTGTTATAGATATGAAGTACACTACATTGAGAACATACTAGAATATTTTGTGGCCATCCTCTTTTATTCTCGCAGAATATAAAGAAGGCTTTTGAGCACAGGTGCAGATCACACAAATGGTAGGAAGCGTGGGCAGCTAGTCAACCTGGTGATGAATCAAAGCAAAATCCCTGTGCATCATTTCATCTTCTAGAGGCGCCCATTTAGCTTTCCAGGATCACGCTTGTCTTTCGTGTCTCAACATTGCAGGTGTTTCTTTTGGAGTCCCTAAGAAAGGGACGGTCCTCAATCAGGGGTGTAAGCTTAAATGCTGTAGTGCCCTCCAGTGAAAGAAAGAAGAGAGGGAAGAAGGGAGAAGGGCAGGGAGGCAAGAGGCCAGGAGGAAGACAGAGAAGGACTGAGGAGGGGTCAGAGAGTGGAATAAGAGTTTAACTTCATTTCATTTTTCATGATAGAATTTGTTTCAGAAGTTCCTATTAGGCCAGAAATATTTGGGAGTGACATTGATATGGGGGATAGGAACTTCTGAAACAAATTCTATCATGAAAAATGAAATGAAGCTAAACTCCTATTCCACTCATTATCACATTAAAATGATCCATTTTCATAGAATTCTTATTCTTACAGATGACAAGCTCTGTGCAATATAATAAGCAATAGAATTACATCAAGTAAACATGAAGATAAATAAACCTTGAAAATAAATTGTGTGGTGTTTAAAAATTAATAAATGCTGTAAAGCAAAACATAAATAAATCAAATTCCACTTTTCCTATTGAACATTAGACTAATTTAGTTTATAAACATGTTCTTAAAATTTTGTATTCTGTCAAATTTGTCTCATATCATTGAGAAAATTCAGCATTTATTACCATTTGACATCACATCCTCACATTTTTATCCCAGTATTACATTAGAATGAATCGTATACTCTTGGCTTTGCTTTCATCTTCTTGATTTTTCAAAGGATGCTTGTACCCAACATGTAACATTCATTATTTGTCTAATAGTTGTTCAAAACTTCAAAATAATTCAAGTACGATATAAGAGAATTACATACATGAATACAGTATTGATCAAAATAAAGGATTGACTGAAAGATGGAAATAAGGTATTGTGTCTTTGTAGATGACAAATACATCAGGCAGAAAGTAACTGTTATAATCTATTAATAAATAAAAATTAATTGCCAGCACAATATACAATTTTCTGTTGCACTTTTTTTACCTTTGTATTGCAAAGAAAGGCCTCTCATTTATGAACACTATTGTGATGGGGCATTCTTTTTGGGTAGAGATAATTCAATATCAATGAGCTTTATTTCCTTATGAGTATGATCAGTATTGCTGCTTTTCAGAAAGTTGGAAAATGGAGCATTTTAGTGACTTTTCTAGGTAAAAATCTGGCTCTGTCACCTTTGCGAGTGGGTATAGTGAAGGAACCTCTGACCCAAACCATGACAAACTGAGTGAAAGCACTGGGAAAAGTCAAGCAATAATAGAAATAACAACAACTGCCACAGGATAGTAATACTAGGACAATGCCGGAGTGCCTATCCAGGGGCCTCTGATCATGAGGAAAACGGAAATAACTCAACGCTGATTGTATAACTGTGATATCTGCAATTTTAAATACCCTCTTTAGGATTTTCCTGGAGTTTCTTTCTGAAAACTATAGGGACACCACTCCTTGAAGACACAGGCCACACCACCTTCACCTCCATATCCTCATTGCACTCTGCACTCAATAAATATTCATCAGGGAACTGTGGGCTAAAATGCTAACCCCAGAGTTCTCCCTGGCAAGGAAGACTAGAACAAAAGTTCTCCCTGCAGATCGCCCAGACATGAAGGGATTGAGATTCAGGGTGTGACCTGAGTCTAAACTTTTTATTCTCTTCCTTGTAAGAATTATGCCCTGAGGGCATAACTTCCTGTCTAGAGCTATTACACTCTGGCAAACACATAATTTCAGACGAAAGAGAGAGAGCAGGTCCAGGGCTTTTACTTTCAAACATGCTATGCCTATTTTGTATATCTTAAAAATAAAAAGCCTTCAGTATTGAAAACCAGAGGTCTTTCCTATCATCCTATACCCCACAACATTTACAGACTTACAGACAATTCATGTAAAATTCTCTCAGAAGTCCTGATTTGCCCAAATTCTCTGAACAGTTCTGCTGACAGGACCATATAGGAAAATAAACTCCAGTTGGGCGGGGGGCGTAAGAAGGAAAGAGCCAAAATTGTGACCAAATGTTAGGCATGAAAAATAGTCACAAAGTTTATGAACAATATGTGATCAGAGAAGCACATGGAAAGAAGGAGGAATATACAAATCAATGTGAAAACAGCAAATTACTTCCAGTGGTGGCCTTTACAAAATTCACTTGAGAAATACTTATTAAATGCTTACTCTGGCAAAACACTGTGAAGAAATTTAACAACGGACAAGGCATCATCTTTGCTCATTCAGTGTCCATCGTCCAAAGGGATGACAAGCTCATGGACAAGTGTAACTCAAGCTGGTAACGTGGCAGATGTTACTCAGAAATGCGAGAGGGAAAGGTCCTACTTCAGGCCACATCTCAGATGAATTTTGAAGGGTGAGTAGACTTTTGAAAGGCAAGGTGGGAAAAGGCATGTCAGAAGTGGGGGTGTGGGGGGTTGTGGGAAATGGCACACCCAGGGGGCTGTAAACAGAGCAATGCACGTGGACCCAAAGGGTCAGGTGAGGACGGCATCAGAAATAAGGCTACAAAATAAATCAAGGCCAGGCTGAGTTTATATTTAACCTCAGATGAAATAAGGAGTCAAACAATGTGTCTATGCAGGAAAATTAGATGGCCAAGGTAGTGTTTTAGGAATATTAACCTGGTGGCTATAAGAGAGAATGCCATAGGGGAATACTAACACGAGGTGGCCGGTAAGGAGGCTACAATGATACCCCAGTCTTTAAATTAAAAGGGCCTGAGGTGGTTTCAATGGGCTTATGTGTCTGGTGATGTTTTAAGTATGTGAAAACTCAAGAGGGAGGTTGTTTGAGGACAGGATGTGGGAGAGAAGGAAGCGAGAGTCAGAGATGGCTGCCAAGGGAAGCCTTGATAACTGGGATGATGGTGACTCTACAAGGAGAATTCGGAGCCAAGAGGACTTGCTACCTCAGGAAAAAAGATGATGAATTTGGTTTTTTAAGTTTATTTGAATTTAGTTTATGTGAAGCCAGCCCATCCAGGTGGCAATATACAGCAGGTAACTTTACATGCAACACTAGTTGGAGAAAGAGGGACTTTATACTTATCACCAAATCAGAGTAGTTTAGTGAAATTGTTTTTCTCATTGGCTTCAATTTCCTCTGAAGAAGATTAAATATGAATAAAGATTACCAGAGTAAGCTGAATGGTGCCCCCCAAAGATACCCCTGCAACCTGTAAATGTTACCATCTATGGAAAAAGGGTCTTAACAAATGAGATTAAGAATTCTGAGATGGGGAAATTATCCTAGATTATCCAGATGGGCTTAAAATGAATCACAAATGTTTTTAGAAAAGACATATGGGGAAATTCAACCCAGACAAATAAGGGGAGGGCAACGTGACCACAGAGGCAGAGACTGGAGTGATGCAGCCACAGGCCAAGGAAGGCAAGTGGCCACTAGGAGTGGGAAGAGGAAAGAGAAAGGTTCCTCTCCAGGGCCTCTGCAGGAATGCAGCAGAGCTAGCCCCACTTCTGGACTTCCACACAGTGACACTGATTTCAGACTTCTGGCCTCCAGAACAGTGAGAGAAAAAATTTCAGTTGTTTCGGATCACCAGATTTGTGGTAGTTTGTTACAGCAGCCACAGGAAACTAATACAATTTCAAATAATTTCTATTACTTAAATGAGAACTTTCAATATATGCATAAATGGTGATAATCAAGATAATATTTTTTTAATTCAAAGAATTTCTTGTATTTTACATGAAAATATTATCAAAAGAGATCATTTTTTGTCGTAAAGTTCTTCGGAGTTACAGAAGCCATGTTTCAAAAACATCTCAAATTATTTAATTTTGTTTACTATACTTTTAAAGAAACATCTCTGTATCAGACACCAAAAACTTTTAACTACCTACTACTTTCCACTTTCTGGACTAAATAAGGAATATCACAAATTAACAATAGCAAGTTGGTATTGAGATACTATCAATAATAATATAAAAACAGCAAAAATGAAAACCACAAATGTAGGAAAGGGGCTCGGTGGAGAAAAGAACCCTTATCATTATGTACTTAAGAAAATAGAATAATATACTTCTTAAATATTATGTTTGCTGCATGAATTACAAATATATTGACAATTTCCTGTATCTACCATATTTTACAAATTTGTTTTTACCTATCTAATCATATAACCAAAGAGTTCCATAAAGAAAACAGGTTTTCATATTGTAAGTTCTTAAATATTTCATTACATGTTTCTAACTTTTAACCTTGACATATAATATTTAAATTAAATTCTAAGTATCTTAAGAGAAAATGAAGAACTGATTTTTGCCAGAATTATTCCTTATGCAGTCATATTTAGAATGTCCACCCTTAATGGAAAGAGAAGCATCATCATTCACACTACAGTAAGCTTATTTTCTCTCCTAAGTCTCCTTAGACTAATATAATCAATATTCTTTATAGCCAAATTACTTCACCTTAAAAAAAAAAAAAAAGTATGCAAAAAGACCTCTGAATCTCAGGGAGTAGCTAGTTTGAAAATTCAAATGTTATTTTAATAAAATACAAAATGAATACCACACTTATTTTTTAAAACAACTGAAATTTTTGCTTATTCAGATGGCTATTGTCTAAGACTCCAACTGGCATGTTCATTGCAGTAGCATATGTGCTGAAGTTACAACAACACAGCAAAGATTGTCAATGGCATGCAACTTCAAAAAGATTCTGTCAAAAGATAAAATTACAACAAATTTAAAGATATAATTTTTTTTTTTTTTTTTGAGATGGAGTCTCGCTCTGTCCCCCAGGCTGCAGTGCAGTGGCGCGATCTCGGCTCACTGCAACCTCCGCTCCCAGGTTCACGCCATTCTCCTGCCTCAGCCTCCTGAGTAGCTGAGACTACGGGCGCCTGCCATCACGTCCGCCTAATTTTTTTGTTTGTATTTTTAATAGAGATGGGGTTTCACCGTGTTAGCCAGGATGGTCTGGATCTCCCGACCTCGTGATCTGCCCACCTCGGCCTCCCAAAGTGCTGGGATTACAGGTGTGAGCCACCGCACCTGGCCCTGTTTTTCTTAAATTTAAAGACCTAATAGGCTTTTATTGAATTCTAAAGTCGGGCAACATCTCATTCCAGAAAACAGAATGAGTGTTCTAATGAACTGAGCAGGAGTATGGCTTTATAGGCAGAAAAGGGATAAGAAAAAGCAGAAACAGTGAACGAAAGAGAATTGGTTGTTTCAAAGTTACTCTCCTTGTAGAATTAAAACAGAGAGGACTTCCTTATCATGCCAGCTCAGGTAAACTGGGCCCCTTCTGATTGGTTGCTGTAAATCTCCTGTCTTTTGAAAAACTGGCTTGTTTCAAAGTTCAGTTTGATTATGTGGCACAGGGATTCCATTCTGGTTTTGTCTGGTCTGTTGGGCCTAGTGCTGGAACTCGGTCCAAAGCAATGAACTCTTGTAAATTTCATTTAACAATCCCATATATTCTTTTAAAAAATAGTAAAAATTTAAAAAATAAGACACATAGAAATGTACTGCTAATTCCAAACTGCTTAGTAAGGTGGACAAATCACAGCTGTTACAGACACACAAAAATAATTCTGTAAGTGAATTACATTCTTGTTAAGTGGCAAAATGTAAAAAACAAAAACAAAAATAAAAAACAAAGAAACCAAAAATCTATACATCAGGGAAAGTGTTTAAAAGGGCTAGATTCAACGAAAGATCTATAGATCATCTCCTTGAAATGATATTCTAAGCATATTTCAAAAGGGATTAAATAATAAGTAACTCTTTCAAATGTAGATAACTATATTTTTTTAATTTAAATTTTGTTCACTTATCTTCTACAAATGCTTATAAATGCCTGAATGAATTTATTTTCTTGACAATGGGCATATTTTTAATCAAACACTAGGCATGCAGGCTGGTGAGAATCAATTAAAATCCCATTGTGTAAGAGTTCAATAATCTAGAAGGAAAGGCATTATAATTAGAAGTAATCTGCATATATAATTTATGTTGTTTGGAAAGCCTAAATCATTGCTAAGAGTTACATGAATTTTTAGAAAACAATTGCTAATTTTACTTCACTTCACTTTGATTTTTGAGTCTCTGAGGCCTACTTCTTAAAGCCTCAAACAAGTTTAGTTAAAATTATCTTCCTCTACTGTGCAACAAGTTTAAGCAGAAAAACAAAATGCTTTTCCTACTTCTCTTACAGTCTAAATTACAGAAATTGGTGTAGATGTTCTTAGGCTCTTTTATTCTTGGCTGCCTATGAAGAATTTCGCTTGATTTTTCTCCGTTCTTACCCAAATCCCCCAATTGCATTCTGTAGCACATCAAATTGCTCCTGCCTGTTGTTTTACAAGCTCACACTGTTGAAAGGCAAGGTAACAGGGTGGTTAAGAGGGTTGGCTCAAAAGCCAAACTGTGGAGACGCTAAGCCTTGTCATGCCACTTTACAGCCAGGAAATCTCAGACAAGTTACTTAGCTTTCCCTTGCCTCTGTTTTCTTATCTATCAAGAGAAGATAATAATAGTACCAATTCATGGGGTTATCATGAATCTTGAAAGGGGACGGATGGATGGATAGATAGATAGATAGATAGATAGAACTTAGCACATAATAGGATATGAGTTAGCTAATGCTCTGATAGTTCTGTGTATATTTCTCTTTAAGACAGAGAAATGGAGATAAATCTCAGTATTTTTTGAGTTGAAAATTAGAAAAATTAAGATTGACCAGGAAATAAAAAGAGACTGGGGTTCTTTATGATAGAAAACGGGCTTGGCTAGAGAGAAAACACCCAGTCTCCAAAGCTCATTGACAGTACATTTTGTAGTGTAGTCCTTCCCTGCATCTGTGCAGATGTTATACCATTAGAAAACTTGGAGAGAAGGAGTCAGGGAAGAAAAGAGGAAATCAGTCACTCAGGACTTGGGAAAGCCGCCTTTCCTACAGCTTCACAATCATTACATGCAACTGAAATACTCTACACATTTATTATTCACTTCAGGCACAAAGAATTTTTAAAAGCATTTAACATCCTCCCAAATAAGTAAATATTGCAACTCATGAAATTGTCTCAGATTACTAAAGCTGTCATCTGTTGATTTTAATGTTTAAAGGGTTATTTTCAAAAAAAAGAAGTACAATAGCTAATTCTCACAAATCAAGAGATTATGTGTTGTATTTTGAATTACATTTGAGGGATTTTTCCATTTTTGTTTAAAATCTGATTTATTTAATGGAGAAGTAGAAATATTCTTCAAGGGGTGAGAAAGAATTAAATGCATTTCTTACTTAACTGACCTGGAACCAATTACATCCTAATACATGTTCTATCATGTTACATTGGTTCAAAAACAGCACTTAAAAATAAACACACACACACACACATGCACACACACACACACACAAGTCCTCTAGGACATGCAGGACTTGCCTTTGGGAGCACCTGTTTGAGGGAAGTGACAAGTGGTATGCCTATTTTCCTATAGCCGTGATGCATATGGCATCTTAGGAAGGCTTTTTTAGTGCTACTTTTGTCAAAGATAATAATAAATATAATGTGTCTAATTCTGGTCCTGAGAACTAAATGGGAACATAGAAAACATCACCAAAGTTCCAAAGAAATTCACAATTAAATCAACGAGGAAAGATTACGGAAACTTAGATTATTTATCTTGGGTAAGAGACCACACTAAATAATATCCTCTAATTCAAGATTCCTACAGAGGATGGTGAACATGAACAGTTCTTGTCACTATCTTTGGAGCTGGAATTGTCTTCGGCTTCATTCTCTTCCCACTGTATGTCTGCTCCTGGAATGAGATCATCCATGGCTTCTACTGTCTGTATGATATGGTCCCTAAACCAGATCTCCCTATCCACATAGCCAATTGTCTTAGGACATCTCAAAATGTCTGAACTAGAAATAGAAAATTAAAAGTCATATCTCAGCCTTTCTGCAATACTCTCCCTACGTACAAACACACTTACCACCATTACCTTCACCCTCACCACATATTTCAGAGAATGGCATTTCTATCTTCTAATCCAAACAAGGTATCTTCAACCACTCTACATTTCCAAATCCAGTCCATCATCCACATTTATTAATTCAAATTCCTTCAAATATCAGGATTCCATTATTTTATTTTCTTCATGTCCTCTGCCACTACATGATTTCCAGCCATCATTTCTTAGCTAGATTGCAGCAAGGAACTCCTAACTGGTCTCCTCTCTAATCCATTCTCTCTACATCCACTAGACTAGAGTAATAAATCCAAAATGAAAAGCTGACTATATCACTCCCCTGCCTGAAGTTACTCCACGGATGCCAACAGCTCTCTGCACCCCACACTAATATCTGCCACACCCCTTGATCTGATCCTAAAGAAGTGTTTTCTTTTCTCTAAACCTGTTCTTTTTACCTCACACTGTTTCCCACTCTTTGAACATATTTCATTCTTTATCTACATATTTTCTACTTATCTTAAAGGTTCAGGTCAGATAGTGCTTTTGGGAAACCTTACACATTCTTCTCTGTGTTGCTCTGCTCAACAAGCTAAATTAGTTATCCCATGTCTGCATCCCCACATTATGTTCTATTAATTATAGTGTATTTTAATTGTCTATTGATTTAGCTGCTTTTCCCTTTTGTCCATCAGATCCTTAAGGTCAGGAGTCTTTCATTTTTTGCCATTGAATCCAGAATGCCTGGCACACTGCCTCTGATATGAGAAGCACTCTTTAATTGTTCAATAAATAGAATGAATAAAGGACATAGATTGTAAGAATCAAGACACACAAAGGGGGTGCTTGGAAATGTTTTTGGGTGCACTAATTCAGAAAACATATTAACGTTACTGAAATGTTTTCAAATTAAATTGTATTTTGATATTGGGGACAAAGTTCTAAGTTTTCCTCCCGTCCAAACAGGCTCTGAGGCAGAGATTTGTTATGCAGGAAGTTTATTGAGGAGTATCCCCAGGAATAATGCCTGTAAGGTAGTGAGAGAAAGGGGACTGAACTGAAGGAGAAGGTGAACTACAAGGCACTTACAACACAGACCTCAGTTGATCCGAATGGGACCTCTGAACCTGAGATGACCCTTCACAATGGGCTCTCATCAAGGCAGTAGGGTTGGGCTTCTGTGCTCCTACGTCGCCCAGTCATAAGACGCAGGTTACTGTCAGGGAGGAACCACGGCCTTGGTGAGACAGCTACTTTCAGCAGAGGCCAATTCCCATTGAGAGAATTAGTTTTGAATCATCATCAGGCAGCACTTACTAGCAACTGAGGGTTTGGATGTCTCATTTCTGAAGGGGATATCTACGTGGTACACGCAGCACCCATTTTAGTTCACCCCTCAGGTCACTCAGATCCACTTAGTTCATATAATAAGTTAGTAAATTCTCACTCTCTGGGAGCAGGTCCTTGAGGATTCTAGATTATCTCTTTTCCTGTAGAAATTTACAAGAGGAAAGTTAGTGGGACAAACTATAGCTCCCAAGGCACGTGGTCTCAAGGTCACAACTGATATTCATTGTCTCCATTCTCTACACATGCCTTACCAAGACTTGCCACTTACTTACTGCAGATAAGTCTGATAAACATTATGTCGTCAAATAACAGACCAATGTGATATTCAGTAGAATGTTCAGACAGTCCAGGTTCCTTAAGAGTCCAAGACAGAAAACATAGCCCTAGGACAAGACTGTAAGTTTGTATTGTTATCTAATTCAAGTGAATGTAAATGGCTTCTGTTCCTCCTCCCTGATAAGATGAGAAGAAATGGATTTGCCAGATCAATGGCTGCCAACCATGTACTTGAAGCCTGGTTGAGTTTGTGACAACCTTCTTTCATTCACTAGAATTTATCTGTTTTTTGCCGGGGTCAGACTTATGCTCATCACCATTTCATTTGCTATTAGAGAGTCCAGTTCTGTAACAGCATCTTTTCAGTGAACCTTGGACAACAGAGGATGGCTACCAGTGGCTTTTCAGGGATGATAATGCTCCTCTCACTAATATTTTTATTATCTGTCTGGCTCCAGGTCCTCTAGAATATGACCAGTTAGTTTTTCAGCCCTCTGTATACCAAGACAATTTCTCTGAGCCTTTTGATTAGTTCATCCACTGTCTGCTACAGTAAAATTCTGGCATTTCTATTTCTTATAGAATTGGTCATCATTTTTACCAAGCTTTCAATAATCATTTTAGCAATATGTTAACACCATCTCCCAAAGTCCTTGCCAGGGTATTAAATTCTGTATCATGAGCAAGTCATCCCATGTTCATAAATTCTCCCTTATTCAACTTTCTGTTCCAACCACTTTGAACCAGCACCCTCTGGATCCAGTCCAACATATATGCTTCCAATTCCTGGAGAATATATGGCTCTTTGAGCTTCCTTCCCATAGCTGTCCCAGTATATTCTTGGTCATGTTATGTTGGAAATTGACCATAGATATTAGCTTGATGGGTTCGAGGTTGATTGAGAAAAAAATAAATAAATAAACTGTGATTCAGTTGTAACACAGGTCTCAGCCAAACTTACAGAGAGCTTTAGCATTAAGACAGTCTTTGGGAGTTTTCCCCATCAAGACAAGGGGTTGTGGCTTTGTACTATCTATGTTGTTGAGTCACTGGATATGAACTAGCCTCTGGGAGGCAGGCATTACCTTGGAGAGGGCAGCTTCCTTCACCAGCAGTCAAGTCCAGCAGAGGGACTTAGCTGTGAGTCATCAGCAGACAACACTTCCAGTAGGTGAGGAAATAGTGCCTCAGTTCTGAAAGGGAGATCTGGGTGCCCACCAGGGCATCTACCATAGAAAATATGCCAATAAGACAAAAATTAGGAGGCAAACCTTACAAACTCTCCCATTACCTCTTCTCTGGCACCTCTTAGGGGATAAACAACTCTGGTATATTGGTTGTCATTTCATGTGGTCAACATTTTTAGCAGAGTAAATAAATGGATTGTGAGATTTGTTCTTCTTGCAAAGACTTAGGTGATCACAAGAAGTGAAATGTTTGGTAGAAAATAATGGTGCCTCAAGGGTAGACCTAAGTACTTTAGTCCTCGGATCCTAGAAAGCTAGACTCTGAAAACTTCTGGCCCCTCAGAAGTTTCTGGAAGTTTTTATTCCCTATGATAGTACAATAAGCTCAAACTCTAAAAATTCTTTTATGTCTTGGACTTAAACATTAGATTTCTTTGGTACAAGTTTTATTCATTTGCATAGCAAACAAATCTATCCTATGTTCCCAGGTCCTGGTGATTTTAAAATGTAATCCTGTACATGTATATGACTGCGCACAGCATTTTTTTTAAAGGTGTGCGCTCATAGAAAAGCAAATGACCAAAGCTGCCCACTCACATCTCAGACACCCCTTGACCTACTTAACAGACTTCTGAGAAAGTGCATATGGACTTCTTTCTCTTCACGTCATGGGATATAAAACTAAAGGCATGTATAGAGATTATTTCCAGAAAATTATTTGAGTTTCTAATATCTTTATTATCCAGTGGAAATATAGAGGCTTGTTAACTCAAGAATACATTAAAAATGAAGAAAATGTTAAATAAAATAATGTAATACAATACAATTATCTCATTGTATTTATAAAATATTTTCCAAAGATTTTACCTTTTTTGAGCTCTTCCAGAGCCTATTAGGTAAGCAGGAATTATTTTACACACATTCCTATATATGGAAACTGAGGCAAATGTTAAATTATTTTGTTAAAACTCACACAACTAATGAGAAATCCTCCCAAGGCCTGACTGTGGTCTTTTTGCATCAAAGTCAATATTGCTTAGCTGCACCAGGTAGTCATGTATAAACATGGTATATACTTGACCTTCAAAAAAATAGCTTGTTTTTATGTACCTAGAAACACATTTCCCAACAGAGAATCGACAAAACAAGTAAAAATTAATTTGGGTTGGGGTTTTAACTTTTTGTAAATGCAAAACACAGCCACAGATCAGAATTTCTCTCCTCTAGAGGATACCTCACTTGTTTTCATCCTTGAAGCAAACACTGTGGGAAAATTAGAAAGAGCTGGTTCAGCTGATTTAAAGTTATCTTAGCAACAACATTTCCCATGTTATGCTGAGCAGAAAATTCCTGAAGTTTCAAATTTTGCATGATGTTAGACTTTCCTGAAACATAGGGCTGTATGAGGTTTTAAAGAATTGATTGATACTTTTAAAGTTAGAGCAATTTCCATTTTTTAAAAAGGAGATCATTTCCTATCTTTTTTATCTTGAAGAGATCCTCTTCATAATGATGATTACCCTAGCTACTGAGTATTTTCTCCAGGCAAAAAAGGCACTTGAGCAGCACATCTGTAAACTTATCTCAACCCCACAGTCCACGTGGAGTCTGACTTCAAAGCAGAGAGAAGCTCTAATAAGAATGAAACACAACACACTAATAATACTTCTTAATAACAGCACCTAACAATTATACAACGCTTTGCACTTTCAAAGCATTTTACAATCATTAATTAGTTTATCCACACAACATCCCTATGACTTATGCCAGTATTATTATCCTCATTTTTAAAATGAGGAAACTAAGATCTAAAGTGATTAAGTGCCTTGCCCAAGGTCACATAATGAATCAGTAGTAGGATCTGTACTTGATTTCATAACTCTGTCTAATTTTCAGGATTGATAGAGAATGTGAAATCTTTGAGGTCCACAAATCATCTGCTTGGAATACAAACCTACTGTTCTCCCACTTGTCAATAATACCCTCCTTTCTTCATTGATTTCTATAAAACAAAAGCTAAGAAATTAAGAATCTGCCCTTTAAAATATGTAAGTATATAATAAACTCATTTAAATTAAATAAAAAGTAAAAAGGAAAGCCAGTGTGTCTGAAAATCATGTGCTCTCCGCTATCCTGTCATTAGGAGAAATGTATTTGTGATGGATCCCTAAATTATGTTTTCTGTCTAGCAGAAAAGAAGTTGATAGCCCTACCACATCCTGCAGCTATAATTAATATAGACTGCTCCTTGTTCCCAAATATGACTTCTCGCTAACACCAGCACCCCTACCACTAATCAAGTGAACCAATCAAAGGAGCCTACATAAATGTTTTCTCCCTATGATAGTGAAAAATCGCCTCTGGGCTCATTAAATTTGAGGATATATAAATCTAGATAAACAAAAGAAAGCTTTTTTTTTTAACTTTTGGAAATTTATCCTAATATGTTCCCTATCAGAATTGGTTAGAATAACCTAGGATTATGTTCCAGACCAAAGAACATTCAAATCTCAATGACATAATACAAATCTATTATTTCTTGCTCATAGTACGCATCCATCTTAGGTTGGTGGGAGCAATCTGCTCCACTTTGTCTTCACTCAAAAACCCAGACTGACAGAGCCATAAACATATGGGTCACTTGGACAGGAGGAAAGAATATTCCAAATTGCACGCTAGATTTTGAAGCTTCAACATAGAAGTGGCACTTCATCCTTACTCACACTTCACTGGCCAATAGCGAATTCAAATGGGCATCAAAGTACAATCCTACCATGTATAGGGAAGAGGAGAACCAGAATAGATGGGAATCCCAAATAATGACTACTCACCTTTCTGGTCACCAAATATTTGACACATTCCTCTTCCAGCCTACTTCCTGTCTCAAAGTGACAAATGTTAGGGCCACATAGACTTTTAGACAAAGATATGTGTTAAAAGCCAGATCATAATTTGCTATCTTCCCTCACCCATGATGGCCACTAGCAACATTTCAAATGGTGGAGGTTCTATTGGCTGAATAAGCATGAAGCAGCATAAAGCTCTTATCTAATCAATAGTGGAATCATAGCACGAACAAGAAACAACCTTTTGTTGTTGATTTAAGCTCTGAGATTCTGCAGTTGTTTGTTATTGCAGACTAAGCTGGCCAGTCATCTTACAAGGTAGTGTGGATTGATAACAGCCATATTTCACTCACGAAAGTCAGATGAAAAACCTCATTATCAATAAGCTCCTAAAAGGAAGGGGAAAATAGGAGTGCAAATGGGTGACAAAATTGGCCTTGATGTCCATAATGCCTAGTTATCTCTATACTCCTTTTTTTCTTTTCTCTCCCTTCCCCTCCATCCCTCCCTTCTTTCCTTCCTTTCTTCCCTCCTTTCTTCCTTCCTTCCTTCCCTCTTTCCCTCGTTTCCTCCTTCCTTCCTCCCCTCTCTCCTTCCTTCTTTCCCTCCACTCTCCCCTCCCCTTCCCTCCTTCCCTCCCTCCTTTCCTTCTTCCCCTCCCTTCCCCTCCCCTTCCTTCCTTCCTTCCTTCCCTCCTTTCCTCCTTCCTTCCTCCCCCCTCCTTCCTTCCCTCCCTTGTTCCCTCCCTTCCTTCCTTTTCTTGCTCTTTCTTTCTTCTTCTACTGAAGAAAAACACCAAAGTCTCCTGCAAGCAGCCTAGTTAGAGGGAGGTTTTGGAATCAGAGATGACTCTAGAGTCATGGTATAATTTTAACAGAGTTCACGGATAAAAAATTCAAGAACAAAGGCTCCCGAGACAAAAATACTTGCATGGCACTGATCACCTAGAAACCACCTTGTTACTTTCTGAAGAAGCAAGCAAATGAAATAATGATATCTTTACATAGTAATGTGCATTGCTTTTTTCCAATCCCTTGGATTTTTATGGCTATGATCATTATTTTAAGGGCTTATCATTTATTACATCTCTATGATACACTTAGCACTTTACATGTACCTATTATTTCATATTTTATACAAGAAGTATTTTTTAAATTAAATTTACAAGTGAGAAAACTAAGGTTCCAAGGATTTGAATAGTTTTGCCAGGACAGACAGCTAATGAGCAGCTGAGCCAATAAAGACATTCCATTTGGGTGGCACTAAAGCCCATAGAATTTCTTGGGTATCTCATTGTCTCCTTTTCAGAGGCTCTGTTATTTACCATATGAATATATTCACACTGGTTTCAAACTTTCAGCAAAGTTTCTCTCAAATTTCTGTGGTTGCAGAAATCTGGGACTCACTGTGACATGTGAGAAGAGCTGCATGGTGCAAGTCTTCAGCACCCCATGCTGAAGCCCCATGATGCCACTTTGTTTCAGAGGAGCTTGTCAAGTTCCAGATTCACCTCCAGGGAGGAACCCTGTGAGTTATACCACATGCCACTGACTGCCCATTCCCAATATAGCAGCTAACACAGATTGAGTGGCAACAATATACTAGGTATCATTTTAACTACTTTTCACAAGTTAACCCGGGTAATCCTCACAGCAATCCTAAGAGACATTTTTCTATAATTATCTCTAACACAGGAGAATTGAGAGGTGGGTACTTTGTTGAAGATTACACAGCAGAAATTTGAACACAGGCAGTTCTTTTCCAAACCATCTGTACTTGACCATTCTACTATGCTGCCTTTCAAAACACACAAACAAAAGAGGTAAGGTATTATTAGGTGGTGGAAAAAACACTGTCTTAAGAGGAAGGCAACTGCTACTTTGAATTTCTTTTTCCCTTAGCTCTGCTCATCAATTCATCCATTCAGTAAATGAGCGGATAGGGCCTTCTAAGTACCAGGCATTATTTTAGGTGCTTGGGATACACTGATGAAAAGAAAAAAAAAAAATCATGGGGACCGCAGACCATTAAAGTGAGCTTTGGTTAAATCATTCAGTTACTCAGGTTGCTAGCTGCTTTATGACTTTAGTCAGGATGACATCCTTCTTTCCCTAAAAGAAGAGAGATTGAAGAAACCTTCCTTTGTTACTCCCTTCAGTTCCAAGACTCTGAAGTCTAGTTCTGTACAAATTATCACCTGCACAAATAACCACCAAAGCATTCCTCTCTCCTCTTTCATGATTGTGAGGCTTTGCCTGAAGGAATTTGGAAACGGTGCTCTCTAACATCATCTATAAGGGCTCAGGGTTTCGGTAACAAGCAGAATTCAAATTTGGCAGAGTCTCATAGTATCTTGACTCTTACTGAGTAAGGAAAGTAGCATTAAAAAATAGAAGTACTTGAGTGAGCTAGTTCTTTTAAAAGGAGAACTAGTTCTTAAAAGTAGTTATATATTACCCTTTCATTTGATTTCTAATACTTTAATGATGAATAAGCATCTGTGAAGCAACCTAGAGGAGTTTTGTATATGGTTTCTTAGTCTGCAGATAAAAGAACATTTCTTGCAGAAAAACAGAGGAGAGTGGCACACATCTATCTTTCCTACTACATACAGAATGGTTTGTGTTTACCCATAGATCAGGCATAGAATCATATTCACCACTGAGACAGCAGAATATGTTTTAAAGACACAGAGAAGGGTAAAGTCTCAAATGTAAGCTCATCACTGATACTGGAGGCAGGCAAGTGATGAAGTATCACAGTGAGTCATTACTCCAAGAGGTTTCCTATAAACATTAACCAACAAAGGAGGAAAGATTGGCCACTTGGAAGCACACACTAATGACTTAGGATGAAACATAAATCATTTCAAAGAACTGTGTTGAATCTGAGAGTTAAAAGCGAGAAAGAGAGAAACAAGCAAGAAGAGTGGGTTGTCACCCAAACCAAGGTTGAGTTCTAATCATAGCCGAGAGAGTGCTGCAACTGACGATGTCAAACAAGGCAGTTCAGGTAATAGGACTGAATGATACATGACTAGGAAGTTTCCAACAAATTTGATTTATCCTCCTTGAGAAATATTTGGGGACTGTAACCTAGATAAACTCTAAATTGAAATTTCTTTGCAAAGCAATAAAATTGAGACTCTCAAGTGTCTATACCTCAATTACTTTCTCCCAAGGTTTTAGAATCAAAAGAGAGATTGTACACAGTTCTGTGACTTCACAAAGTGACTAGCTGGGAACTAATGGTATTATGGGACAGCTTATTTTGAAATAGGGCTCATTTAAGCTGTTCTTAAATGAAACACCCTAGACGTTAAGATGAAGTATGAAAAGTTCTTTCATAATGAAAAATTATGGGATGTTCAGTTCATTCATCTCATTTTTGTGAGAGGCAGGAGAAAAAAGAAATTATAACAATATTAAGGCATACAATGTTCCACAGCTGAGTCCCCTAGAAGGCAGTATTTATATCATTCCAGGACCTCCTTCCAAGGTTAAGACGCTGCAAATATCACTTAATTTTCCACTTTGTTCAAATCCTGAAAATACTGGCCCTCAAAATTCAATTACTGAGGGTGACCTTACACTTAACATCATTTCCAGGGACTCAGAAGCCCACTTGCTCAAAATAATATTATTCACCAAAATTCATTTAAAGAGAATCTGGGATGGCTGGGTCATATGGTACATCTAGTTCTAGATCCTTGAGGAATCGCCATACTGTTTTCCATAATGGTTAAACTAGTTTACAATCCCACCAACAGTGTAAAAGTGTTCCTATTTCTCCACATCCTCTCCAGCACCTGTTGTTTCCTGACTTTTTAATGATCGCCATTCTAACTGGTGTGAGATGGTATCTCATCGTGGTTTTGATTTGCATTTCTCTGATGACCCAGCCATCCCATTACTGGGTATATACCCAAAGGATTATAAATCATGCTGCTATAAAGACACATGCACACGTATGTTTATTGCGGCACTATTCACAATAGCAAAGACTTGGAATCAACCCAAATGTCCATCAGTGACAGACTGGATTAAGAAAATATGGAACATATACACCATGGAATACTATGCAGCCATAAAAAACGATGAGTTTGTGTCCTTTGTAGGGACATGGATGCAGCTGGAAACCATCATTCTTAGCAAACTATCACAAGAACAGAAAACCAAACACCGCATGTTCTCACTCATAGGTGGGAACTGAACAATGAGATCACTTGGACTCGGGAAGGGGAACATCACACACCGGGGCCTATCATGGGGAGGGGGGAGCGGGGAGGGATTACATTGGGAGTTATACCTGCTGTAAATGACGAGTTGATGGATGCTGATGAGTTGATGGGTGCAGCACAGCAACATGGCACAAGTATACATATGTAACAAACCTGCACGTTATGCACATGTACCCTAGAACTTAAAGTATAATAATAATAAAAAAATAATTTAAAAAAAAAATGAAAAAAAAAAGAGAATTTGAATTGAATCCTATGACTACAGATACTTCAGGAATAGAGGACATATAATTGGAGAAACCATCATTGTGGTGTAAGTACCATTTTTGGCAGGGAAGAAGGAAGATAGAAGGGGGATGAGTATTCTAAAGGCCTGGAAGAGATGGCTAGAAAGTGAAAACACTGATGACTAGCATTTTTAGAACAAATATTAGTTATTTCATAGCTTTGCCTAGTACCATCTAGCACAGTGCTCCAACATGACTGGGTTCAGACCACTGACGTGCTGTTTATATGGCCATGACAAAATGCTGTGACACTGCCAAGAAAGCCCCAGATAGTAATACAAAAATACAGGATTCAAATCAACCTGAGTAATCTACCTTCATGCACACTCAATGCTCTATAAAAACCTTGGTCACACTTGTCTCTTCCTTTGCTGATAATGAATCAAAGCCACTGCCCTTTCTGGCTCTCTTCTCTATCACTGTGCCTCTCTTCACTGCAGTTATCTCCTGGTGACTGACCACTCACACCACCTTACATACACAGAAACATTTAGTCTGCTGTCATACCTGTCCCATGTACATCTACACTGCCTCCTGCATCCACCTAGCTCTTTGCAGTTCTCTGCTTTCCTGTCTATCTCATGCATTTTCTTCTTGCATTGATTCTTAGCATAGTTTCTTTCATTGGCTTGTTACCTAATCTGCCTAATCCCAAGCTTTGCCCCACCTATGTCTCCATATTGCTATCAGGTTAATCTTTCTAATATACACTGGCACATATTCTTCCCTGCTCATGAAAGTCAACCAAATTATGCCTAAGCTGCTTAGCCTGAGTTTCTAGACCGGTGGGCTTCTCCACAAATCTGTACTTCATACCTCCCCAACATTACCTCTATTGTTTCCTATACCTGGAACACCCTGCACCTCATTTCAGTCTCTTGAATTCTCACCTATCCTTAAATATCAAATTGTAATGGCATCCATTCGAAAAAGTAATTCCCAATTCACCCTAACTCTTATCCTCCCCATCAAAATAAATGTGATCTCTCTTCTTTGAGCCAGGATAATTGTTTTTGTTCGTTTATCTCTTGTTGCATGTGATAGTGTGACACTCCACTCGAATCCCCCTTTAGGAATGAAGGACATATTCCCCTATCTGGGGGAGAACTGCCAGAGGACACCCTGAGCTGTCAGTTGTATCTGGGAATTGCTTCTGCTAAAGAAACACGCCTCATCCAAGGTCACTACTTCCAGCGACAGCTGTATCCAAGCACTGATCAATATGCAGGAATAAAAACCTGGCCCCCTTCAGCCCAACTGAAGACTCTGAAGAGTCACCCCAGCCCCAGAGCTCCTGTGGGATTAGCTGAAAACTTCACTTGGAATGCATCAAAACCTAACTTCTTTCCCTGCCCAATTATGCTCCTTCCATAGCCTTCCCTTTCCTCAGCACACACAGAGGTATTATTCTCAAGAATACTTCCAAACAAACACTCTGCATGCTCTATCTTAGAGTCAGCCTCCAAGGGAACCCAAATTGTAATACAGCATTTATACGTGGTTAGTTTCCCTTCTATTAAAGTCAAGTATGCATTTATTCATACTAAATTACAAACTTTTGGAACAGGTATTGCATTTTCAAATCATATATGCCTGCAGTGTTTAGCATCAAGAGTCCACAGTGTGTAGCACACATAAATGAATAAATGAAGGAATGAATAATTAATGCTTAAAATTAGCACCTCTGTGGTTCTGCAAGGTCTTTACACATCTAAAATATCATCAGCATGTTTTTTTTCATTGATAGTCTTTAATGAGCATTAGTTACAAATAAAGCACTGTGCTAGGTGTACTAGGGAGGATGTAGAAAAAGAAGTAATGGACTCCCTGCCCTCAGGAAGTTTATAATTTAGTCAGCAGGATAATTACAACCATTTACAGTCATCGTTCCCAATGCTGGCTGCTCACTGGAATCACCTGAGCAATTTCAATAACTCTCAGTACTGGGCCCCACCCCAAAGATTCTGATTTAATGGGTGAGATGAGCACCAACTCCCCAGGTAATTCTAATGTGTCACCAATGTGGAGAACCACTGAAACATGAAGAGCTATGTGTTCTAAGTACCATTTTAAGCACTTAGCCCAAGTTAACTAATATAATCCTCATAACAGCATTATGAGAAAATTACTATAATTATCATCATTTTATAGACCAAGAAATGAAGGGGCAGAAGACTGAAGTAATTTGCTCAAGGTCACATAGTTAGTTAGGTGTGGAGTTAGACCAAACCCCAAAACTCAGGCTCTGAATTTATGACTCTTAACTACTCTACTTCCTCACTTCTGGAGACAGCATGAAAAGTAAGCTAATTTGTGTTGAGTAAAATTTATATAAATATTTTATTTGAAAATCGGAGGTCACACCATGGTGGAAATAACAACAACAACAATAACCTCTGACATTTTGATTCTTACTCAAATGTTAGAGTAAGAAAGAAATCTTACTTTGTTTATTAAGGGAGACTTAGAATAATGATGAGTTTAGGCAGATGAGGTAAAAATTAGCTAGATCAGTAAATGATATATATTTAAAAATTGGCAACTTATGGCTGTAGGTGGATTTTTATTTAATTGTTCTATAATACAAATGGAATGCTCTTTGTTCTTTCTCAAAACTCCTGTCATTCCACTAAGATCATTAATTGTATAAAAGTTATTTTAGGATACTCTCTTTCATATCCAAAAACAAGTAACAATAAGCAAAGAAAGAGGGTAACTGAAAGTCAGTGAGCCAGAGGAAAACACTGGGGGTAGTTAAAATCTCCACTGTGTTTTGTCTCCTTAATATCCACCTCTCTTTTTATCTCCATAGTTAATAAAGTTGCAAATAGATGTCAAACAAATAACTGGATCCTTACCCTTCTTTTTTCCTCCGCACTGCTCTCATCCACACTTCCCAAAGTCTCCTTGTCTCCCTGTCAATCATTCCTGTTACCTTCTGTTGCTCCCCATACACGTTAACCAAGAGAAACAGAAGCATCTTCCAGCCCACCGTAAAATACCCTCTCACAGGGAAATGCAAGCCCAAGAAAACAAGTCCATAAATCTTCTTTAAGCATAGAGCATGTTTCTGGGGAATGCGTATGAATCATTGCTTATTCTCTTGACTGTATATGTGTATTTCTCATATACATTCATGTATCGCAAACATACTTCAACTGATAGAACTCATGTCGTCAGAAGTGGGACTTGAACATAAACTCCTGATTCTTATTTAATACAATTTCCACTACACCCCTGTTTTTAATACTCTATTAGAAATTTGGCTCAAAATTAATATTTCCGAATGACTTCCCAGGTCTCTAATGAGACTTACAAAAATCAAAATATTTTTAAGCTCCACCTCAGGAATACTGAAGAACTCAGAACCTTTATACATAGAGCCTAGAATATTTAAAACTTCACTGTAGGTGCATAGAAGAAATAAAGTACAAATCTGAAAGTACAATGGCATATAGATAGATATACATATAGATATAGATTTCGATATAGAGTAAGGTACAAATGATTTTTGTTAAGTAGTAGCTGACTTTTTTCCTCCCTTTGTTTCCCAAACCCAAACCTTCTGTAATTTGATAATACTTTTAGAATTTAAAAAATTATGCAAAATATTTAACAATTCACCATAATTAGATGAGTTTTAAGAACTTTATAGATCCTAAGACTATTATTTTAGGGAGCTCCCACCTCATAGCATATGAAACATATTAAAATGTACCTAAATTCCACACTAACACAATGTTACAGGAGACTATGCAAGAGTTGAATTGAGCTGCAGTTGAGCAACTGAAATGATACAACCTTTTGCCATCTTATTTTATACTGTGTGCATATGTGTATGTATCCCACACACCCCCACCCTGTCCCTGTTCTCAGATATTTTCATATTCCCATAATAATTATGTGATTTACCTGGTGGGAAATTACAGTGCAATATTATATCTGGTTCCAATATCCACAAAGTCTACAATTGTCCTAAAGGCAATCACAAAGGCAATCAGTAACCAAAATTTGGGAAGCCACCTATAATGAATAAAATGTTCTGTAATTTGGCCAAGCTTAAAGAGTTTCAAAACAAGGCTTTGTAACTTTTATTTTATGTTATCTAAATAGTTACACCTATATATATTATTGGGATCAAAAGACTGATTTTGTGGCCTACCTCTGAGAATTAACTACTTGATAAATGAAGACTAGGTTAATTGTATTTAACTTGTTTCCCTTTGGTGCTTAAACATCTGGCTAGAAAATTTGCACCTAAAAATCTCTGTAAACAACATACAGTTCTTAACAGATAGAGCCCAGTATTTTTAAATGCCAATTTGATTAAAACTGCAAAATCTAGGCAAGCAAGAATAAAAAGACCATATTTCTACTTCCTTTCACAAATGATAATCCCCTGCTTCTTGCCTTTTAGAAAAATTTGCACTGTTTACATTTTAAATGTTAGATGAGTACCTGAATAATCCACTATGTAATTTAAAATCATACGTTTTAAAAGGTTGCAAATTTAAGAACAGAGAAAATATTAGACAGCTAAATGAACTAAAGTATATGTTTTTAAAAAGCTTAATATTTCAGTCATAATACTATAGTTTCAAAGTTTCTTGAGTCTCCTAAGGTTAAAGGCTACATTTAAGATAAGAATGCTACACAGATTTAGCAAGAATGTGGAAAGAATGCCCTTCCTTTTATGGGTCAGAATCCTGGGCAGAGATAGTCCATGGGTGCACCTAGGTCTGCAAAGCACCTACCGTGTGTCAGGCACTGAGCCAGGCCCTTCAGTACAGCAAATTTGAGATTCCACTTTGTCTTTCCCTTTTGAAGATCAAATCTCTGTTTTGAATTATGTATTTTAGTGTTTCTATTTGATGAGATATAATCAAGCAAATATGACCCCCCTCCCAAAAAAAAAAAAAAAAAAAAAAAAAACAACTCAGGGCATTGCTGATCTCTGAACATAATGAAGAAGACCCCAAATGGAACCAATGAAATTTAATAATCAGTAAACTTGAATTTTTACCAGGCTTGTGTAAGAAGTAATCATTGCTGACATTTATTTTTTTAATATATGCCAGGTATTCTTCTAATGTTTTACATCCGGGAAATTAGTACATTTGATCATCAAAACTGAATGCTATTATTATTGTCATTTCACAGATAAGGAAACACAGGTATAAAATGGCTATATGACTTGTCCAAGCTCTTGCAGATAATAAGTGGCTTGGGTGGTATTTGAATGCAGGTAGTTTGACACCATATGTATAGACTACATTCTTAACTACCATACCATATACTGCCTCTTATCAAAAATCTAAATGCAAGTATTCCAAGAATGTAAGAGTACTGAAAACAAGTATTTGAAGCAAGACAATTCCAGCAAAGCCCTCTATGAAATGACTAAAATAGACTTATCAAAAATGTTAATATGAGTCTCCAATGCAGAATTAACCGTACCTTGTCTTTATTACCTAATGCTTGAATTATAAACCAAGCTAACATCATTATCTAGTATACCTTAATAATGACAAAGAATAACAACAACAGTAATAAAAATACCTTACATTTGCATACATTGACCATTTTCAAAGCATTTTCATCTGAATTCAACTTTTATTATTATTGATGTATGCTTTCACATACACTATCTTGAAAAGAGGGAAAAAAACCCTCAAGCAATGCTAGGCTTTCCTGATTAAAATCTGTCATACTGTATTTCCTGAATTATTTAAAATAGATAATAGTAAAAAGAAAATATGTATTTCAACCAAAATACAATATCAGCAACAAGTAAACACTATACTTACTCATGAATAAAACACATTTTATTTTCACCATTCAAAGAATAACTATTTATGAGTTTATCCCAAAATTATTGCTGACCTGAGAAATGAACGTAGCAGTGGGTAAAAAAGAAACCTCAGGTAAAAATGAACAATTACTAGAAGTGCTCACATTATAACATAAAGTGACAAAGATTTTATTCATTGAGGAAAATGAAACGAAAGATTATATGTGCTTTCTTGGAAAATGAAGTAAAAATCCCCATGCTACTTTATGCATTAACTTAAGAATTTAGATTCAACATAGTACAGAAGGTCAATGTTAGATGAAATAAATGTGTCTCCATAAAATTGTTTATGATATTACAGTTTAAATCTTTTGATGTTATTATTTAAAGGCATTCTACAATAAACCCCTTTCCAAACTAAATGACCCATTTTGTCAAGTTTGTTTTGCTGTTCTTCTTGCTCATTTACTTGTTTGCCAAATCAAAGCAGGGACCAGAACATTTGGATCTGGTTACAGAACATGTCTTCTTATTGCTGCTTTAAATTTAAAGACAGAGAGTGTTGTAAGACCCTGCAGTATACATGAGCTCTTGACTACAAAATAAGAGAAAACAAGAACAAAACAATTATTAATCATTCACTGGAAAAGGATTAAGTTCTTGAACACTTTTGCTGGTTAATTTCGTGTATGAAAATACTGATTCTTGGGATTTTCTCCCCATTGTAGAAAATGGAGCTTCATTCTGTGCCACCGCCCATGACCCCAGACAGTCCTGTTATCTGCATGAGTTAATGATTACACAGCAGATGAAGCAAGATGAAGATGTCTGTTTCCACAGAAACCCATCACTTTATATGGAACCACAACTATGAACACATGATTTACTGAAAACTGGCCATTTGTGTAATCTTCACATACATAAGTATTTTTTCAGGGAAAAGAATGATGCTCCTGTTTGGTATTTCAAAAGTTATCTTGCAGTGGAAATCAACGTCAATGAAGTTCACAGTACGAAGCTCATGAAAGATAATCTGAAAAAAGTACACACTCTAACTTCCTGAGTCACTACAAAGCACTAAGGACACAAAAGGGGAAAGAGGTGACCTTTAAATACTTCCCCACAGTACACACAAATACACATCAAACTGGCTAGTCTGCTAATAAGCCTTCCCCTCCTCAGTAAGTGGCAGCATAACCTTCCCATTTGTTCAGATCCCAAACCCGGAAACCATCCTAGATTCATCTCTTTTCTCATCCCAACATCAATACAACAGCAACTACTAGCAGCTCAACTTTGTATTTGGAATCCTCTAACTTCTCCCTGTTTCTAATGTTATGACTCTCTCTGTTTCTAATGTTACAACTCAAACCACCAATGTCTCTCACATCTTGGAAAGTCTCTTAATTTATTTTCCTTCTTTCACTCTTGTCCCCAGAATGGCCTTTGTAAATAAGAATATGTTGATTCATGTGCTTCGAAGCCTCTAATGGCTTCCCACTGTCATACAAACAAAATCAGCTTTCTGTGGCACATAGACCCCACCAAACCCCAAAACCTCACCAAGTTCCCCTGTCCTTCAATTCTCCATGCCTTACACACTGGACCCCTCATCGCCATTGGGCAGAATTAACTTATTCTTATCTGAGGGTAGTAGTATTTCTTATCCCTGTTTTTGGAATACATCCCTTAGATCTCTTTCTCAGCTCTAATTCCACCTCCTTAGAGAAATCTTCCCTGATCATTATATCTGAAACGGTACCTACCTATCCTCCAGTCCCTCCACCCAATTACCCATTCAATTTTTCCTACAGCCCCATTCACTGCTTAAAGTTATATAATCCAAATATTTGTTCAATGATTTACTGTTTACTCACACTTGTCATTCTCCCCTCACCCTTCCAATAGTCATACTCCATGAGAATAGGGACCTTACTGTTTCATCCACTACTATTGCGGCACCCAGTACAGTCCTGGCACATCCTCAGTAATCAATAAGTATCAGTTAAATGAATAAATGAATGAATGAATGAGATGCAAAGTAAAACCTAGAAAGATCTGTTAGCCTGGCTTATCCTGACCTCAATCTTCACTTGGGCCTGAGTTTTTACAACTGGCATTGTAGGGCCAACTTGAAATGAGAAATGCCTTTTTTTTCAATTCCCTTTATTCAGTAAATAGCAAAATAGGATTGATGTAAAACTTATGGGCCAAAAGAGAAATAAAAGTGCAGATTACTCACAATAGTTGTAGGGAGAAACGTAATACACAGTTAGAAAATGTGTTCCTGGTAACTTTATTTATTTATTTATTTTTCAAGATAGAGTTCCATTCTTGTTCCCCAGGTTGGAGTGCAATGGTGCAATCTCAGCTCACTGCAATCTCCACCTCCCAGGTTCAAGTGATTCTCCTGCCTCAGCCTCCCAAGTAGCTAGGATTAGAGGTGCCTGCCACCATACCCGGCTAATTTTTTTTGTATTTTTAGTAGAGACGGAGTTTCACCATATTGGCCAGGCTGATGTCGAACCCCTGACTTCAGGTGATCTGCCCACGTCGACCTCCCAAAGTGCTGGGATTACAGGTATGAGCCACCACACCTGGCCTTTTCCTGGTAGATTTAACCACAATAATTAAAAATAATTCAAGTAGTTATCTACTATGGAAAAATGAATCTCCTCCTTTGTTTTCTTCTCCAGTCCTTCCTTTTCTTCTCTTTCCATAGAGTTTAAGTGTGACATTTGCCCTTCCTTGGGATTCTTCTCAATTCAGAGACAAAACAATGGCATGGAACTCATTGGGTTAGAATCTCACAAATAGGTACGATTCATAAAGTGGCTTCAGCAAAGGATCATTCTAGCCTGACCGTCATGTAGTGTTATCACAAAAGAAATCCATTTTATTTGAAGAAGGAAATGTATTAAGTATCGTTAATGGAAACAGAAAGCATTAAGTCTAGGAATTCAGGAAAAATGCCTTGGTCCGCAAAACATGGTGAGAAATGGATGGAATAAAGAGGAGGAGGCTGCAGGTGCTTTGCATCCTCATTATCACAAGAGCAGTGTGAGTCCAGAACAGAATTAGAGTTCATAAAATCACATTGCAGTTGAGACATAACTGCCTTTCTGGGGCTCTTCTCCTTACAACACTGTTCCTTGGCTACCTCCCTATGTTAATACAGGTTCCCAACTCTTATTCAACATCTTTAGGACTAGTTATGTTTTAGAATCAGACTTTTTTGGATTTTATGAAGATAATCTAGTTCATATATCACACGCTGCATAACCCCCAGTAGAATCTGAGACAATGACCTATGATCAAACACATTTATATTTTGGCAGCCGAACACTGATGTTCACATAAAAATATGACAAACAATTACTACAAATAACTTTATATTAGTTAAGTTTTGGTAGAGTTTTTTGGTTTCTGAAAACCAAATTTCAGAATTACAGATAAGGGATTTTGAACCTTTAGTTGTACAAAAGGAGAGACATATGCTAATGAAGTAAATTGTCACTAACTCTAGTTTGGAAGGGAGATGAGAAACAAGTTGGAGACAGTGACAGGCAGTAGACAAATGATAAAATCACGAGGAATAAACTTAGGTTACTCTCCTTCTAAGCTGAAAAACTTCTTAGATGCCTCATGGCTTGTTTCCAGTTGACAACAGTAGAGGATAGAAATCAATTTCCATTTGTGAACTCATGCTACTTCAGCAGTCCTATTGGATGCCACCTTTATATGAAAGGAACCCAGGGCTGGAAAAGAGACGTTAGAACCCCTGTTGACTCTGCTTGTTGCTGAGTTCTCTTCCCTGCACATTGTTGAAACCAAAGGGGTCAGCCATGTAGAAGAGAGTTTCAATCCAAATGAAATTCAGTTTACCAAAACATAGTGTAAAAGTCAAAAGATTACATTAAGAGATGGCATCTCAAAATGCAAACACTGATGCTGTGTGAGGTGTAAGACTATCTGTGCCTTGAATCACATGCGTTTGTGTGGAGTGTAGGACTATGGGTGCCTTGAATTGTGTGTGTGTGCATTCATCCATTTCTTTCCACATGCAGATGTGTTACTTATAGAACAAAAGGTTATTTTTATGCATGTTTAAGTTAATAAATTAGCACTTGAAAATAAAAGTAGATAATTTCATGAAATGAAGTCACTCTAACAAATAATGAAAAGTCTTGGGGACAAAAACACAAGAAAGGATATCTGGTGCTAAAAAAGAAAGCAAAAATTAATAGCCAAATGACCAAAAAAAATTAATCTTAGGAGTTTCTGGATAGGTTCTAACTCAATTAAAATTATTATTGGTACAGAAAAACCTATCAAAAACAATAGGCCACTTAGACTCATAGTTCCAATCTCTGACATAAAACAATAATAATTTATTGCCAACTAGGTTTCTAATATTGCTGTAAGCACAGAATCCCAGCAACTCCTGCTTTTTAGGCTCAGGGTTTTAATTTAATACGGTAAAATAGTAATTACAATTTCAATGGAGCTAATTCATTTAACTGGTGGTGGCAATATCGTTGATGTATATCGTCTGCTCACAAAGTACCTGGAATTGTTATAGGCATGCTACATATATTTCTTAGACAATATTCCCAAAAATCCTATGAGGAAAATGGTCTTATTATTTCAATTTTAGACATTAAAAAAAACCCTAAAACTTGAAAGTTAAATTACTTGCTCCAGGTCACTCATACAACAATAGCACAGTTGAGTATGTAGCCACATTTGCTTTTCTTACTCTAAAGCCCACTTTTCAAACTACTGTACTAATGGATATTAAATGGTTATAGAAAAGATAATGATAATTAAACTCATTTTTTCAAACGTAGGAAACATCTCAGTATTATTCCATGCCATGCTTATAAATAGTAAGAAGTGCCCATTCTATTTTACAACTTTAAAATTATTTACACATAGGGTACCCCTGTGAGCTGAAAGGGGATTTATATACACAACAGCAACTAAGCAACAGTGAATAAATTTTTCATTCTATTATCCCTGGGTAATATTACTAGACACAAAAAATTTTACACATATAATTACAAATAGTAATCTACATTTCATAACAGGTATTGTATCTCTATTTGCTTTTCTTTAAAAGCTTAACCGTTTTTTTTTTAATGTATCTCAAGGATTTTGAAAAGTAATTCTTAGAAAACTGATTATAATAAAACAATAAGTCAAGATTCAGTTGAGAATTCTTTAAAAAGAAATTTTAAAAACAACAAACAAATCCTGTAAAAGAATCAAGAGCCATTAAATCAATAACAATTAAGTATATTCCTTAGAAATGCTTTAATAGTGATT
This sequence comes from Papio anubis, assembly GCF_008728515.1. NCBI lineage: Eukaryota > Metazoa > Chordata > Mammalia > Primates > Cercopithecidae > Papio > Papio anubis. Next base: position 43,776,831 of record NC_044991.1, read on the forward strand.
GAAAAAATTTTAGATTACAGGAGACTTCAGTATATAGTGAAAATCCTGTGACAGTTAGGGTCAGAAAACCTAACTTATAATGTGGGTTGAACTTTGTGGCCCATAAAAGATACTGAAGTCCTAACCATCAGCACCTATGAGTGGGACCTTACTCGGAAATAGTATCTTTGCCAATGATCAAGTTAAAATGAGGTCAATAGAATGGGTCTGAATCCAATATGACTGATGTCCTTATAAAAAGGGGACATTTGGACACCTGGGCAGGTATAGAGGGAAGACTAATGTTAGTGAGAACACCATCTATGAGCCAAACGAATTCCTCAGGCTACCAGGAACAAGGGGACCAGCATGGAAAAGATTCTCCCTCACAGAAGGAACCAACCTTGCCAACACCTTGATTTCTGACCCCTCCAAAGCGGTGAAACAATACATTTCTGTTGTTTATGCCACCTAGTTTGTGGTACTTTGTTACAACAGCCCCAGGAAACTAATATATCCCTTTACTAGCTATCTGGAACAAGTCTAACTTTATAGGTTTTAATCTTTCTACCTAGAATTGAAGAGATTAAAGTGTTATAGCTACTTCACTGAGTTTTTAAGAGTCAAATGTACAAGTGCAAACTGTATAGAGCATTATGCAAACATAAGTGTGATGTAGGCATGTTCAAAGAGATTAAGTAGAATGCCCAATGGGAATTTATTTTAAAATTATACCAGCCTTTCCATACATAAAGACATTGATTTTCCTGGCCCCTTGAAGGTATCTTCTTAGTCATGTGAATGTGAAGTATGAGGGGATCTTCTTCCTTGAAGAAGCAAGAAAAAGAATTTGGAAGACAACCAAAGAAGCCATTTGCTGAGATCCCTGATCCTCCCGGAAGAAAGACTCTGGTCTTGCTCCCTAAAATTTAAACTTTGGGAGACCTGTCAAGATGGATAAGGATGGCCTCTTCCAAATCCCTGTTGGAGGAAAGAGCAATAAAATACTGAAATAAAATGCCTTAAGGAACGGGAGAACACCAACTGGAATCTTGGCTTTAGACGTAGGGATGTTTTTGAGGATGAGAGATGATTCCAGTCTGAGGCTTATGCAGAAAGCCCTTCTAAACTCAGCCACCTGCCACAGTGCTATCCTAGGTTGGGGAATAATGATTGGATCTGGAAATGTGAATTGAAAGACTTATAATCATGGCACTCAATGTGGAGTATGCCTGTAAGATAGCAAGGGACCTGTACCCACAAGAGCAAAAAAATCAATAGTGAATCAATATTAGCTATGGTACTGTGCAAGATAAATACACCATAGCAACACTGGGTGACAGTTGGAAGCAATAGTAGAAGCCAATGGCTCAACTAAAATTTGCTCTCTGCTTGGCAGTTAGAAGGCAGAATGGTTCCTTTGGATTTAGCAAACTTCAGGATTCTTGAATAATTAAGGAGAAGAGGAAAAACCTTAGGAAGGGAAACTAAACTTCCTGCTGTACAGGTATATAATTGAGTAGTTAATTCGACAAAATAAGACAAATATGTTTTCAGACCAAACCCAAATAAGGCAGAGACCACAAGTAACACCCAAGTCAGAAGGAGCAGAAGCCCCGATTAAGGTCCAAGTGGCCAATGAAGGTGAATGAAGAATCTGAGGGAAGCGAGATTGGAAAGGGTCAGAGAAAGGTTGTTTTGAATTGCCTTCCAATCGTAGCAGGAGGCCAGCCTGTGGTTAGATCTTACTAAACTAAAGAGCTCAGAAGCAAGGAAGGCATGAATAATATGAGATTTTAAATAAGAATAATACCCAGATTGGTCCTAATATTGCCAGTTACTAAGTATAAGATCTTGTCTAAATCACTTAAAGTCCATATAGCTCAATTTCCTCATCTGAAATATTGATGACAATAATACTCTCCTGTTGAGAGCATCAAAAGAAATAATGCCTGCGAAAACACTGAAAAATGTCATGTCTACAATAGGTACTGTCATTGTTATTACTAAAGTGAGAAAAATCACCCCCTAAAACTTCACATCAAGTTCATCATTACCCATTTTTCTTATCAACCATCCTTCCTTTATAATTAAGAATTTTAACAACTTTAGAAGAATCTATTTAATAAACATGAAATTCCAAGTATTAGACCATGCCAAAATTGTGAACTTGCAATCTCTATACATGAGCCTACATTGATTTTCCTCAGCTAAATCCAGTCACTTCTCTTTTCAGAGATATTAAGAATGAAAAATAATCTCTATCAGTAGCCAGCCCTGTTACAGGCTATTGTGCACTACCAGACTTGAGTAAGAACAAAAATTACTCTTTCCTCCAGCCTCTGTGATGTAATTGGTACCATCATCCACAATTGTCCAAACTGCACACAGTTCTTCCCCACTCTAGTGCTTCACTTTTCTGTATATAACAAGCTATTAAGATGTAAAAACTCTTCCATCCTGAGAAAGTTATAAATCAGAGAATGGAAGAGATAAAAATAAATGAAAACCAAAGTAACACTTTACAGTCTCTTAAAAAAACAAACAAACAAACAAACAAAAAAACCCAACTATATGGTGCAAACTAATCAGCAACCAATTTCCTAATAATTTATTATGTGTTCTGCTCCATCCATAAAGCCAGATACTTAAATCCTAGTGGTGATATTTGTTGTCATTATGCAATAGATGTAATTGGGTAATGCTGGTCTCTCTTTGGTACTGAGGAATTAAGGCTCATTTCTTACCCTTATGCTGTATTCCCCTTAGGTCAGTGGGACACAGAATCATTTATAATACTGGAATCCATACATGCAGATATCAAAGGCCTTGGCTATTTTCACAGGCCCTTTGTTAATTAAATTAATTTAGCAAGGGAGGGAAGAAGTCTTGACAAACTAATTTATTTAACTTTTCAATATTTAAGAAATAATTGGGCTGGTAGAGAAGAATGCTGAAAAGTATAGAAAACTTATAAGGAGGAGATAATATTGCAGGAGGATAGATGACAATTTTTCATTTCAGATATACAAAGTTTTAGGTGAAATCTTAATTACAAAGCACAATTACAAACCCCAATTAGCCTATGGCTGCCAATACAATGTCAGTGTTCCAAACAGAATCCGTTTAATTCACCTAACTTTCATGACTGACTTTCTATGTGCCACGTATTCTGCTAGTTACTGAGGACATAGTAGTGGCTACTGATAGAGGGAAGGAGACAGCCAAATGCCTAGGCAGATAGAGAAGAGTCCCCAGAGGTTCCGACCCACCCAGGTCATTGTGCACAGAGGGTTTGAATAAACATGCCCACGGTGAAAAAGTCCATCCCTTAACACATGCGCAGTAAGGGAAATAATCAATGTGGCTCAGACTTAGGGCCTGCATGTGCAAAAAGTACCTCAGGATAGGGTGGGGCCACCAGGAATTTGCGCCTCATGCAAGGGAGGAGCCTGGCGTCTTCAGCTCATGTGCTGGTACTTCACTGTGAGGGGCAAACCTGCTTTACAGGACCCCTCTCTTTGCTGAGAACTTTCCTTTCACTTAATAAATTCTGCCCTCTTCACCCTTCAATGTGTCCACATGCCTAAATTTCCTGGTCGTGAGACAAAAAATCAGATTTAGCTGAACTAAGGAGCAGAAGTCCTGCATCACTATAACATGACCCAAGTTCTTAAGAAGCTTTGAGCGCCAAGGAGGAGAAACAGATGTGTAAATAAATAGGTTACATACGGTGTGAGATGCTTAATCCTATGGTACAGAAGTAACCCAGAAAAGGAAATTAACTATTCAGGAAGGGGGTGTTACAAAAATCTTATTGTATAAAGGAACAAATGTCAGTTTTATTCTAATTAACGTAAGCTAGAAATTAGTTGGCTAATGAATCAACAAAATGCATGAGGAAAACACTATGACCTGGATACCAGAAGAGGTTTAAAGAACCTAAGTAAGGAGTGATTTCCAGTGCTAAGTTATGACTTTCACAGCCCTGAGGTACTTTTTGCCGCTGTGGGCCCCTTCCTCCATTTAAAAAAAAAATAAGAAAATTATATTTTACAATTCTATTGGCATGAAGACAAATATAATAATATCATATACTCAACATTTTATTCAACCTGAAAGTTTGTTTTTTCCCTTCCGGTATGAAAAGATGTACTGTTTGGGACTAAAACATTTTTGTGGGTCCCTAAAAGTATTGTGGCTTATCTACACCAGGGGTCCACAACCCCAGTACCCTGGTTAGGAACCCAGCCCCACAGCAGAAGGTGAACAGACAGTGAGCCTTACCACCTGAGCTCCACCTCCTCTCAGATCAGCGGCAGCATTAGATTTTCACAGGAGCACTAACCCTATTGTGAACTGTACATGTGAGGGATCTAGGTAGCATGCTCCTTATAAGAATCTAATGCCTGATGATCATCCAGAAAACATCCCCCACTCCCAAACCCCATGGAAAAAACTGTCTTCCAGAAAACTGGTCCTTGGTGCCAGAAGGTTGGAGACTACTGCTCAACACTGAACCTACTGTGCTGAAGGGAAAAGTCAGCCCTGGAGCTTGACTTTTAGAAGCCAGATGCTGTAGGCTTTTCATATATATTATGTGATTTAACTCTCTATAACTCAGTGTTTACAGATGAGAACTGGGATTCAGGGTGGTAAGACACTTTCCCAAAGTCTCATAGTCAACAAGACAGAGGCTTCCATTTAAAGCAAGCATTTGGACTAAATGCAAAGCCTGTGCTCTCTCTCTATGCCATGTGATTCTCTATGTAATACATGACACCAGTGCTCAACCAATTTACCTTCAGAGCAAAGAAATGCAATGTGCATTAAAGCAAAGAAAGTGCAAGAGTTTTAGAAATAAGAGAGTACCAGGGAAGGCCACACTAATACAAATGCAATGACAAAATAAAGCCTGCTCAGAAGCAGATGTTTACTCAGTGTGAGGCAACATGAACTAATGTTTAGGTGCCTTGGCACTTGGCTCTGGAGTCTGTGTGCCTGCATTCAAATCCTAGCTTTATTAATGTCATTTAATTTCTCTGAGCCTTGGTTTCCTCACCTGTAACATGGAAATAATACAACGTCTTGGTGTTAATTAAAAAACTAAATTAACATTTGAACAGTACATAGAATTGTGCCTATCACAACGTAAGAGCCCAATGAAAATTAATTCTTTAAAAAAATTTTTGTATCTGCAATATCGTATGTGTAATTAAAGAAATTAAAATATTAACTGTACTTTTTTTCTTTCTGGAGTTCTCTCAATACAATAAGCTAATATATATGTGTATATGTGTGTGTGTATATATATATAGATATATATACATGTAGCTGCATATTACATATTTTTTGCCAAAGCAATAGCTTTAATACAATCCTGGAATTTAGGAGATGGATACAAATATGGTTCTGTTTTTCCTATTTTACAGTTAAGAAAATTAAGCTGTTGAAAGATTAAGTGATTTGACTGACATCTGATTAGTCACATCTTGTTTTTTTGTGTGCATTGCATTGATGATAATGGCCTTGCCACATTTTCAAAACTTTAATCATTTATTCCTGAAAATATTAATTTCCTATCATGGCAGCACTATCCAGCAGTGTGGTGGACTCAATAGCTGAGTTCTCCTATACTCTAGCCTCTTAATTCCTAGTGACTGCTGAAAATGTCACCTCCATGTCCTTTCAACACCTTAATTCAATTTGCAGTCCTGTTCCTACTCAGTGATAGCTATCTCAGTTGCCAGTGCCACCCTCCTCCACATCACATGGGCTCAAAACCTCAGCTCATCCTGAAATCCTCCCCTGTCCGCCTCCCCATGTGAGGCATTGCCAAGTCTTGTCAATTTCTCATCCACAATGCCTCTTGCATCTGTTCCCACCTTCCCATTACTTCTGTCACTGTCTGCCCCATTCAGGGCTTTATTAAATCTGCCCCTCACTGTTAGAATCCAATTACTGCCTCCTGACACACAGCGCATGACTATGCTTCCAATCTCTCTACCTTCTAAGCCATCCTACGTACTGCTGCTGAAAAACTTCCTACAAATGGGAGTCCAGCAGCTCAGTTTAACATTTTAGGCTCCCCTCAACTGAGTCTCAACCTATTTTTCCAGCATTATCTCCCTCTTACATACTTCACAGCCAAACAGAAGTATTACAGAAATGTCCAGCATGTTCTCACATTTGTGGCTTTGCTCCTGCTATTTGACTACCCGGATATCCTTTACTCCACTGATGTCTCTCAGAATTCTATCCATCCTCCAAAGTCCCAATCATGCACCATCTTCTGATAATCATTCTCCTATCTCCCACCAGCAGCTCACTCCCCACCTCCTTATCACTCCTGTCCTCAATGCTGTAATGGCACTTACCATGCATTTTAACAGGGCACAACAGAAGTGCCCTCTCTTCTGGAAGTCTTTGCATCCAAGGCTCTGCCCCCTACATCCTTTCCTCCACCTTCTACAGTTTTTAAAAAAATATTTTTATTACTGTACTTAATACATACATATATACTTAATATATACATGTATAACTACTTGGGCATACCTGTATCCCTGCTAGATGGTGAATGCCTCACCTTGACATACCCAGACACCTTTTGGTAACTTTAACAGAAATACACATTCTTCTCACCAAAATGTATAAATCAATATAGTATCCCCATTTATATCTATGTAAATATAGCCAATCTCCAAATCTTATCTCATTCATATAATATAAAGTTAATTAAGATGTGCTTCGAGTATAACTCTTCTATCAAACCGATGATTTATATGATATAATTCTTCATCTTTGAATCTAGCCCAAGATTTGTGGCATATGTCATATCACCATGGATAACACATATAATGTGAAATTGCAGGGCAAATGGAAGTCTGACAGCCTCCATCAAAGGCCTTCCAAATTCTCAGACTGTTCCCTACTACATTTCTTGTACACACGTAGGCTATTGGGAAAGCTTCACAGCAAATAAATTTTACCATTTTCACAGTAAGTACTCCTAGTGAAAATTACTTAATTAACATGTAAATCAATTAATATACTTAGTTTCCTAAGAGAAATGTTGGCTAAATCAATACGAAGGATTAAGAATGCAAAATATAAACAAGATATACTTACACACTAGGTATACAAAATCATATTACCAGAATAAAATTATATTCTATATTACCATCTCTATTTTTAAAAATCATAGACTGTAGGAATTACAATTCCTGGTTATTCAACTCTCCTGAAATAATAGCAGAAATATTAGAATGTTCATAATGAAGGTCAATTAAAAAACCTGAAAGATAGATAAATCCTTCTGGAAAAATTGTTACTGCAAATATAAAAATATATAAAAGGAAAGAAGATAAAACTTTTGTTTTACATTTTAAACCAGAAATATCAGAAAAAAATACATGGGAAACTTGCACATGCCTGAGCAAAATGGTCTTAAGCAGGAAGAATTTTTAATATGATCATGAGGTTTGCGTGAGTCTGTAGATGAACAGAGTGCTTGTAGAAATGCTTCTGGGAATGTCCATATGTTTGACTGTAATGTTCATTACTTTTAAACTCTAATTAAAATAAACTTCCAACCCCAGTCCTTTCTGGAAGCTGTAAGCAGGCAAACAAAGGTAGAGAAACACAGATTTGTTTATGTTGGAGATCTTTGTAAGATTGTATTTTTAATTACTCACAGTTGAACAAAGAGCCATAGTACAATAAATAACTGAGTATAATGAGTAGTTCAATCAAAAGCACCAAAGTATAAATTTTAAAGATACAAATTTTTGAATTTATGTTCATGCCAATATATATTCTATAATTATTGCAAACAACTCTTTCTTATTAAAATTTTGGAAATCTGAAATGTATAAGTCGAGAACAATATTAGTAGACTTTACCAAAAAAAGGAAAAAGGAAAGAAGAAACAATTAGATTTTGCCACACATGAGGTAAAAGGCAACAGTTGAGCTAATTATAGCCTTTCCCCTAAATGTGATTATCCCTAAGGCTAGTGAATAATGAACCAGATTTCATTTCAGCCAACCAGCCTCCTCTGTTTTCCTTGAAACAAGATAGTTGGATAAGCCAGTTTCTTAGTGTTAGAAGCTTAATTTTCAAAGCAGATCTTCTAAAATGATTCCAGATTTGAAGATGACAAAGTTTCTTGATATTTTGCACATGTTTTTGAGGACTAAATAAACATTTCCAAGTCAACTCACTCTTTGAGCACTCTTCCCTGTACATTTCTTCAAAAATGCTATTGTATTTAGAAATTAAGAGATTAAGAAATGGTTTTGGGCAGAGATGGGAAGCCAAGAACAACAAACTGCCTTCATTCCCACATAAGACATATTTGGTTTCAAACAAATATTTATGTAGTAATTTATTTATACAGTAATGAAAATATATCCACTGTATGTAAGCAATAATGATACTATTTCATCAAGAATTCATCACTTACATCCTCAGAAAGGAAATAAGAATGTAAAAATTGTTCTTCAAATATAATGGCTTTATGCTTTTTAAAATATCCATCAATAAAATATATCTACAGGTTAATAGGGGAGAAATTATTTGCAAACAATATTTGTAGGATAAAATGGGCTTTTTGAAAAGATGATACTTAATTTTAAAATTTCAATGTAGTGATGTTTAAAATCATGATACTTAACACCAAATTTCAAATCATAATAATTTACACAATAGAAGTAATTCTGAATATGAAATGTTCAAATGATAACAGGTTGCATCTTGTGAAGGCCTTTACAGATTACAAACCACAGGTACAAACATACTTCACTTGATTCTCAAGGAAAAACAATGAGGTAGGTGTTATTAACTCCATGGTACAGATGGGCAAACTGAATCTCAAAGAAGTTGAGCAACTTGTCTAAAGTCACAAGCTAGCAGGTGTAATATCAAGGAATCAAAACTGGGTCTTCAGATTCCATTTCTTTATACTCTGCTACTTCTCAAAGTGTAAGTATAGTAATAAATGTGAACAAGTAATCATAATATTTTGGTAAGTTTATTGTTAAATAGAATAAGTAGACAAAAGTACTGAAGAAAGACAAAAGCTCCATTTTACAAAGGCCATAATAATAAATTTTATAAGGTAAGTAACTGGCAGAAAAAAATGCATTCAAGAAAATTAGTCCTTATAAATACTTCAGTTAGTCATAAGTGCTCATTCCTTCAGAAACAGCATATATATATATATGTTTAAAAAATTACATATATATATAAAATGTGTGTGTGTGTGTGTAAACACATAAATAGGAAAGCCAAAAAGATCCACTAATATGAAACCCATTCAAGCAATGGATTTGCACTTTGATGGGAAATTTTACTTTACAAAGTGAAGATAGAAACTCCTCTCTGAAATAAAGTATAGGAATGTTCATCATTATTGGGATCATTTAACTTTGAAAAAGAATCAAAATAATATATATGTTTTGTTTAGAATTCAATTATTTAATTTGGTTCTGGTATACAATATAAAGATTATATATATACATAAATGTCTTTCAACAGAACAGTATTTTCACAGCTAGTCAGCACATACGTAGGCAGAACATGGGAGGCAATTCGACAATGTGTAGTAAGAACCTTCAAAAGTGCATAACATTTGACAAAGAGATTCTGTGTCTAGTAATTCATCCTGAAAAGAAAATTAGACATACATGCAAAGCTGTCTTGACAAAGATGTTACTAATGTGGTCAGTGATTAGAAACGTAACCAAATATAGAGTGGTTAAAGAAATTTTGATATAGTTATGGAGTAGAAAACTACGTTATTGAGACAGCCAAGTGTAAGGGGGTTCCTGGAAAAACTAAAAACTGCAACTGACCTGCTGCACACTGGGAGGAGTACACACTGGGGTGGAGCCACAGAAGTTCGTGTTGTTTGCAGCGGGGAGGAGGCTGGCCCCTCTTCTTCCTAGGTGGTACGGGGGTTCAGTCTGCCAGGCGGGAAGTGCGCTAGCAGAACTGTGGCTTTGTGGAGAGTCACTGTGTAATTTTTTCCTTTTCGTCCAATAAACCCTGCCGTGCTCACCCTTCAAATTGTCTGCAAGCCTAATTTTTCATGGCCCTGTGACAAGGACTCCCAGGCTTTTAGCTGAACTAAGGAGAATGTCCTACAACACTATCATTAAAAATGAAGACAACTGTGCAATTACTAATGAGATGTTTATTTGATTGTGAGATGTTTATTTGATTGTTGAATCAGTGAACAAAGATGAATATTAAACAGTACATATGGTTTGACCCATTTTTATGCAAATGTGTTTGTTGTTAGTACTTCTATGTATATATTTATACCAGAGGGGAAAAAAAGACAGGAAAGGTGTATGGTGAAATAATGGTAGTGAAATTTGGGGTTGATAATCTTTCTTATTTATTTAGTTTTTGTTTGTTTGTTTGTTGAGATGGAGTCTCGCTCTGTCGCCCAGGCTGGAGTGCAGTGGGACAATCCCAGCTCACTGCAACCTCCACTTCCCGGGTTCAGTCGATTCTCCTGCCTCAGCCTCCCAAGTAGCTGGGTCTACAGGCACAACCCACCATGCCCAGCTAATTTTTACATTTTTAGTAGAGACAGGGTTTCACCACATTGGCCAGGCTGATCTCAAACTCCTGACCTCGTGATCCGCCTACCTTGGCCTCCCAGAGTGCTGGGATTACAGGCGTGAGCCACCACACCCAGCCTTCTTTGTCTTTTCTAACTTAACCACAACAAATAATACATTGCATATGTATTTATTTTAAAGGAGAGATGAAAAAATATGTTATATTAAGATTTACTTTTAGATAGTCTTACTTAGATTGTGATGGACACCACATATTTGTAGATAGGGAAAAATTTTTTTTTAATTAATACAATTTTAACGTATCTATTTGATTATGACACAGGACTAGGAAGTTTTATATTAGTTTTTATTCTTAAAAAAGCATTTTCCATATTTTAATAAACCATAAATGCCTTGTAAGTTCTCAATATCTTCTTTCTTCATTGAAAAGAAGTGGACCAATTCCGATTAAGTGAGAGAGAAAATATAAGGGAAAAGATCACAGATGAGTGAATATTAGACAGGAGGAAACAAACCGCAGAGGTGAAGAACCAGGGTGAAGAGGGTAGAGGAAAAGTCAGCAGAAGGTCCTTGCAGTTCCTTACCACCCCCTGAGGCAAAGTTAGTTTCTCCTTCTTTGTACTCCTACTGTCTTCATTGACATGTCTTTAACAGCACTTCCCATGTCTCATTTAGTATATTTATTTATCTGTTTGAGAGTCTTGGTCTCTGAAAGCCTGTTTCCTAGCCCTATCTACTAGTCCCGCCTAGAGCTAAGAAATGTAAATCAAGACTATTTTAGACAAAGGGAAAGATAAATATTGAACTGAAAAATCACCTGACAATCAGACTCATTCATGCAAGTAAACAATTCTAAATTCTTAATGTCTAGTTAAGTAAAAGACAATTTTCAAAACAACATGATTTCACTGTGATCACTTTTTTAAAAATATGAATAAATATACTCTATATACATATTATTATAAATATATAAATACAATTCTGGAAAGATACAAAGGTTAATATTAGTAGAAGTAGTATGCTTGGCATTTATTTGAATTAATAAGTAAATATATTTTTAATAATGCATAAAATTGGTAAAACTGAAGATATAAATATCTTCGGACACAAATATTTCATATACTTTGTTTTCTTTTGTCTGTCAGACAAAAGGAAATAAAACATTAAGATTATAAACAATTTTTTCCCAAGGAGGATGCCATGATCCTAGTTATTTTTAGCTTTCCCAAAGCACGTTTGTTTTGCTACCACAAAGCTGTTAATTAAAACAGCTACATTTCCAAACTACTGAGTATGCTAATTATATTCCTTATTCCTTCTTCCCTCCCTCACCTCACCCTGTTTTATTCTTAATTCACGCTGCATATAAACAGCAATTAAAGTACAAATCAGAATGTTACTTGCACATATACATTTCATTATCATACACAATCTGTACTCTTAAAAACATCTGCCTTTTATAGGAAACGTAGCCCAAAAAATTTTCCTCTAATCAAATAAGAAAACTATTAACAGTATATGTAGATTATAATAAAAATACACTCATAAAAGAATTTAAAAGAGTTTTATCATTTCTTTCTTGAAGGATATCATTTGTATATTTAGTAACTGCTATGGTAGAAAAACACACTTTCGTATAACATCAAAATGTACCTACTTTTTACCAGATTTATAGAAAAATGACTCACACCATAAAGTATGTCTCTAAAATCAAATGCAGACCTAAGATTTTGAGACCTAACGTAGACTTAATATATTGAGTAATACTGATTGTAACAATCATCCGCCATTTATCTGAAACTTAAACTATCTCAGTAATGTTTTGGGATCATACAAGGCCATACTTTAAGAAATGACCTGCCAGCATTACGCTTTCTCACATCTAAATATGCAAAATATTATAGTTAAGAGCAGAAAATACACAAATAAAATGAAATATTTTATTTTATGTTGCTTACAGTAAAGAGAAAAGAGAAAAATTGGGCAAGCAGGGTCATTCAAGATAAGATAATTATTAAAATACACAGATAAGAGAAAAATAGTAACATGACCACAATATGTATATAACAAACAAATGAGTTAAATATTGTGCAAAATGGATAAATCTGGATTTGTATGTTCTTTTCCAGGGGGATCTGTTTGCAGTTTCACCTTGACAGCTACTCAAGTGTATGGGGTAGGCTAGGAGTTTGAGTGTGTCCTACCTAAGCATCATAATCTCTTCTTTAATTCAAATCTTACTGCCCCACAAACCTCTAAATCCAGCCTGAGTATTCTGTCTACCACCTTTCCTAGTAAGTATTTTTATGGGTAAAGGGGTGACAGTACAAATTTTCATTTATGTTATACCTATGATCTCTTTCCTCTAACTAGTAAGGTTAGGATGGCTCTATATTCCATTTTGCCCCAGATGGTCCCAGTTCATATGTATTTATCCAGCATTAATTACTAACAGTGTCACTTTTCATGATCAAAAGCATTCCAGTGTGGGTAACATATTTATGATCATCTGAATGTAGTCAAATAGCTCAAAAGTTACCAAAATATATAGATTATAACATATTAAAAATATAATTTTTTTAGAGCTGGAGAGAGAAAAAATAGTCTAATATCCACAGTTTTAAATTCTAACCCCAAGAAGCTATAATACAAATGTATGCCATGGCTCGATATAACACTTCACCAACATATCAAAAGCAGCTCAAAGCACATGTCTCACAGATGGAAGGGTCAGTAAGTTCACCTTTGTATATGAGAATGGCATATTTTTATAAAGTGCTGCAGAATTCATGCCATACAGCAGTATGCAGCATTTAGTGAACTGCATACAGATGTACCATTTTCCAGCTGGTTGGGGTTAGAACTTTTCTCTCTGAATTTAAAATAGATTTTACCTGGATTTTCAGCTTAATCAGGCATCTGGCTAGCCACATCTAATACAGCCAAAGAGAGGAAAACAGTATAGAGAAAACCAACAATATAATGTCATGAATAAGTATAAACATTTCAGTCATTATAATAAATATAAATGGTTTAAATTACGTTATTAAAAGATAGCAACTCTCAGAATGGCTAGAGCTACATATGTAATTAAATGGTACAGAAACGTTAAAACTGGAAGATATAATAGTATAACAGACAAGTGATAACAAAAAGCAAGCATAAATGGCAACATTGCTACCAAATGTAATAGAATTCAATGTAAAAAGTGCAAAATGGAACCAAGAAAGATGTTTTGACAAAACTTATAGACAAATAATTATATAGTCAATTGCTCACTTATTGAGATGTTATGCTAACACTGCCTCAAAAACTGATAAAGCAATAACAGAAAAAAAGGAGAAATTAACCATTTTAAAAGAACAGCAATTTTAGCACAACTCTTGCAGAAATTAGTCATTCAAGTGTATAAAAAATTGAGTGATTATAACATTTACTTAATATAAAGTTCATTTAATCATTGGATATACATAAAACAAGAGAAAAATCCATGAATCCTGAAACGCATTATTTTCAAACAAAAATAATACAATTTAAACATCATGTGTTAGAATACAAAGATCTTCAAACTGGGATTTCAAATACAGAAACAGAAAGTCATACAGGATACTTTTTTTCTGAGATAATGTGACTAAATTAAAATTAATATAAAAACAAGTATATATCCCCTCTCTAAAATAATTTAATCATTCAAAAATGTTTTTAAATGTCTAATAATTATTGGCTTGTAAAGCAACTAAGAATAGCATTATAAGTTACTTGGAAATTAATGACAAGAAACAGATCAAAAGCTGTAAGATGATGTCAACAAATATTTTTATAATATGCTACATACTCATGTCGTACAATGTTTATCATGTAATGTAAATAATATATACTCTCGGCCAGGAGTGGTGGCTCATGCCTGTAATTTCAGCATTTTGGGAGGCCGAGGCAGGTGTATCACAAGGTCAGTAGTTCAAGACAAGCCTGGCCAAGATGGTGAGCCCCACCTGTAATCCCAGCTACTCAGGAGGCTGAGGCAAAGAAGTGCTTGAACCCAGGAAGTGGAGGTTGCAGTGAGCCGAGATCTCACGCCACGGCACTCCAGCCTGGACAACAGAGTGAGACTCTGTCTCGGAAAAAAAAAAATATATATATATATATATATATATATGGCCATATATATATATATATATGGCCTTAAATATATGTATTAGAAAATAAAACATTTTGAAAATAAACATTCTTTTTAAAGCCTTAGAAAAGCCACATCAGAAATACAGTATAAGTGGAAGAAATTACCAGAGAAAAAAAGGAAAACTACAAAGCCAGAAATGAACTAAATAGCAAAACAAAGAGTAGCTAATTATAAAAGTAAAGCCGTCCTTTAAAAATATAGGTAAAACAATTTTTAAGACCTATTAAGGTAAAGAAGAAAATACACTTAACCAGATGTCATTACTACAAGATAAATGTAAATAAAAACATACATTGGTACACAATTGTTAAACTTTTTGTCAGTAATTCTGAAAATTTAAATGAAATGGATAATTTTCTAGGAAAATAGAGATAATCAAAAGTAGCTCAAGAAGATTTAAAAACCAAAGGGAAAAACCATGAGGAGAAAATGAAAGGATGGTCAAATACTTACTCCTAGGAAGATGCAGGTTCTATAAAATCATAAGAAACAGATGATCATCCTGTTATTTACTGTTCCTAAACATATACATAGATAAAAAATCTTCTTAATTCCTTTTATAAAGTTAAAACAAGCCTGATACCAGATCCAGACAAAGACAGATAACATTAGAAAATAGAAAAGTACAGTATTTTTCCCTTACAGAATTAGAAGCATAAATCTTAGCAAATCAAAGCAATACACTTGAAGGGGTATTGATAACACCACTGTATTCATTTGTCAAAATTCATGGAATTATATACTAAAATGGTGAATTTTATTGTATGTAAATTATATCTCAATTTAAAATTAATTTTAAAAACAGCATGCAAAAATATAGCAACACATCAAAAGACTAATGTATCATGATCAAGTAGGGTTTTTTTTAATGCAGGGATACTTCAACATTATAAAATTTACTAATGAAATTCCTTAAATTAAATCATTTGAAAGAATGTGTGTATATTGATGTGTTATATAAATTTATTAATAATTCTGTTTATACATTTTAATAAAATAATTTCTCCTCTGCATGACCTAGAAATAAAAATAAATCTACTCAATCTTTAAAAGATTTCCCCCTAAACTTAAAAAAATTAAACATTTTTAATGATGAAATGTCAAAGCATTTATTTATATCTGAACTTAACTAAGAATGCCTATTTAGTGATATGCAGCTGTATAAAACAACTCAATCCTAACCAATATAACAGAATAACAATTAATTCATTGAAAAATTGTAAAAATGAGACGAAGCTCTAATTAAGTGCAGACAATATAATAGTTCACAAGAAAAATAAAAAATATTAACGAAAAAATTTTATAACCAAAAAAGAATTCAAAGTAGCTAAGGTATGAGAACATGAATATGCACTATTTAATGTTATTTCTATATATCAAGGCAAAAATCTAATGAAACAAACATTTTAATCACAATAGCAATAGACATCAGTAATCACTTAGAAATACATATAAAGGTGTGCAGCCAATTTATAAAGTTCTGTAAAAGCTATTAAAAAGACACGAAGAAATGAGAAAACCTGTGTTGTTAGTGAATAATAAAACTTGATATTATAAAAAATCTAGATTCTCTAAATTAAATTATAAAATCCACTAAAACAAGAAAATAATACATTTTGAAACTTGAAATAATTTCTACGTTTCTTTGAAAAAAAAATCTATTATGTCAAAATCCTGGAAATTTCTGAAAGAGAAGAGTAATGTGGTGTTATCAACCTCTCCAAATATTATGAGGCCATAATAACTGAAAATAATTTGAATCCAGAGTTGATATATGGACCCAGGACAGTGATACAGAACAAAAGCCTCTAAAATAAACCTCACTATATATGGGATTCTAGATATGACAAAAGTAGCATATCAAAACTTTGGGAGACAAAATGGATCATTCATTTATTCACTAACTTTTGTAAAGCAAGGGTGAAGGAAAGGGTGTAAAGAGCAAAACTGCCAATTAAGGGTATTCTGAGGAATGCAAAATGTTTGAAATTTGATCAAATCACCATCTTTATTCAGAATCAGTTAACTACAGAGAAAGCCAAATTGGTATTCTATGCACAGAGTCCTAAATAACCATTTCTCTTAGTCTTTTGATATTGAAACTGGTAGTTGACTTTCTTATTGTTATAGCAGAAAGTATTCATTCCTGAATGTCATCTGTGTAAGTATAAGTCTTCTTCTGCATCTTTTCACATGGCACCCTAGAATTAGGAAACTTAAGAAAGAGCTTACTGATTAAATCTACCTACCTAGAACATTCTAATAATATAAAAGAGCCATTTATTCAAAGAATATGCAAATACATAATTAGAGCTAACAGTTATATTGTACACACACACACGCATACACACACAGCCACCTAGTAGTATCTCATCGCCCATCATCACAAGACTTGAGACCACATTTATTTACCAAGATGAAAATATACATATTCTTTCTCACTTCACTAATTCACATTTCCCTTTTGATAACGAACCCATGAATCTTCTCCTATTTTCTCCAAAATGTAAAGAATTAAAACAAAACAGGAAAATAAGCACAAACAAGGCCATCAAAAGTGTATCCTACTTAGAGCACTGGTTGTCCTTACAACTTCTAATTTTTGATACATACAATATCGTAGGTATCATTGTTTCTTGTGTTACCTAATGGTGTTTAAATGGTTGGCCTCGAAAGGTCTTAATTACAGTTGGTTCAAGTTAAAGAAACTACATAGAAAGCCACACACCTTAAATATCTCACCTAAAACTCAGCATTTTCTTTAAAAATATTGTAATACCAACATAAATCTTTTAATCTACCAAGATCCTGTATTTGAACAAGAGCTTTGTTTAAAAACTATTTTTCTTTGGAATGGTAGGTTTAAAAAGGTTCCATCTTTGGTATAGGAACACCTTATATATTTAATGTTTTCTGTACACTTCATGAGGTCACAAAACCATATCTGTCCCACTTACTGATTATTGGCAATAGTTATCTAAGCAAATATATACAATAAATATCTTATAAATGAAGAAGTAAAGCCAAAATACACATAATATATCCCATTATATATTATACGGTTATATATCTGTAAAGATTAGTTATATAATTATCTATATCCAAAACAAGTCATTGCACTAAAGCACCTGAATATTCCTGTTATGATATCCTCCAAAACCCTTAGTAAGAA
Source organism: Papio anubis (assembly GCF_008728515.1). Taxonomy (NCBI): domain Eukaryota; kingdom Metazoa; phylum Chordata; class Mammalia; order Primates; family Cercopithecidae; genus Papio; species Papio anubis. The sequence goes on from NC_044991.1 coordinate 43,794,754, forward strand.
CCTACTTTCATAGTTTACATGTGATTCCAAAAGGCTTAATTTTAACTCTTCGGAAATGGGATTATGTTGGTAGCACACCGTGATTTAGAAGATGCTAGCACTCCATAATTTTCATAAATCCTAACACCTCCAGTAAAAAGCACGTGTGCTAAGTAAAAAAAAAATATGTTTTTATGTATACTCAGCTCCAAGACAAACTTGCTAGATTCCCTTCCAATTACATTGTTCCTCCTATGTAAAAATTCTGGCTAAAGCATGTCAACTTCAGGACCCAACTATTGTTCCCTTACCCCAGCCACAACTGGGCTGCTCTAGCAAGGCCAACAGAAGGAACTAAACTATGGTCCTTAGCTGGAATTACATTAGTCCACAGCTAAGGATCCTGGCACCTCCACCTTCCTGGAGGACTTTAAACCAACTTTGTTGAAAGATTTGTTTCCAAAGGATTTGCTAATCATAGAATCACAGAATTCTAGAGTTAGACAAAACCTCAGGGAAGAATCATGCATCATTCATTTGATCATTCAATGATTTACTCAACAAGTCTTTAATAAGTAACTAGTACAGAACTGACAATAACTTCTAGTTTAACTTCTCATCAACTCGGTATCACTGGATTGCTAGGTATGATAACTCTAAATTATAAATTTAAAAACTTTTAATTCGGCTCAATGTATTATATAAAAGAAGGCTAAAAAGATGCACTAATTTTTAAAATTTTTAAAGATTTGTCACTCCATGCTATGGACTGAATGTTTGTGTTCCCCTCCAAAATTCAAATGTTGAAGCCCTATATGTGATGGTATTTGGAAGTGGGGCCTTTGGGAGGTAATTTAGTCATGATAGTGGAGCCCCCAGGAAGAAATGTCTTTATAAGAAGAAGAAGAATAACCCTTTTTCTCTCTGCCATGCAAGAATACAAAAAGAAGATGGCCATCTGCAAACCAGGGTGAGGGCCCTCACCAGAAACTGTATTGACCCACACCTTGATCTTGGATTACCCAGCCTCCAGAACTGTGACAAATAAATGTTTGCTGTTTAAGCTACCCAGTCTATGGTATTTATTGTCGCAACCCTAACTAAAACACAGCCAACATTTACTATACTTTAGCTTAATACAAAATTGGTGTGTTTTAATATTTGTATTTCTAAAATAAGCATAACTAAAAGAAATAAGCTTCAGTTATCTCAGCATGCCCTACGTATAGAAGAGCTAATTTCTAAACAAAACGCTGCTGGGTAAAGGAGGTGCTTGTGGGAAATTTGGACCCACTTGAGTTTGCTGGATAGGAAAGCCCTTAATGAAAGTAGAATATAATTCATTAGTTAGAATAAAATGGAATAGTAATGGGCATAGTTAAAAGGTGAGTGAACTAAGAAAACGAAACTACATCCCTAATTCCTGCAGGCATTTGTTAGAGAGGGGAAGGAGGAACAGAACAGTAGGGCACCCTGATGCCAGGTAACACAAGTGCAAAGGCTGGTTCTGAGGAGGATTGATCGTGCCTATGGTAATTGCCTCAGGATGATAAAAGGAAAACAGTAGCAAGTATTCATGCATGTAGCACCTCAGGTCTATTCTCTCTGTCTCTTTCTCATCTTCTCTACAGAAATAATGTTAGAATAAGGTTTCTATCTGTATTTGTCTATCTCTTAAGACACCTGTCAGTGTTTAGAATGAGTCATGTACCATGGATAGGGATAAATGCATTATACAAATTATATCTAATCCTCTCAACAACCTTCTAAGGTAGATCTTAATATTCCTGTTTCATAGATGAGTAAGTATTGACTCAGAGAGATTACATTACTGACCTAACATCACTCTTAGTTAGTGTTCCTCTGAAATCAGAGCCTGAGGCAAGAACCTGGACATTAGATTGTTTATTCGGGAGATGATTTCAGGAAGGGGACTGAAGTTGTGAGGAGAATGAGAGAAGGAAGAAGATGAGGCCAATATACAGGTCTATTACTGAGGCTACTTCTATGGACAACCAGGGCTTGAATCCATTGGGACCTGCTGAGAAAAGTACAGATGCCTCCCAGGGTTGCCCACCTAAATGATGAGAGGCCAGGGAGTTTATTCAGGGTTCTTGACCCTGATGATTGATGGTTGTCTTTGGGGCATTAACATCCCCATTCTTCTGGCCCCTAATGGTCTGTGGGTTACGAACTCCAGCAACATAAAAGAAGGCCGTGGTCAGGAAGCTAAAAGACATGCTCATGCTTGAGACGAAATGCTGTTAGCTTGAGATGAATCTGAGCTTGCACCGAACTGTCCACTGCAGCTGTTTCTCAAGTTAGAGAGAAGCGAAGGAAATCCAACACAAGACATGAGAGTCATCTGCTACAGTCACACATGTCCTTAGTTCCTGAGCCTGGAAATATGCCCAGACAACAGAGTTGCACCATCCATGAGTACTTGTGCATACTCAACCACATGCACTCAGCCAAAAATTGACAGACAGAGAGAAAAGATCAAGAGTGCAGACGATTTTTGCCACCATTTCACTTGATGTGTATGCCCCAGAGTAAGTGTGATTTTGGAGCTGTGGTTCCTCCTGTGTGCCTCTTATTGTACGAGTATCTCATGGCAAAGAATGTCATTATAATGGTAAAATCTATATGTTTCGAACATCTGGTGCTCAACAAAGAAATGGAGGAAAAAAATGTCTGGGTGGTCCTTATTAATATGTTTAACTGTATTTATTTTCTGGGCAACAGAAGACACAATTACCCTGCACTGGGACCCTAACTGTAAAGTGCTTGCCTTTCCACTACACCAAGTGCATCACACTGTATTAGCATAATTTTTCTCTCTGCAAAAATCTCTCCCTTCATTTAATATTATGCTGATGTTATGAACCTATTTTGTGGCTTGAGTCTATAAAATGTTTGTTGCACAGTTTGGAGGGAATGTTTGGTGTGGACACTGATCAAGAATGTAGGTCAATCTGCTGGGAGGACATCAGGAGGAGGACCTTAAGGCAACCAACTCACAGAGGATAATAAGGGCAGGAGACGAAAACATGGGGATAACATGATAACAGATAACATGGGGATAGGGCTCTTTTCTGGCATTTGGGATTTGTGAGTAAAGTGTTCCTTATCATAATGTGATAAAATGAATGTATCAAGTAGAAAAATAACGTCATTTTAAAAACACAACAGAAAACGGAGCATGTACTAAAACATGCCTACAATGATTTTTCTCTTTCATACTGTCTTAGCTTCTATGAAATTAAAAAGCAGAGCTTGAGAGGAGGACTTGTGCACAGGTAGTTTATTCAGAGAAGTGGTTCCCAAAAAACTAGAACGAGAGTTGAATGGGATAGGAAGTGTAAAACACGAAGGGGGAAAGTCAATCCAAGGGTGTGTAGTTGGGCTGGTGACTAATGTGAGCAACTGATATTTAATCTTATTGGGGACCCTCTCAGAAAATGTGTGGAATATACTTCAGAACTGTCTGCCTGAGACATAGAAAGAAAAGCATTTTCCTACTTGCTCCCATCCCATATTGGCCAAGAACTGAATCAGGTATAAGGATGCACTGGAGTACCTGACTCCCAAGAGCAGTAGTCAACACACCTCCAAGGAAAAAACAGTTTGAGGTACAGCTGAGGTGAGGAGTTATCAGGTTATATCTCTGTTCAGCTGATGCAACAGCAATGGATGATGGGAAGAGTCGGCTGGGAGAATGTGAAAGAAAGCATAAAAGATGTCTAATGCTCATATTAAAATGCATTCTGTCCATCAAAGTGTCCACAGAAATCAAACCACAGTGATTAAGTTTTATATACTTAAATAATTTAAAGTAATATAAATCCAAAATGATGGCCTTTCATAATGCTCCTTAGTCCAATTCCACTAAAAGGGATATTTTAAAATAGAAAATCTTTCCCAGGATTCTAAATTAAGGAAGTCATGCTACAGTGCGTTTTTTAAAAGGCCGAGAAAAATAAATAATACAATAAATGAAGAAATCGCAAGTGATTAAATCAGTGGTTGTCAACCTTCGCTCCACGCTGGAATCATGTAAAGAGATTTACAAAATATAGATGCTCAAGTTCCACAATCAGAGATTCTGATTTGATTGGTCTGGAGTGTGGCTAGAACATGAGAATTTTCTAGAGTTCTCCAGGTAATTCTAATATGCAGCTAAAGTTGAGACACATTGGCTTAAACAAAGCACAAATAAAAAAAACCAAGAGTGTTTTAACTACTAATAGGGACTATAATCCAAAGTATTTTTCCTTTAATTCAAGTATTTAGATCATATGCTTTAATTGAGAATATCTGGGCTGGGTTATTGTTTTAGATTTCAAAGAGTCTTATATATGGCACTCACAACGTCAGGCTTTGCAAACTGCCCACGGGTAGACTGGTATTATAGTTATTCGTTTTATATACTCACAATGGACTGCCAGGTGAGCAGAGGATCACTTTAACTTTTCAAATGTGTTCTTCAGAGATAAAGCTCTGCAATGACTGACTGAATAAATAAATTCATTGATAATAAATGAAGCAATCTGCTACTGGATGTTTGCCCCCAAAGTATTCATTACTAAGTAAACTTGAGGTCATTAAAATGTTAAAACAGTAAAAGAACACTGACAAAAGAACATATGTCTACTGAAGTGTTTGGCACAACTTGTTAGCTTCAAGCTTCCTTTCTTTGGTAGAAAAGTAGGTCCTAAGGTCACGACTTCCTAGTTTTTATTTTTAGCTATAATGCTGCCATCAGTGTTTTGACCTGACCACCTACTCAAGAGAAGATGGGGCTTTGCCAGCATTAGTTTACAGAGCACAATCCGGGGCATGCCAGTCTCCTTATTTTATCACCAGGAGTGTCTTGAAATACAAAATGCAGATAATACAAGAGATGACATCCAATTTTTGCTTGACAGTTGCAAATAACATTTTATATTGAGAATGATAATATTTACTTTTGATTTTTTTTTCAGGCAATGGAAAAAAGAATCAAATTCTATTTATTCAGACCAACTGAAAAAATGGAGTACCCAAGATAATGGAATAATCCATTTAGTGCCATTGCATATTAAGTCTGTATGGATTTTCAGTTTTCAAAAACTTAAAACATAGTAAAATACTCTTGGTGCTATAACTACCCAGGAATGATCAGGATTTTGCTCAGCAATTAAGAGCATCACTGTGAACATCAGCCACCATATACAATACTGTGATTTTTCTTTCAAACTGCTCTCCATCTATGTAACTGAGTTAGCCTTTTCAACTAGACTATTTGTACTTAGATGTTTAATTTTTTTTTTTTTTTTGAAGAAGACCTCTAATCAACCTGCTTTGAAAAATTCCACTTAGCATCAAGGCACTTAATTATCTTGCTAACCTTTTGTTCAGTTGCTTTGTAAATAATGACATGAAACATTCCATCTTTTTACATCCAAGCTTTTCTTCTTACTGATTAGATTCTACTTAAATAGCATCATGTTCCTTCAAGTTCCTCCAAGATGAGGGATTTTCTTTAATCACCTGAAACCTGCTGATCTCCTCTTTAGCATCCTGAGATATCACATTCAACAAGCTTAAATCAACAATACAACTACTTTACTCCTCACAGGTTGAGTGTATTAATTCTCATCTCTTTATCAAGCTTTTATATTAATTCAAGTATACAAAGATATGCAAAGTAGATTTTGAAATACAAAATGATTGCAATACATTAAAATGGGCTTTTCCTTCAAGTTTTTAAAATATATCTTATCTATAAAGAAGAAGTTAATATTAATAGAATCAAATTACATCTTTATAAGAAAAACCAACTTTCTATTAAAAACAAAATGTGTTAATCAACAAAAAAAAAGTATTATTCAAATATCGAAATAGTTTTTCCTTCAAAAGCACACAAAGCAAGTATTAAACATGTATTTTCAATCTGATTATAAAATGCCATTTGCACCTGTCAAAGAGTGGGTATTAAGAATTGGATACAGTTGCTTCCCAGAAAAAAAAGGAATATGTTATGTTTTTAATACAGGCAAATACCCGAATTAAAATAGAATGAAATGGTAAAATGTAGGGGCTAGGACTTTCAGCTAGCAGCAGCTTAAAGAAGTGCATTCCATAAAATTTGCAAGTACTTCCAAGAAACATGGCAAGGACATTTAAGCTTAAGAAAATTTAGAGAAGAAAAAAGGAATTCTTAGAAGAAACAGCTGAAAGGTCACATAAACCAGTCATATGCTCTTCCCTGCAAAATAGTAAAGCTATAGAAAAGTAAATTATTATCCATCTACAGTGAATATCTACCTTAGGTTTCGGTGAATTTACCTTCCCCTGACATGAGCTCTTTCCTTTATTCAGAAGCAATACATTCACACTCAAAAAATAAATCAAACTGCTTGTAACTAAATCCATCTGATATTTGGTTGTAATATTTTTAGAGTTTTGGTTGACAAAACACTAAAAACTTTGTTAAAGACAAAGACTTATGTAATTAGGTTCACTGTTGTTGAAATTCTACTCTGTAATAATGTAAAAGAAGGAATGAAGGGCCCTGAGTTATTACTTCTTAAAAAGCAAGTAAATATTTGACTCAACAGGATTCTTTAAGAAATAAATGACATTTAACAAAGAATATCTGAGAAGCAGTCAAAAATACCTGGATTATCACTCTCTCCCTTAAATGAAACACTAAAAATCCCTGCCTACAATCTATAAAATAAAACATACACACAATTTTCTCTTCACTGAAAGTACATAGCCTAAAATAATAAACTTCCTTGTACCTGACTACCCTAATTTCAAAAATTAGATAAAAATAAAGGCATTTAAAATAGCTCATATTTATTATATTTATGTTGTATTTAAACATGAACTGAATTTTTTCTCAATTTGTGAAAAGAAAACCTGCCATTGACATATGTGTAATATAAAATATAACATATGTGTATTTTTAAATACAAACAATTTTCTTTCCTCTTGTAAGAGTCTTTAAAGTTCCACACCATTTCCTGATTATGTAAAATTGTAAGAAGGTGGCAAGTTATAGACTAGAAAGAACATCAGGTTGTACTTCAGAAATCCTGGGTTCTGGATCTAGCTCTGTAAGAAGCTTGATGAAAGAATCAATTCAGCCATTTAGCCTAAGTGTCTTCATCTTACATTGAGGGAATTGATATCCATTTCTTCTACTTTGCTTTCTAGTTTTATGATGTTTTTCCGAATTCTAACTCGAAGAAGATATTTCTTAAATAGTTGTTTTTTCTTCTCTTCTCTTCTCTTTTTTTCTCTTCTCTTTCCTTTTCTTTTTAAGAAACGATCTTGCTCAGTCGCTCAGGCTGGAGTGTAGTGGTGCCATCATAGCTTACTGTAACCTTGAATTTCTGGGCTCAAGTGATCCTCCTTCCTCAGTCTCCTGAGTAGCTGGGACTAAAGACACACACCATCATGCCTGGTTAATTTTTTATTTTATTTTTTTGAGATAGGGTCTCACTCTGTGGCCCAGGCTGGTCTCAAACTCCTAGCCTCAAACAATCCTCCCACCTCAGCCTCTCAAAGCACTGGGATCACAGGCGTGAGCCACCATATCCAGCCCCTCTTATATAGTTCCAAAAAACTATCTAAGTTCCAAAACCACAATTCTAAAGCTTAGACAAAAAGTTATTTTAATCCCTTTTAGGTCTTAAAATAATTATGGTTTTGAAATATACGCTTTACAACAGGAAAGTAATTCTTAATATAAAATTTACTGATACATATGTTCAGATATTAAACAGGGTTTTTCTCAAGGTTGAGTATAGTATGAAAAACCTGTTGGTATATTTCTGGATTTCATTTATAAGATACTTATATATAGCATTTTAGAGTTTTAAAATCTCTCTCTGTTTTAATATTATATCCTCAATGATTTGGCCATCCAGTGGCCTTAGATTTAAAACCATCACCTTAAATAGTATCTGCTTTTTGATGAAGTGATGTCACTCCTTTAAGATGAAGCAGAAGACCCTATCATTTCAGAATTACACCCAGAAAGAACCTAAAGTTTAAGATTTATCTCCAAATGAGGCTATTCACTCAAATAACTGGAATATTCTGACTAGATCAAAGAACACAGTATTTACCACACAATTCAAACTCATGACTACTATTAGGTATATTTATAAAGTTTGAGTAACAAACTTTACTAAAGATAGGTTCAAATAAATCCCGTAATTACTTTGAGAATACCCCAGTTCTATTGCATTATAATTTGTATTTAAAGTATTATTTTTTCCAATGTAAGTCCTTAAAATAAAATTCCTTTTAACACTGCTTTTTCATTTCTCCATTTTTATAATATACCAAAAGTTTTAAAAAGAGGTGGCCTCCTGCACTCTTGATCTCTGAGAGCCCTTATATAAGTGTTTGCAAACAGAGAGTCCAGATGTCACTGGGAAGTGACACATTTACGTTGGATCCATGCCTTTTAATTATATCCAAATAAGGCAAAGTCCTATAGCTTGTTCTTGACTTGGGACCTCCATATTTTGCATTGTCTAAATTAATCAACTGGTTCCCAAAAGCAACTCTGCCATTAGCAGTTCTGAGGCATATTGAAAGTGGCAGTTACACTTTCAATCCAGTAGCAGAGATTAAAAAAAAATTGAAATAGACTCTGGCAAGGGAACCAGGCTCACATAAAGGGGCTCTCATAAGGGCTTCCTTGAATCGGAGGAAAAATCTGTCAGGTGGTAGCAGGGCTTTGTGGTTCATGCCATCTCACTCTCTTTGTCTTTAATCACCCATGAAGAGTGGCAGCTCTGTTGCTATTGGCCATCAAATCACATCAAAACCTCGGCCTGAGTCTGCACATTCTGAAGCCTCTGCTCAAGCAGCATAAGCCTCTCTGTGTCATCTTGAGGAACAAGTAATGACATCCTTTCTTCTCTTTCATAAATACCAGTTGTGGGGGTGGGTAGTCTGAATTAAGAAACTAGAGCGCTGGTACCTCTTCCTGATGCATGCTATCTAAAAGATTGTGTGCCTGTGAAAAAATCATTATTTTATAAAACATGAGGAACCTAGGCCCTCCAATGTGATAATGAAGACGACTATATATTTAGGTGCCTGTGATATAGGCAGGTATTTTAATATAAATTAAACTCTCTTCCAATAAGTTCTATACTTAATTGCAGCATTATTAGTATCATTCGACAGAAAGATAAATATTTGTCTTGGTAATCTTACTGCACTAAATTTAAGCAATAAAATGTGTTTATTATAAATGTCATTGACCTGTGTAGAACATTTCCTTTTTAAAATTACATTTAATGCATCCTTCATCCAAATAAAGCTCTAAGTAACAGGGCACTCTGATTTTTTCCTACATTCATAACGAATACTAAAATACATATTTATAAAATGTACATGTCAACATTAATAAGCTATTTTCTTATTAGAAAGAGGATTACTAAGATTCTATGAATGAATACTCACTAAAATTCATTTGATCAAATGCCATTAACATGGGATAAATAAAATTGTGACTTTCTGGCATCATTTCTAACATGTGGTCCAGGGACCCCTGGGCATTCCTGAGACTATTTCAGGGACCCCACAAGTCAAAGCCATTTTCATATAAATACTAAGACATTCTTTAACTTTTTCATTCTCATATCTCAAGAGTGTACAGTGGCGTTTTCCAGAGGTTATGGGATGTGTGATAGCACAACAAATTAAATATAGAAACAGATATAAGAATCCAACTGTCAAACCGGGCGCGGAGGCTCACGCCTGTAATCCCAGCACTTTGGGAGGCCGAGGCGGGTGGATCACGAGGTCAGGAGATCGAGACCATCCTGGCTAACAAGGTGAAACCCCGTCTCCACTAAAAATACAAAAATTAGCCGGGCGCGGTGGCGGGCGCCTGTAGTCCCAGCTACTCAGGAGGCTGAGGCAGGAGAATGGCTTGAACCCGGGAGGCGGAGCTTGCAGTGAGCCGAGATCGCGCCACTGCACTCCAGCCTGGGTGACAGAGCAAGATCCGTCTCAAAAAAAAAAAAAAAAATCCAACTGTCTTTTATTAAGCCAGACATTAAAGTGTTTTGCAAAACTGTAAAATGATGTTACCCTTCGTACTAAGTTTTTTCATTTGGAAAACACAGTTATTTTTCATTAAAAATAAGTTCTTTATATTAACACAATGGGTTTATTATTATTTTATGGTAATTAGTAAATAAATATTTTAAATTTTATCAGTTTAATTTCTAATTTGGTAAATACTGCTATATATAATACAATAAACAAAACTCTTTGCAGTTTTCTATTATTTTTAAAAGTGGAAAGGGGTGCTGAGACCAAAAATTTTGTGAATATTTATAAAATGTAATATATTTTGTATGTTTTTGCATATATATTTATAACATATTTCATAATAATATATTTTATTATTTATATATGTAATTTTTCAATCACTCCCAAATGCAGGAGACTGAGAAAACAGTTTTGTGTACATCATTAATGTGCCTTAGCCAGAATACGAGGGGGCAAGTGAACAGAGCATCAGAAAAGCCTAGACTGTTATGGGCTCTGCAGGACTTAAGCAGGAGGCACTGCCGCCAGGACAAAGAGAGTCAGATCACTGCTTATATTTATTGACCATTGTCCCTACAGACCTTAGCAGATATTAGATGAATGAATGAATGAACGAATGAATGAATGAATGGGTAAATGCTATGGTTTGGTTCGAGATGCAGCTGAGAAAGTAAGGTTCAATAGAACAAGACTGGGTAACACTCTGAAAGAGTCAATTCAAGACCATGGAAAAATTCAAGTGGAAGTCCAGGCAAGTAGCAGAGGTCTGAGCCCAAGGAGCAAGAGCAGAAAGAAGATACAGAGTCTGAGCTGGTACAGGGAAAATAGCCTCAGGAATCTCTCCTGCTCACAGACCTGGCACCTGACCACTACGGAGAAAAGGCACTGTCTCACAGGCAGTAGTGTCTTGATTATCTCTATCCCTTATAGGACCTTGAAAGCATCAGCCCTCTTGGAAGATCAGCCCCACGTGGTTAAGGCTACTACTTCATGTGCTCAAAACGTCAACACTGAAGGAGGTGGTGCTACCTTCTCAGGGAGATAAGTCACAGCTGAGCCTCAACATATGGGCTCCCATAGCTGGAACAAGCCATTCCTCTGGACTTTGGGATTCTTCTTCTGGAACCCATCCTGGCATGGCTCCTACCAGGGAACTAAGGCAAAGCTGGACTTTGGATGGGTTTAACCAGCAGCTATACATTTTTTGGATATATATGGTGTAAAGATCTAATTTTTCAGTAAGTACAGTTGTTTTGTGACTTTTTCAATAGTCTACTCTGTTGTGACATATGGAATACTTTCAAAAAGATGGCAGTATAGCACTAAGTATTCTCTCTAGGGCCCGGAATTCTATCATCCTCGAAGGAACACCTGAATAAAGAAACATCCATTTTGACAAGTATACCTGAAAAAAATATATATATTTTCTCTAAGGCCTAATCCTACCCTTTATTCATAACATTTTAAACTCAACGAGTCTCAGGTTTCCGGTGATTTTTAATGAAGTTTAAAAGAGCAGCAGCTAAAATGTACGTAGATGTTTTATTTTCTATTTTAATTCTTTCTAAATTTTTGTTTTAGCAATTTATTCACTTAAATATATAGTAAGTGCTGATTACTTGTCAGACACAGATCCAGGCACTTGGCCTACCACAATCAATGGAACAGACAGAAATCACAGCCCCCATGAGATTTGCATTCTAGTAACCAAACATTATACAAAATAATACATAATTCCATAGACCTATAAAGTCTTAGGTATTACTATACTCAGTTTTCAAATGAGAAAATTAAGTGACTGGGCCCAAGACCTCACAGTGTTCTAAGGACAGAACTAGAACTCAAATATGGTCTAATGATACCAAATCCTCAAATATGGTCTAATAATACCAAATCCTGATGTTATTCCACCTGGCTATAACACCTTTATATCACACACTAAACACTATGCAAAAGGAAAAAAAAAAGGCTATTTCATGAATCTAAATGAAATTATTTATACTTACACTATTCTCTACTTTTCTCTGAGGCTGGCAAATTCTCAAAGAGGTGCATGTAAACAAGCCTAACTGATAAACACTGGAAACTGATTCCAATTCATATCTTTATATATTTTATATTATTAAAATATCTTTAATATTTAATATTTATATGTTAAAATATCTTTAAATACTTTATTGGAGTATTATATATTAGCACTGATCATAAGTACACTGCCCAGTGAATTTTCATGTACTGAACACACCATTCCAACCAGCATCAAAACCCAGAAAATCACTATTCCCCCAAAATCCTTTTTCATGCCAACTTCCAGTCACTATACAAACCCCCAATGGTAACCACTATCCTCAGATTTGTTTTGTCTATTTTTAAATAACAGAATCACAAAGAATATACTTTTTAACATCTAACTTCTTTTTCTCAATATTATGTCTGTGAGATTCATCCATATTATGTGTAGTTAGAGATTATTCATTTTCATTCAATTTATTTATCTTTTCTACTATTGGTTGAGATTAGAGTACTTGCTGCCATCGAGATTCTTATGCAGTCTTCTGCTGAATATTTCACATATTTTTCTTGAGTATATACCTAGGAGTGGCACTGCTATTCGTCAGGTAGGTATATGTTCAGCTTTAGTAGGTAATGTCAGTTTTCCAAAGTGGTTACACTAATTTACTTTCTCATCAGCAATATTTGAGAATCCTAATTGCTCTAGGCTGTAAATATTTAAATTCAATGCAAGATTCTTCAAAAATGAACACCGACGTATCTCTATGATACTCTCATACTATTTCATTTTACACAGAAATACAGATATGATTGGCCTATACTTTAAAAATAGAGATGATATAATAAATATATATACCTTAGTGTTTCCCAGTATTAGCATCTTCTTTAAGGTACTTCCACCTACCAGCAGGATTATAAAATCTAGGTGGCAAAGAAATGTCAAGAGGTCTGGGATGCTATGCTGTCTATGACAAAATATATTAAGCAAACACTTCCAAACTGAATGTAACTAATCATTTGATTAGAGTGATGATAGCCTTTTTCTTCTTTTTCATTACCATATATCTGGGCATTCTTGAACTAACAAAGTACCTTCTCCTAGAATAAAAACAACTACATAATGCATAAAGACAAGGCACTAGGTAAGCAAAGTTTCTAGGGAATTGAATAATCGGTCTTTCATAATTGTAGAAAGAACCTGTGACTCCAACTTGCAAGGCCCAGTGAATCTATATTGTAAGCTAAATATATTTCTGACAATTCATTTGCCTTTGATTTTAATAGAATGCCTATCAAAGAACTGGGAGCAGGCAAATACTTATCTATATTCCAATTCTGATAAATGGAATATTAAAAATGCTTAAGACCCTCCTTGTGCCATTTGGAACATGAATTTTCTTTGCTACTCATGCTCCAACTAGAGACCATGAAATGACAGGGTCAAAATTATATTTCAGAAGACCAGTACATAATAGATACTCAATAAACATTTAATGACTGGGGAAATAGATTACTTTTTAATTACAAGTGATATATATACACACAAGGAAACTCAGTGCTTTCCAGGTTAATTTCCAACCATGATTATAATAAAACTAAAAATAACTAAAAATAACTTTAATCATCTGGACTTCATGACTTTCAAAAATGCCTGCTGGCTAAGTAGTACAATTACAGTTGCTGTGAAATTGCCTCTAAGAATGATGTAAGATACACTCTTCATCTCCTATGACCTTAATATTTATTAGGGACTTAAATATAGCCAGTGCTAGATAACCAGCCCAGTCATGAAAGGAAAAAAACTAAATCAAATATATCTGTTTGGCTAGTACATTCTTTTTCTCCAGGCCTGACTTTCTCAAGGTGTACATCTGAGACCAACTGCTTCTGAATCTGAGCATCTTCGAAGGTACTTATGAAAAATGCATAGCCCTATTTGGGCCTCTCCTCAGACTTACCAATTCAAAATCCTTGGAGTAAGGCCAAGGTATCTGCATTCTTAACAAGTGCTTAAAGTAAAGTTTGAGAATCACTGCTCAAATTGGAATTGGAGATACGTGGGAGGATTGGGGTAGATGAAGGAGAAGTAGGAATAAACCAGGCTACATAATTCTTGGCTGCTATAAAAAAAAAAAAATCACATAATTCTGTTTCCCTCTTTTGAACTGACCATCATTCTAATTCTTATCTAAGTTGCGTTTTTAAAATAAAGATTCCTGGCCACATCTTAAACAGATTAAACTGAAATCTCCCACAGAAGAAATGAGGAGTAAGTATTTTTGAGACAATATTCCTTAGCATTCTAATGATCAGGAAAGTTTGAAACATTGTGGTAACTGGCATGCATTTTATTCCAATAATTAGTCTGGCTGCTAAGAGAGTTTAAACTTTGACTCTCAAATTTTCATTGGCTTTAATCATGTATCTCTTTATTGATCTTTTCTCATGGACAAAAACAAATGACACTTTTACAGTGACAATCCTCTTCATTTCTATGGCTGACTTTTTCTTCCTTTTTGTTTTTAAATCTTTCTTACTGGAGTAAACACACACATAGAAAATTGTACAAATCATAAAGTGAACATACTCAGGCAAGCAACACCTAGATCAAGAAACGGACCACCAGCACTCAAGAAGGTCCTCTTCTTGTCATCACTACTCACCCCCCAACAATAATGCTAACCACCACCCAGATCAGTGTAACCCGCTTTTGAAGTTTATACAAATTGAATAATAGAATGTTCTTACTGGTATCCAGTAGTTTCTTTCACTCAACATTGAGCTTGTGAAATTAATCCATGCCGTTGTATATATATACAGTTGTTTCATTCTTTTTTTGTATTTTTTGTAATAATGTACCACAATTAATGCATTTATTGTACTGTTGTTTCCACTTTGGGACTATTACTAAGCACAGTTATGCACATTCTTGTGCATCTTGATGAACATATAGATTCATTTCTGTTGGTTATAGACCTAGAAATGGAATTGCTAGTCAGAGGATAGCTGTATATTTAGCTTTATAGTTCTACTACCAAACATGTTTCCGAAGTGGTAGAACTTCCAACAGTAGAGGAAAAGAACCTCAGTTCCTCCCATGCTTGGTAGTGCCTCTCTGTTTCACTTTAACTGTTCTTTGTGGTTTTCACTTGCATTTTCTATGGTTTCCAAACTTTTTCCCTTAGGATCCAAATTATTTCACAGCTCTATGCTTCGCAGTCTATGCTAGTCCCTGGACCCCAAACATCTAAAGTTTAAGTTCCTGGATCAATTTAGCCATATAGAAGATAGTAAGCTCCCTCTAAAATAAATTAATCTAACTCCATTTTACTTTGGTTATATAAGCAGAGGCAGAAACAGTTATTATCAGCACTCACACCTAACTTCAGCATCCCTAAAAATTGAAAGAGAAAAAAAAAAGGTTGGGGGACCTAAATGTTGCTAACCCACATATAGTAAACAATTTCTTCACCAAAGAATGATGCTGGGTTGTGGAGAATACTGAATAGGCATACAGGAATATAAAGTATTCAGTTTTTTTATATTCTTTCTGGTTGCAAATTCTACCAACAAAAATTCATTTTCAGTAATGGCTCAATATCTATACTATTTAGCCAATGTATTTGTGAAAGCAATACGATGTGAAATTGAAGTTGTAAAACTTTAAGAGAAGAAATATAATTCACTCATGGAAGGTGAGCTAACGATATTATTCAAGACTCTGTTGTTATTTTTCATTTTCTCTGTATGCTATTTTGTCTCTAAAAATGCAGCATAGATTTAGCTAGAAATGTAACTCTTAAAAAGGATTCTGTCAGAAATACCAGCCCACTAATGAGACATATCCAAGCCACTGAGGTAGACAAAGGACTGAAAAAGATTGCTGGTTGTAAGAGAATCATGGCTGAGTGAGAATTTATTTATTTATTTATTTTGAAGCAAAACAGAATTTCAGATTTACGTACTGCCAGAATATTTCTCCTTGGCACTTCAAAGATAGATTGAGTTGGAAAGAGAAAGAACATTTTGTGTCCTCCCCCATGGTTTGGTAACCTTAATGCTGACTGGGGCTGTAGCGGTTTGCAGGGATGAGGCTAATTTGAGAGTGAGGAATGATACAGCTAATTCATTCCCTCAGGCAGATGTTGAAATGACTGTTTAGAAAGAGATTTAAGGAAAAAGTCGTTCACATAGAAAAATGTATGTTACTTCTTAGAAAAGCCTACATTTTCAATGCATAATATTTCCTTGCCCCCATGCCAAAAGAACTAAACCAATGTTATTTAAAGATTAATTAAATTAGATTGGGAGAAAGTTCACTAAGGTTTATATAACACAAACCCATATAATAATTTTTTTCTAATTATAAAGATTTCATGTTTGAACAAACACCTTTCTTCTAAGCTGCTGAACATATTCAGAGGTAAATTAAACTATCTGAGTAAGCTGAGCAATTACAACAAATTAGACAACAGCCTCACTTGCTCCCTAAACCACAAAATCTTCATGAATGCTTTGCATTGACCCACAAATAGAACAATAAGAAGGATGTTAAAAGGTACTGTCAAAGGAACTGAATGCTAAATGCTGCAAGCTTTGTCTAAATCCATCTAAATAAAGGCGACAAATTGCCATGTCATGCATTGGGGAACCTTTCTTGTAAAGACCTGGGCAATAATGAGATCCTTTGGCCTTCTGCAGTGTCAGATCATATCAAATACAAATGAGCAAACTCTAACCTGAATATATTCATTTCTTAAGTAATCATCTATTTCTTTATAAAATTGATCAAAATACTCTTTCATCCCACTGTTTTCTCTAGAAGAAAGGTAATATAAATCATATAAAGGTAACACAAAAGTATGCTTAGTACTCCACCAACTAGCTAAAAGTCCTTATAAAATGTTACTTCTCTCTTTTCCTAATGCATTTCTAATGGATACATTATGCCTTATGACAGTGTTTTCTAAACTTCAGAATTTGGCAGTCCTAAATATGTGCTCTAGTAACCCAGAAGCCAATAGCAGGAGAATGGGAAATAATGTTTTGCCGGTGTTCAACTATACAATGCATAATCTCTCTCTCCTTACATATGTTATTCATAATAAAGAGTGAGTGTCTACAGAGAGCTTACCACATAGAATTAGAACTTTTGATTATAATTCTAACTTGTTTATATTTGTTATACAGATATAATATCTGGAATGAATACTCCCTTTTCCATCCAAATATCTGGCATAATCTGAATACAAAAGTGATTTATTGAATCCTTGCTGCTTCTGAAGCCAGCTACATAAACAGGTTTTCAAAAATTGTCAGTCAGCTGACAATACACTTTAAAGGAAGAGCCAACCACCAAAATAATTAACAACAAGGACAGAACAGGCGCTGCCTAATCAGAATAAATACCCAGCCAATCAAAATGGTCATCACTATAAATAACAAGTATAGCCATGCTAGCATGTTCTGGCTGAAGAGTGATCCCAATAAAACATGTCATTCTAACAGTCACTGAGATTTGTTGACCTTCAATAAGCTATAGCAGGGCACATGCATGCACACAAGCCAACACAAATCTCTAACTTGTTTTTCTTCTTTTATTTTTATACAACACTGTATCATTGACATTTGGACATCCTCCACATCCCATTAAATACGGATCTAGCTCATTCTTTTTAATACTATCAAAATATCTCAATGCACAATATCCTCTATTGGTAGACCATTCATCTATTGATGGATATTTAAGGCTTTTTCAGTTATTCCAACAAATAAAATAGCAGTGCATATCATTTATACATATATATTTATGTACTAATGCTTTCTAATTTTTAACTCTCAAATATTCTGACAATTAGGATTGCTAAAGCTAGATATGGTGGCACACACCTGTAGTCCTAGCTACTAGGGAGTCTGAGGCAAAAAGATCACTGGAGCCCAGGAGTTCTAGGCTTCTGCGTGCAATGATCATGCTTATAAATAGTCACTGCCCTCCAGCTTGGGCAAAATAACAGGACCCCACCTCGAAAAAAAAAAATTAGAATCGCCGAGTCAAAAGTTATGTATTTGTCTTTTTAACTGATTATGTGAGATTGCTTAAAAAAGACATTGCAACAATTTATACTATTAGAATTCCTATGCTCCTAAGGATTACACATGGTAAGTGTTAATGCTATGCTGTGGTTTGGGTTCCCTGGAAAATAGCCCTTTAGAATTTCCAATCTACAGACAAAGAGGTTGGACTTTCTTATCTTACATCATGAGTAATTGCTGGCAGGCCATCCTCAGGGAGAGGCCATAATCTTAGGCAAGGCAGCTCTCTCTGAGGAAAAATCTTGGAGAAGGAATCAGCTAAAAATTATTGCCTGACCAAACTCTCAGCACAGGGGAGAGTGCTTCAGTCCTAAAGGGGAATCTGACTAATCTTATGGTTGAAAACTGTATCTTGTTGCTTTAGTGTAAATTGTTGCAATGTCTTTTTAAACCAATCTCATATAATCAGTTAAAAAGACAAACACATAACTTTTGACTCGGCAACCCTAATTGTTTTTTCGAGGTGGGGTCCGGTTATGCTGCCAAGCAGGAGTGCAGTGGCTATTTATAAGCATGATCATAGCATACAGAAGCCTAGAACTCCTGGGCTCAAGTGATCCTCCTGACTCAGTCTCCCCAGTAGCTAGGACTACAGAAACACAAATTTCTCTGAATACTAATGCAGAAGCATATTTTCATGTTTATTGACCATTTGGAATTTGTCTTCTGTAACATGCTTGTTCATGCCCTTTGCCCATTTTTCTTTTGATCATTTGGTTTTTTATTTTCCCTTTGTAGGAACTCTTTGTATGTTATGGAAAAGAAACCTATATTTATCACATGAGTTACAAATATTTGCCCAGTATATCATTTGTCATCCCGTTTATCTATTTTTTGTTAAATGTATCAAGATCCTAGAAGGAAATAGATAGTACACTCAAAGGCTTTTAGTTTTGAGTGAAAGGAATTAAATAAAGGAGCCACGTCCAAAGATGCAGGAAGATAAAAGGAATCAACAAATGTTCTAACAATAAGAAAACGCTGTCTCAACCTCTAGGTCTTAGCGGTAAAAAAGAAGGAACTAAACTCCGTTGAGCTGGATATATGGAAAAGGACGGGCCCAGATGATACATTCCATAAAAGTAAGCCCCTTGGGTCATGGAGCAGGCCAAAGACAGGCAGAGGGGATTTAGAGTAGGAGGAGAGTAAATGAAGAATAATCAACGCATCATATAAAATGTTTAACTTTTTATGTAGAAGAAAATTTCAACATTTTTAAAAAACTTTAATAACATTGTTATGTTAGCACTATTTAAAAATATTGTTGTTGACAAATTTTGATTTTAGAATAGTTTAAGACTTGTAAGAACCAACTGTTGATACATGCAACAATCTGGAGGAATTTTCTGAGATTCATGCTGAGGGGAAAAAAGCCAATCCCAAAGGTTTACATTATATTATTCTATCTATATAACATTCTTGAAATGACAAAAGGTTGCAAGAGGGGCAGGGTGGGAGGGAAATGAATGTGGCTACAAAAGGAAAACAAGAGGAATCCTTGTGGTGATGAAAGTGTTCCTTTTTAAAAAAATTTTTTTTTACATTTTTATAAATTTAGGAGTGTAAGTTTACTTGTGTTACATGGATATAGAGTGCAGTGGTAAAGCCTGGGCTTTTGGTGTTCCTATCACCCAAATAGTGCATATTGTACTCAATAGGTAGTATTTTATCCCTGGTCCCCTTCCCACCTTCCCATCTTCCCACCCTTTTTGGAGTCCACAATGTCTATTATTCCACTCTGCATATCCATGTATATCCATTGTTTAGCCTCCCACCTGTAAGTGAGAACGTGGTTTTTGACTTTCTGTTTCTGAGTCATTTCAGTTAGGATAATGGTCTCCAGTTCTATCCATATTGCTGCAAAATACATGATTTCATTCTTTTTTATGGCTGAGTAGTATTCCATGGTATATATATGCCATATTTTTATCCAGTCATTCCTCAGTCAACATTTAGGTTGATTCTATGACTTTGCTTTTGTGAACGGTGCTGCAATAAACATATGAGCCCAGGAGTCTTTTTGATATAATGATTTATTTTCCTTTGCGTACATACCCAGAAGTAAGATACTTGGATAGTATGACAGTTCTATTTTTAATTCTCTGAGAAATCTCCACAGTTTTCCCAAGGGGTTGCACAATTTACCTTCCCACTGACCATGTATAAGAATTTTCTTTTCTCTACATCCTTGCCAACATGTATTGCTTTTGACTTTTTAACAGCTATTCTGACTGTTGTTAAATGGTATTGTGGCTTTAATTTGCATTTCCCTGATGACTAGTGATGTTGAGCATTTTTCCATGTTTGTTGGGTGTTTGTATGTCTTCTTTTGAAATACGTCTGTTCGTGTCCTTTGCCCACTTTTTAACAGAGTTATTTGTTTTTTTCTTGTTGAGTTGTTTGAGTTCCTTGTGATTCTGGATATTAGACCTTTGTCCAGATGCACTGTTTGCAAATATTTTCTCCCATTCTATACGTTGTCTTTTTACTCTGTTAATTATTTCTTTAGCTGTGCAGAAACTTTTGCATTTAATTAAGCCTAATTTTTCTATTTTCATTTTTGTTGTTTTTCTGAGGACTGAGTCATAAACTCTTTGCCTATGCTTAGGCCAATGTCCAAAAGAGTTTTCCTAGGTTTTCTTCTAGGACTTTTATTGTTTTGGGTCTTACATTTAAGCCTTTAGTCCATATTTAGTTAATTTTTATATATGGTACAAGATAGGGGCCCAGTTTCATTCTTCTGCATATGGCTCTCCAATTTTTCCGGCACCATTTATTGAACAGGATGTTCGTTTCCCAGTGTGTATCTGTGTCGATTTTATCAAATATCAGGTAGTTGTAGGTATGTAGCCTTACTTTTGGGTTCTCTATTCTGTTCCATTGATCTGTGTCTAGTTTCTAACAGTACCATGTTGTTTTGGGTGCTATACCTTGCAGTATAGTTAGAAGTCAAGTAATGTAATACCACCAGCTTGATCCTTTTTGCTTAGGATTGCTTTTACTATTCAGGCTCTCTTTTTATTCCACATGAATTTTAGGATTGTTTTTTTCTAATTCTGGGAAGAACGGTGTTGGTAATTTGATAGGATTGCATAGCTTGACTGTCAATGTTAATAACCAGGGAGTGATACTGAACTATAGCTTTGCAAATGTAAAACTAGAATTCACCTGAAAAGAAACAGAGCTTATAAAAAAAGAACCAAATAGAAATTATAGAATTGATATTGAACTGTAATTCTGAAAATGTTATCATTGGAGGAAACTGAGTAAAGCATAAATGGGATCTCATTATTCCTTACAACTGCATATGAACCCACAATTATCTCAAAATGAAAAGTTTAGCTAATTTTTTTTTTCTTTTTAAAAAGAGTAACTGTCAAACTCCTTGGTGTAGTGTGGCACCATTTTATGATCCTACCAACAATGAGAGATCCAGTTTCTCTGCACTCTCACCAGACTTTGGTACTGTCAGCATTTTTCAATCTTAGCAACTCTAATAGATGTGTAGTGGTGCTCATTACTGTAACGTTTAAATATTTTACTTATTAAAATAATGAAGATATTTTTCTAGATCTAAAATAATTCCATTCCCTTTTGGAGATGTTCCTTCTCCCCTGCATATTACCATACTCTTGTGTCTTTTTTGGTTTGGACTTGGCTTCCTGGAAACTTGTGTAAGAACTGTGCCCCATACAAGGGACTAATGTACCCTAGCTTCGTGCTGCCAGTCAGTCATACAGGCAGAGGAGGAGGGAACAACCTGGGGAAGATGCTCCTGGAAAATCAGTTAGGAGCGCTGGAATGTGAGGCAGGATTGAGCTCAATTCCACCCTACTCCTGCAATGGTAAGGTCTACAGTCTAATCTAGCCCAAGTAAGGCTGTAACTGCAGGTCCTGACTCATTTTATGCCAATATGCTGAGATAAATGGTAAATCAGATCCAGGATGAATGGGGCAGACACAGAGCTCAGAAAGCTCGGAGCAGACCACACTAAATTTCCGTAAGTTCATATTAAGCAAGGCAAAAGAGGACAAAACCAGAATCTAGCATATCCCCAGAAGAGGACTGGCAAGAACAGGGCAGGCAACAAATCCAGAGAAAGATTTTCTTCTAGAATCCCTGACTCTAGGGGAAAGAAAGAATGAGAAAGGATGGAAAGAACCCAGGAAGCCAAGAGACCCAGCAAGAAGGAGGAGAGCAGACCCATTCATTTTTAAATTTAAGCAATTTAGGGTCTAGGGTGATTGACAATCTCACTTCTTATTTCCATAAGAAGGACATTCATCCAATAGATAGTTGGATACCAATTTCAAACAGTAGAAAGATGACCCAGGGTTGCAGCATATAGGCCTCATTTTTATTGCCAACTACAGTTGCTATCCCCGACAAATGTGTTGTGGCACAATCATCCTTTTGTTAAGTGTTACAAATTAACAAAATATATAACAAAATAATAACAAAAATTATATCTATACTCTTTTTGTGTAAAACTCCTCACCTTCTTTTTGGTTGTAGGTAGATGTATAAACAATAAATATACCAACTTAAGATCATGTTGAATTCAAAAGAAGAAGCAAGCTACATATTTGTATAACGGTATAATAAGTTTTACTAGGAAGTGAATTTGACTCTACTTACATATTTAGACAAAATGAAATTTTTTTATCACTGCAAAAAAATAATGCTTGAGAATGTTCTATTTCCAAATCTCTTTCCATGTAGACGAGATCATGAAAAGAGCAGATGTTTCAAAATTATGGCCATTGGTTTTACATCTCAAATCCCAAGACATTAAAAAAGTGGTTTTTCTGCCAAAACGTCTATCCAATCATTATGACTTTTGCTCGTCCAGAGAAATAGGTTCTATTTAGAATATCCAGATGGCAGTAGAGTAACGTGTTTCCTGTTGAATCAGTAAGTTGTTGTTTATTGCTAAGGACTATTAAAGTTAAAAAAGAAATAAAAAGATTATGGTTCATATTCTGCTTTATTTATTTTTCTGACCTCAACTTGGAATTATGATTAGAATATTTTCTTGGTATGCTTCTCATACCAATTGTTTCAGCTCTTTTAACTGACTGCAAAGTTCATTCTTTATGTATGACATGCAGAGTACAGTTTAAGCTGTAATAGAAAAGAGGTAGCACTAGAGATTATGCTTCAAAGCATAGTTTTCCTACTATGTGATAGATTTAAATATGTCATTTTCAAGTAATTCACATGAAATATTTTATGTGTTTAAACTGTTGTGGTGTTTCTTCCTCATGAATACAATAGTTACAAGTGAAACATATGCAAACTGAGATAATAATACCATCAAAATTTATAATATCTCTTAGGTATTAGAAAAGCAAATAAAAAGTTTACCCCCCAAATGAACAATGAAAACTCCTATAGAATCCTGTACTGTATTGAAAATAAAAATGTAACATTTGCATACCCTGCTCCCAAACCTAACATAGAGATGAAAGTCATTTTCTTAACATTCAAAAGCTCATAACAATAGAAATTATTGAGATACAAAAAGGTATTTCACAAATTATTTCAAAATATTTTCCTAAGCTCACAGTGGTTTCTACTCCATAATCTTAAGGGAACTTAAGAGTGAACTAAAATTTCTCAAAAATCAACACATTTAAAAAGAAAAATTTGAAAAAGGTAGTCTTCTAATCAGGTTACAAATCTAAAAATAAATGTAATAAAATGCTGCTAAATAATATTACTTTATATTATAAACAATTGTTCATATACAATTTACATACAAATTATAAAAATACAGGTGTTCTTTGGTACGCACGCAGTATTACAAATTCTCCACATACCTCTATCTAGACACCACCACACTGTAAGTCTCCCAGAGTCTAGGTGTCAATCTATCCGAACAATATCTTAATTATTGTATATAACAATAAAGCAATAAAACTTTATTTGGATCTGACAGTCCATCTGTTAAAGCTCCTGTCATATCAAATGAATGAAAATAAATCAAACATTATTTCATAAAAATAGTTTCTGAGTTTCCTAGTATATTAATAAGGTCAAATTCTAAAGTCTATTAATAAGAGATAAATTAAGAAGTAAAAAGGTAAATTAAAATTCAATATATTTTATTAGTTTATTTCCTGTTATATAAACTTTGGAAATAAATGACTCTGTGAAATTAGTGCTAAAATAAGTGTTGGCATTTCCTAGAAATCAATTAACACTGTCCACAGGTAGTGGTAACAGGATAGGCAAAATATGACACTCTTAAGTTCATAGGTCTACTGGAGGATGCAGAAAACATGTATAACAATATTCTCAAGAAAATCACTTCAGAAAAGTTTTCTTTGTGATATTCAAACATGAACTGCATTACTATCTAAAATAATAAAGCTAAGTAATAATCATTAATAAAATGAGTTGTGACATTTTAAAATTTCCTATTTTTCCCTTTTCTTATCTCTTTGAATCCCAGAAATAGGCTGTACTTTCTTATATCCAACCACATATGATTTGGTGAGGCAGCCACAGAATGATGTATTTATCGAAATATTCTAGAGGTCAGTTTTTAATCCTATCTTTAGTGCCTGTATATCCAGGCAGGTATATATGCATGTGTGCACATGTGTGTGGGAGTGTGTGACTGTGTGTGTACATTAAGTACTGTCATTCATTCCGAAGAAACAAAGTGTGGCTAGCAAGCAAGTCTTTCTTTCTGCCAAGCAGCTGCAAAAACTCATGCTTTTAACATATTTAAAATTATTTTAATAAAACCCTAATTATTCTACTGTTAAAAGGTCTATGTAGAAAATTATTTTAAATGGATAGCAAGTTCTTGTCTCCTTTTTTGTCCTCTCAAAATCTTTGGCTGGTGAAAATGTACAGGTAAGATACTACTAAGAACTAAGCAGTAGAGCTTGAATACTTAAATATGTAAATATACATGCTATTAAACATTTTCACATTCAAGAGGTCAAAACAAAGATAAATGGGAATAGACAGAGAAAAGAAAAAGGACCAAATTCCAGTTTTATGTGTATCCCTGAGCCCTGTTTGACACCAGAGAGACAGAGAAGAGAAATGGTAGCAGCCATTACTGTCTCCATTTAATGACACAAGTAAAACCTCTGAGAATCCTGGTATTTCCCAAAGGGTATGTATGATTCATGTTGTTAGAAATTATTCCAGTCAACTTATAGAATGGAGACTCTATTGTAAAAATTTGGAGGTCAGCCCTAAAATAATTTATGTATATAACTAAAGAAAAACTGTGAGAATTATAGTTACAGAACATAAAAATATTATAAGCTTTGAACATTTTAGTATCAATAAGTTATAAAAACAGAAAGTAGAGGAAGAACAAGTAGAAAAGCGTAAATGTGCTAATATTCTAATTTTGTATACAGAGGTTAAAAGATAATGCTTGAAACATCAAGTAATAGGAATTCGAGTATATAACCAAAATATATGAGCTACATAGGTCTACTAACTTTATCCTCTTCCATAGTTGACCACTCTAGAGATTACTTGTTCTAGCAGATATGATTAAAATGTATAAGGTATTAAAACTGCTAGATGCTAGCTAGAATTCTTTTTATGTAAAATAAATTATTTGTGTAAATTCATATATTTTCATTTAGAAAAAAATACACTGTTAAACAAAACATTTAACATACATCCCTTAAAAAGTGTAAATTCAAAGAACACAATTTTTATACTTATGAAGTTCACAGACAGAGCAGGCAATTATATCTTCACTTGATAAATATTTCTGACAGGTAGTTTATTGCTACCAAATATAAATACTGAACTTTGCTTCTGCTTTTAAAGTTCATACTATCTCTTTAGGTAGAGATCTTCTCATTCATATTAGTTACTAAGAAATGCTGCTTTAGAACATATATGGTATCAAGAACGTTACAACTCATGGAATTAAATTGATTCAGTACGTTTGTGAATCTGTGTGTCTCTGTGTGTGTTACAATATGAAGCTTGAAAAGGATCACATTACTGTAAGTTCTATGACTACAGAATCATAAACCTTGTCTATATGGTATAAACACACACACACACAAACACTTCAATACCTAATATAATATTGTATTTTGAGGATAAAAAGACAGAAGCAGCTCTTTCAGGAATGGAACTTAAGCATAAATATTTTAGTTCAGGCCATAATTAAAGACTATTATACGTGCAGTAAGGTTTAAAGAATTTAAGAAAATTGAGATGTAATGTTTCATTTTACTTCACATATTTCGAGGCACCACTATTTGATGCGCACACATTTACAATAGTTATGTTTTCCTGATAAATTGTTCTTTTTATAATTATACAATGTCTCTCTTTAGCTCTAATAATCTTTCTTTGAAGTTTACTTTATCTGGTAAGAATATAACAATATTTTTTCTTAAATTAATGTTTGCATGGTATATATTTTTTCATGCTTTTAGGTTCAATCTACCTATATTTTTGTATTTGACACAAGTTTTTTATAGACAGCTTATGGTTGGGTCATGTTTTTTATCTATTATGTCAAAATCTGTCTTTTAATTAGTGTATTTAGACCATTTACATTTTTAGCTTTATTGATTCACATACCAGGCCCTTTAAAAATACATGATTAGGCCGGGCGTGGTGGCTCACGCCTGTAATCCCAGCACTTTGGGAGGCCCAGGCGGGTGTATCACGAGGTCAGGAGATCAAGACCATCCTGGCTAACAAGGTGAAACCCGGTCTCTACTAAAAATACAAAAACTAGCCGGGCGAGTGGCGGGCGCCTGTAGTCCCAGCTACTCGGGAGGCTGAGGCAGGAGAATGGCGTGAACCTGCGAGGCGGAGCTTGCAGTGGCCGAGATCTGCGCCACTGCACTCCAGCCTGGGCGACAGAGCGAGGCTCCGTCTCAAAAAAAAAAAAAAAATACACAATTAAATGGTTTTTGTATGTTCACAGACTCATTCAACCATCACCACAATCAATTTCTGAACATCTTCTTCATCCCCCAAAGAAACTCATACCATTTCTATTCACTCCCTATTTCCCCCAACAATCAGTAATCTACTTACGGCCTCTACAGATTTACCTATTCTAGATATTTCATATAAATGGAATCATACAATATGTAGTCTTTTATGACTAGCTTTTTTTTTTTCATTCAGCATAAGTTTTCCAAAGTTCATTTATCTTGTATCAGTACTTCTTTCCTTTTTAAGCATGAACAATTTTCCATTTTACAGATATATTTTGTTTATCCATTCATGAGATGGTAGACATTTAACTTGCTCCATTTTGGGGCTATTATGAATAATACCAGTATGAAAATTAATGTGCAAGTTTTTATGTAATTTTTTAAAATCTCTTGGGTATATACCTATGAGTAGAATTGCCAGCTAATATAGTAATTCCGTATTTAACAATTTGATGAACTGCTATACCATTTTTCACAGTGACCGCACCATCTTACAATCCCACCAGCAAAGGGTGTTCTAGTTTCTCCTTATCCTAGTCAACAATTCTTATTATCTGTCTTTTTTGATAATAGCTATCCTAGTGAATGAAAGTTGTTTCTCATTGTGGTTTTGATTACATTTCCCTGAGAGCTAATGATGTTCAGCATCTTTTCATGTGCCTATTAGTAATTTGAATAACTTATATGGAGAAATACCTATTCAGAACCCTTGTCTAATCCAAAATTGTATTATCTGTGTTTTAATGAATGAGGTATAAGAGTACTTTATGTATTTTGGATACAAGTTTCTTAACAGATATATGCTTTACAAATATTTTCTCCCATTCTGTGACCTGTATTTTACTTTCTTTATGGTGTGATTTGAAGCAAAAAGTTTCAATTTTGATAAAGTCCAGTGTATGTATCTTTCTTTTAGTTGTCAGTACTTGTACTTTTGGTATCATATCTAAGACTTCACTGCACAAGGTCATGAATTTTACACCTATGATTTCTTCTGAGAGTTTTATAGCTTTAGTTCTTCCACTTAGATCTATGATCCATGTGGAGTTAATTTTTATATATGGTGTAAGGAAGGGATCTAACTTCATTCTTTTGCATGTGGATATCCAGTTGGCCCAGTACCATTTGTAAAAAACACTATTCTTTACCCCATTGAATTGTCTTGGCACTCTTGTTGCAAATCAATTGGCCATCAATTGAAGGCTTTATTTCTGGACTCTTAATTCTATTCCATCAATCTACATGTTTATCCTTAGGCCAGCCCCATGTTGTCTTCATTAATGTAGTTTTACAGTTTTAAAATCAGAAAGTCTAAGTATTCAAACTTGGTTCTTCCATTTCAAAACTGTTTGAACTATCCTGGGTCCCTTGCATTTCAATAGATTATTTAAATTTAAAGTAATAAA
Organism: Papio anubis; assembly: GCF_008728515.1. Classification (NCBI taxonomy): domain Eukaryota; kingdom Metazoa; phylum Chordata; class Mammalia; order Primates; family Cercopithecidae; genus Papio; species Papio anubis. The sequence goes on from NC_044991.1 coordinate 43,823,271, forward strand.
ATTGGGTTTATTGACATATTAGGGCTTAAGACTGTCATTTTATTATTTGCTTTCTCTTTGTTTCCTCAGTTTCTCTTTTCTTACTCTCCTTTGGGTGACTTGATCATATTAAAAATTTCTATCTTGATTTCTTTATCTTTTTAAAAGTATATTGCTTTGTATAGTTTTCTTAGCAGCTACTCTAGAAAATAACAATATACCCAGGTAACTCATCAAGTCTAATAGTATCAACGTATGGGAAGGACGGGATCAATTTCTGTTTAGCACCACTGAAATCATGGAGGGGGTAAGATGTGAGTTTTCCAGTGGTGTTTGGTAGATACTGCCAACATTTTTCTGGTGTAAAGCCACCCTTCACCTGGTCCTTTGCCTAAAGAAAACAAGACTTTCTTGGAGCTTCTTTATCTGTGCTTTCTGGCAGTTCTGGCAGTTTGGAGGCTTCTGTAGCACCTAGCTCAGAATATATGACAGATAACACAAAAATTCAAGGAACTCACTGCTTTGTAGTTCAAGTTCCAAAAATTCCTAGCAGTTCACCCTCTTCTTTTGATCTTTGAGAGACTGCCTTACCATCTTCATAGTATTATATCTAGAAATTTTTAGTTAAAAGGGAGAGAACCCAGAAGGAATGAGGCTACTCCATTTTAGTGGAACTGAAAGTAGTATTTCATTTTAGTATTAAAAAATGCCTATTTGTGTCCTTAGACCTTCACTGATACACTCTGATGTTTCTACCCATATCTTAGAGGGTTTGACTATTTGGGTGAAGGTCCCAAATTATTCCTTTTGTTGTTCATATGCAGGCAAACATTCATTTATATTTATCTAAAAGTAATTGTAAACATTTGAAAATAATTATATGGTTAAGTCACTTCAATTAGTTAAAACAGTTGAATGAGAACACAACAGAATATTTCAAGCAACAGCTGAGTAGAAGATTTTAATCTCATCACAACTGATGTCAGCATTCTACCTGAGGCAAAACTAATTGCAGCAGCTTCCGCCCACAGCCCCACCTCACCACATACTCACACCAGATAACCATGCAAAAGAAAATGCATGAATAAAGGGAGAGTTTTCATTTGCACCTTTACAGTCATGTATAAGCTAGAGCACAATGTCCCCCATGTAACTAACAGAAAGTGTCTATGCCCTTTCCCAGGCCTCTCCTTAGTGCCAACATCTGGGTTGGAATGCTGGCTGGATGTGCTATTTTATGGGAACAAAAGGAATATAAGTTTCTTCAGGGAGGATTAACCTAATTTAGAATCTCAGGTGAACCTTGAGTAAGTTACTTAACATCTCAGAACCTCGGTTTCCTTGTCTATAACATACAGGCTCCAGGAGCTTTTAATTCTCTTGAAGAATTAAATGAAAGTATATACCTCTCAGAGCTAGTACCTGGCTCAGAAAATGCTAAATAAGTATATATTTGAGCCCCTGATTTGGCACTGACAAAATAGTGGAACTGGAGGAGCTCACATAACTCAGGAACACCAGAATTGGTTTAAATTAGAATTCCCCCAAATTCTACTAGAATTTTAAAAGAATATATTCTACTACTAGAATTTGGGGGAATTCTAATTTAAACTTATATATTACTTTAATTGTTGTGGGTACATAGTAAGTGTATATGTTTGTGGAGTACATGAGATGTTTTGATATGGGCATATGCAAAGTAAAATAATCACATCATGGAGAATGGGGTATCCCTCCCGTCAAGCATTTATTCTTTGGGTTACAAACAACCCAATTACACTCTTGTAGTTTTTTAAAAAATATATAATTCATTGTTGACTATAGTCACCTTGCTGTACTATCAAATCGTATGTCTTATTCATTCTTTCTGGGTTTTTTTTATACCCACTAACCATCCCCCCCTACCTCTAACCTACATATTTGAAGGAAGTAAGTCTCCCCAAAATATTAAAACAAACAAAAAACCTGGGTCTCAAAACACACATGCATTTAATATGAGTAGATATAAAAATTTAAACTCTCCTGATAAATCTTTCCTTACAGGTGATCAGATTTCAAGTATACTTTTTCTAAAAATACATTCAGGGACAAATGTTAAGAACTTTTATTTTAATTCTGTACTATTTTCCCCCTGAGAGTTGTTAAAGGACTAAAAGGAATTTTAAAATAATGTTTAGAAAATGTAAAGATTCTTTCATACATATCTCTTAGGCATAAGTGGCAGAATTCAGGTAATTCAGTACATACTCATCCCTCCATTTTCCCCAGTGCTCTCTGAAAACTGGAGGGTAGTTTGGGGTTAAGTGAAGTTTCTGAAGATCAAACAACTGTCATAAGTTCTACTGTTTTGGCCTACAGAGCCATGGGAGCACTTGAAACTATGATTCCAGTTTATCAAATATAATGTTCTCCAAAAGAGTAAGTCAGATTCTCCAGGTTAGAATTCTGGAATTCTCACCACAGATGGGTTGCACAGCCCTGGCAAATCACTTAGCTGTCTGAGCTTCAGTCTCCCAGCTAAGTGGCGACAGCAGCACAGCACATTACACCACATTCAATAAGAATTTTCTCATCTAGCCTGACCACACCCTTCAGAGTCAAAGGAAATGTCAGCCATCATTACTGACCTCTTAAGGACAGATAAATGAGGGTTCTGAAAATATTGGCGTTTCCCAAAGGGTGATATACAAATCATAGATGATTCATAGGCAACCTTGGAGAAAGGAGAACTACTGACTTTGAGGAATGAAGAGAAAAACTGGCAAAAAAGAGGGACATGGGGGAGAAACTGAATCCCCAAATAATAGCAGCTAGCAAATATTAAGCTGGCAAATGAAGGGATTAAAAAGGAGCAAAACAGCTGTAGAAGACCTGGGAAATGACCCCTTCAAGAAAGTTGAGTTCTGTGAACAGCTGATTCATAATGCCTTTGAGGGCCAGGAATTTCAACACTGAATAGTAACTTAAACTCTGTGATAAATGGAAAACCATGCACAGAATTTTGAAATGTCTTAGACCATGGAAGGAAATAAGCATAGAAGGAAAGTTCCCTGATTTCTTACTTCAAAATGGACCAGGTCCTACCTCATGTAAGGCCAACTTTGATGGTCATTATCCAGCTTCCCATGACCTAGGACTCTAAATTCCACTTCTGTAGGTTTGGAGTAGGTGCAATCATGCACTATATAACAACGTTTTGATCACTGATGGACTGCATATACAAGGTGGTCCCATAAGATTATAGTGGAGCTGAAAAGTTCCCATTGCATAGTGATGCCATAGCCATCATAACATCATAGCACAATGAATTGATGCTGATGTAAACAAACCTACTCTGCTGCCAGTCATACAGAAGTATAGTACATACAATTATATACAGTACATAATAATTGATAATGAAAGACTATGTTACTGCTTTATGTATCTACTATACTATTGATTGTTGTTTCACAGTATACTTCTTCCACTTACAGAAAAAAAAAAAAAATTTAACTGTTAAACAGCCTCAGGCAGGTGTTTCAGGAGGTATTCCAGAAGAAGGCACTATTATTATCATAGGACGTGACAGCTCCAAGCATGTATTGGCCCTGAAGACATTCCAGTGGGAAAAGATGTGGAGGTGGAAAACAGCAATATTGATGATCCTAGTCCTGTGTATGCCTGGACTAGTGTTTCAGAATTAGTGTAAAACTAATTAGTTAAAAACTAATTCAGAATCTGTTTTTAACAAAAAAAATAAGTAAAAAAATGAAATTTTAAAATGGAAAAAACCTTAGAAAATAAGGATATAAAGAAAAAAATTTTGTACAGCTGTACAATGTATTTGTGCTTTAACCTAAGTATTATTACAAAAGAGTAAAAAAGTTAAAAATAATTAAAAGTACATAAAGTAAAAAGGTTACAGTAAGCTAAGGTTAATTTATTATTGGGGAAAGAAAAAATATTTTTAATCCATTTAACAGAGCCTAAGTCCACCATGTTTATAAAAGTCTACAGTAGTATACAGCAATGTCCTAGTCCTTCACATTCACTCACCAGTCACTCACTGACTCATCCAAAGTTACTTTCAGTCCTGCAAGCTTCATTCATGGTAAGTGGCCTACACACCATTATCATTTCTTAATCTTTTGTGGCATATTTTTACTGTACCTTTTCTGTGTTTAGATATGCTTAGGCATACAATACTTACCATTTTGTTACAATTGCCTATGGTGTTCACTACAGTAACATGCTGTACAAGTTTGTACCCTAGGAGCAGTAGGCTGTACCATATAGCCTAGGTACGTAGTAGGCTATCCCATCTAGGCTTTTGTCGGTTCACTCTATGAAGTTCACGCAACAACATAATTGCCTAATGACCTATTTTTTTCAGAATATATTCTTATCTTTAAGCAATGCATGATTGTGTTTTTAATAAGACTCTCTACTGATGCTGAAGCCCAACAAAGTCTGAAATCCTCATATACCATGTGCACTTTACTCTTCTTGTAGTTAAATCTATTTTGGGATAGAGGGTAGTCATTTGCTACTTTTCTGAGAAAGAGGTGCCTTCTCTATGACCCTTACCTGCCCCACCCTCACCCCCACATACAGATATGAATACTTTAAATTTTACTGTATTATAAAGATAAAAACAAGTAGCACAAGTGAGAACTCAAAGGGTCATTGAAATGAAATGAATGAAAAATTGAGTCATTTTTGAGAAAATCTAGGAGCCACTGAATTATTCCAAGGTCACATGAAATAAAGAATAAAAAACAAATGTTCAGATTCCAGGTTCAGCATGCCAGTCATTATGCTTTCTGATCTCCCTGAGGAGAAGTCTTTGTCATTTTTAAGGAAAAGGATAAAAAGCATATACTTTTATCTGTAAAAAGGATTAAAGAAATTAAACATTTTTATTAAGTGCAATATTCAGTCAGTGCTATCTTGAAAACAATTTAATACTTCACTCAAAAAAGTGAAATAAGCAGAGTTTTACCTTTAAAATAACTCCAGACACATTCATGCATATACAGTATCAAAAGAATGTTACAAAATTACAGCCAACGTTAGAGCAGAAACTGGATAACAGCTCAGGAAAACACCATTCAAAATTGAAAGTTAATTAAAATTCAAATGAGAGAATATTAAGTTGCCTTTTTATCTTTTATAATTTTAATTTTACTCAATAAACACAAAGGTCTATTCTTATATATTCCTTTTCCAAAACATCCAATGTATAGCTATATCTCAATGGTAATCCACCACAAAAGTTGTGCAGGGAAGTTTTCCCTTCCACTTGGGCCATCTTTGCAAAAGGTAATAGTTGTGATGCGCAGTAGTGAACACCCTCAATCAATCTGTATTCCAGGCCACCTGGCATATTTGTAAACAAAAATATATTGTCAACATAATATGTCTATTTTCTTTAACATAACTTACAACGTCAGAAATTATGAGGTGTGAAGAGAATTGTTCTTTACTACGTTCTACATCTGATTCCATTACAAGAGAAGAAAAACATTTTCATGACATTCATCTGTTGCAGTGAAAGCAATACCATCTTTTCAACTATATATAATTTAATATTATTATTTAAATCAATATTTGAAAACTAATAAAGAGATTATTGAAGCACAAGTTGATTTAATTTACACTATACTCTACAACTATGCACTGCATCAAGGAACCAATTCCATTACATTTTGGATCCAATTCCTAGGACAAGTTAAATCTTAATTTTCATGTTTCCCAAAACAATCTACATGATAAAATTGCACAAAAAGACTGAAAGAGCTTGATAACTGCTTGAATGGAGACCTTATATCACAGAAGTTGCTCCTCCAAACCTATTAACAGTTACATTCATTGAAAAAGGAAAAAAATCATAATTTCCCCCTCCAACTTGAGTATCTTCTGCATAAAAAGAAAGGGTAACAGCAAATATAAGCAGTTCAAAAAATAATGCAATTAGTTACTAGTATTCATTTGGAATGAAATTTATGAGGAAGCAGAGCATCATTAGGCTTCAAAACAAAACTGCTACTGATAAAACATGCAGATCTCCAGTCAACATCTCTAATCGCATTCTACTATGCCTCCTTGCTTTCAGTTTCCACCTAAGGCCATTTAATACTGACTATGATCAGATACTTTTCCAGGAACTGGGGTTATAAAGATGTGCAACAATAGACGTAAACTATAAACCCTGCTTTTGTGAATTTAGAGTCCAAAGCCCTTATGTTTCTTTCCAAATAGGAGAGAGGGCTTTTCTTGGTACTCCTTTTAGCTAAAACTATTTAGTAGGAGGGGGAAATTTATTTCTCACAGTTCTGGTGGTAGGAACGTTCTAAGTTCAAGGCACTAGCAGATTTGGTGTCTGGTGACAGACTGCTTTCTGGTTTATAGACTTATGTCTTCTCTTCTCACTGTGTCCTCGCATGGCTGAAGAGGGAGGGAGGGAGGTCTCCAAATGACCTAATTATCTTCCAAAAGCCCCACCTCCTAATACAGTCACATAGGGTATTAGGATTTCAACATAAAAATTTTCAAAGGGACACAAATATTCAGTCTATAGCATAAAGAGAAGGGAAGGAAAGTGAAGGAAGGGACAGAGAAGGGAAGAAAGGGACAGGGAAAGGAAGGCCATTAAATTAGAGGTGAAGCTGAATGATAGACTACATGGGCTTAAAGGTGTAATTGGGCTGGGCGCAGTGGCTCACACCTGTAATCCCAGCACTTTGGGAGGCCGAGGTAGGCGGATCACCTGAGGTCAGGAGTCCAAGACCAGCCTGGCCAACATGGTGAAACACTGTCTATACTAAAAATACAAAACTTAGCTGGGCATGGTGGCACGTGCCTGTAATCCCAGCTACTAGGGAGGCTGAGGCAGGAGAACTGCTTGAACCTGAGAGGTGGAGGTTGCAGTGAGCCAAGATTGTACCACTGCACTCCAGCCTGGGTGACAGAACAAGACTCTGTCTCAAAAAATAAACAAATAAATAAATAAATAATTTTTTTAAAAAAAAGATGTAATTGCTATGAAAATGGTTATAAAAAGGTATAACTGATATGAAAATGGTTATCAATGTGTCAGTAATACTGTGCATTACTAACAATGGTTATAAATTAAGAGCTTTCATTACAATGATATTTGAATGACTGTCAGATTTGAGTTTTTCAAGGGCAAAGATCACATTGTATTCCTTTTTGCATCTCTAGCACCTAAGCATAGTGACTGACATAAAATAAATACCTGGTAAATGTTGAGTCAATCAATGACTAAATCCTACCTAATTATCATGGATTGGGCACAGGGCTAAAATTTATTAATTCTGACTTTGCCTTGAAAATGTCTGAAAAAAATAAGTAGAAATAATCTTCCATGCATAATTATCCCTATGTGATTTAAAAGAAATCACATAAAAATTACCAAAATAATCATGACAATCAATTTTATAGCAAGGCAATAAACAATTGAAAATGCTTGATGTAAAAATATTACTTATTTAGATATAAGACAGGTGATAAGAACAGTTTACAAAACACATTAATAATTTTAATTTAAAAGAAAACTGGTATATACAGTATTTATTCTGAGGTTTACTTTTTTCTATTTCATTATTTTGTTAAGACAATATGATATTAACATTTAAAGAGGTCAAAGAATATGTGAAGAAACTATCTCTTCTTAAGTAATTCTTCCTCTCTCCCCATATATAAATTCTAGCTCAGCCTATAAACTCATTGGATACTTGATACCACTAATAAATCAAGTGTGGTTTGTTCTCTGATAATGTCTCAGACGAGAACGGTGTGCATGGCAGTCATTGCTGGTGCACTGCCCAGATCCCCATGACTTGGACCATTTCGGTGCTGTTGGTACAACTTCTAGAACATGTGTCTCTTTGCCTGAGGGCTCCGTCTGGCCACTAGAGTGGGCTTTCTTTGCCTGTAGGCATGGAGCGCCATAACTTCTGGGAAATTCATGTCCTCCAGTGCTCTCATCCTTTAGGTGGGATAGCTCCGAGGCACGTGCAGAGTTCCCCAGTAGAAACAACCCTTCATTGCTCCAGGTTAACTTGCTTGTCACCCTTTTTTTAGCCTCATTCATTCCCTTTCTTATTTCCCCCACTCCTCTGTTTGTATAATATTTCCAGGGATCACTCAAGGTGAATTGTTAGCATTCTAATCTAAGAAAAACAAAACTAAGATGATATATTTTACAGTGTTAGCTTTATAAGATAAATGCAAAAGGTGAAAATGATGAAAAAATAAGATATAGTAGAAATGCTTCACACCAGTATTCTGAATGTAAATCTGAGTTTATAAGTGGCAGTCGGGGTAGAGGGAAAACTACCATGCAGTAATCATTTACTCAAGGAACAGCAAATATTTTTCATACTCTGATTCTAAAAATGTAAAGAAGGCACAGCCTTTGCTCTGAAGAAATAAAAGTCTTATGAGAAAGTCAGATACAAAGTGTGAAGGGGCCAAGTCTCCAAATATGGCCCCAATAATTCCTCCAATTTTTTATGCAAGCCCCTTTGCGATGTGGCTTTGCCTCTCCTCTAATCAAGAGTTGTAGTCTATTTTACCATCTCTTTAATTCTGAGTTGGCCCTTTGATTTGCTTTGAGCAACCAAATGCAGTGGAAGTAATATCTGGGATTACTACTCTATCCCTAAGGAGGACTGGCACTTTCACGTGCCCCTCTTGGAGCCCAGCATGGTCATGCTATAAGTCCACACTAGACTGCAGGATGATTAGAGCCACACAGAGGAGACACTGGAAGAAGGGAAGCCATTTTGGACATTCCAGTCCCTCTTAAGTTGCAACTGTATAAGTGACCTCAGGTACATAATCAAGGAGGAGAATCTCCCAGCTGAGCCCAACCAAGCTACAGGATCATGGGAAATAAGAAGTTGTTTGAAGCCAGCAAGTTTTGGAGTGGTTTGTTAAGCAATAACAGATAACTGATTCAACAAGCAATTACAGTGCAGTCTGATAATTCCACTCCTCGGATGACATCTCTCTGCTTCACGTGTCTCAGTCCCACCAGGCTAGCCCTGGCGAGGAGACAGCCAGATCAGGAGCCACTGCTGCCACATCAGGAAAAAGTTCCAGTTTCACTCTACCATCCAACACCTAGCCAGACTCGGTTTGCAGTTCAGTTGACTGAAGAGGAACAAAATAGGACAGCTCAAAGAATAAGCCTTATATAACATCTGCCTAAAGGAATTTATGACCCTGGAAGAGATAGATCAGATCAGAAAAAAAGATCTGTGCATATGTGATCTGTATGATGGACTTTGTTTATGGGGACCGAATTCAGTTTCTGCCATGCATACACATTTATCAGGAGGGCTATACAGATAACTGGTTGGTGAGATCCTTCACATTCCACCCCTGCATGGAGCCAGTTGATGCACCACTGCTTACAACCTATGAGATTAAGCGAGCCAGGCTCTCTCATCTGACTTCAAGTGAGCCACATTTTTGGTGGTTTTTGATTGTTTGTCACTGAGCCCAAAGAACCAGGCATTAGGAATTAAAATCATGCACAAAAGTTTCCTACGAATTTCCGGATGGCTGCAGATGTTGGGGGAAAAGTATGTGATATTTTAGAAACTTAGGGGGAAAAGTAGGATCATATTTTTATGTAAAGCCTGGACCCAATGTTTAAAAATATAATTGTATTTAGATCTTGAAAAAAAAAGAGAAAAGACAGATATTGGGTGAGTATCTACTGTAAGATAACACTGTGCAGGGACTAACCAAAGATACACAAAATGCAATTGCTGCCATAAACACACATTTTTGCTAGGAAAATGGCTATTATTTGTAATGATTAAAGGATACCCAAGTTATGTACAGTATAATTATGACCCTATGGACAAGAAAAGTTGAGAGAATAAAACATGGAAGTGTAGGCTAGATGAAGGAGTTTAGCTGAGATCAAAGGAGGCGAAAGTTGTGATCAAAAGAAGGAAAAGCCATCCAGGTAGGGGGAAGAGTTGAGTAAAAAGGCAGGAGGCTAAACAGGGATGACAATCAGGATCTGTCTGACAGAGCAGTGGAAAATGTGGATAGCAAGATGTAGTCTCTATTTTCTTACTCCACAATCCTAAAACAAGTTCCCTAAAAATATATGATGGATATTGGCCCTTGTTTCCTTTGAACCAAAGTATTAAGAGAACCACTTATGAACAGTAGCAAAATATCGCCCATCTTCTAATTACTGTTGAAAAGCAGATTTGCAAAATGTTTGCTTCTTTTTTCTCCTGGGGGATTCTTTCTTCTATTTTGTGGCAGAGAACATATCAGTCAACCACATGCATGTTGCTATGACTAGAATATAGCTGCTGAAACAGCTAGCCTTAATACTTAATGCTATCAATACCAAAAAATTCTAGCAATTACTTCATATTTCCATTTGCAACAAATTTTTAGTATATTTACAGAGAGTTTCAACAGTTCCTAATATCTACAATGTGGATGGATAGCATCTTATGCTTTGAAAATTAATAGGGAGACCTGATTTCCTGGACTTACTTAAACATAGCTAATATATTATTACCTTAATACTTTGTTCCCATTCATCAAAATTAAAAATAGAGTGCATTTATAAATTTAAGTGAAACACTGATTAGAGTTTACATTTTCTCTTTTAAACTATGAGCGGTCAGTCAATGCAATTCCATCTTTGTTAAATGTCTAGAACATGGCTAAAATAATATATGTGCACATGTATACAGATATCTCTACACCCATATATGTAAATACTAGTTTATGGCTTGTATAGATTCTGAGATTTATTAAATAAGACACCTTCACTGCTTCCCAGAGATAATAGTTATCTGACATATACAATTCTAAATGAGGTACCTTATCTCTCTCTTCCACACCTTCAAATTAATAGTGTTTTCCTAACACTCATTGCAATTTCTCAAAAGTGAACTTTAACAAACAAAGCATTTAGATGTTATGAAATGCACTATCTTAATGTTCATAAAAGTTATTGCTTACACCCTGCATGATTACTTAATTACTATGATTCAATTATCAACAAAACAAAATGCAGAAAGTAGATCTCACTTGCTTTCTTGCCCACAAGCCACATCCCATAATTAAATTGGAAGATGGTAAAAAATCTCCTCAAACAATGCAAGGGACCGGTGGAGCTGTTCATTCTGCTCATTACCCTTGGGTTACAGCTGAATCAGATCCTGTAGGCTGTAATGACTAGATCACCTGAGACCAAGGCTGCTAGTTAAGTGCACACTGCTTTAGGAAGTGAGTTCAGAGGAATGAAAACTGGACTCCCAGATCCAAGGAGCAGCCACCAATACCCAGAACCCACCCAGGTACCAGACAGGATACCTGCATAGAACTCTGTGCCCAATAAAATGATCCATTGGCCTGGGCAAGAATAATCTCAAACCTGTAGGGTAAATTGTGTGTACGGGTAGGCAGAGACCACGGTGTCTTTTTTCCTAGACAGGCTTCTCCCTACATTTAATCATTTACACTTATATTTCATCTCTCAGGGAGTGAATATAGTGTTCCCATCTTCATCAAGTGGTCTCATCATCATCATGATCATCATCATCATCATCTGGACAGACACTATTAGTGCTCCGCCCATATGCCCTCAGCTCTTACCATTTCAGGCAGGCCAAGCTGATTTCCAACTGTTAGCACTTGTATTTCATTGCCTGAAAGCTTCTCTGCCTGCCAAAGACCACGCTGCCTATGCAAGTGGCAGGCTGCAAATGCCAAGGAATTAATACCCCCACAGAGCAGTCCTCACCTAATGACTGGCAGGAGTTCATGGATAAATACTCCAGCTCCCTTATCTCTAGTGGGAAATTCTGTACACTTGACTCTCAGAATGCCACAGCATCATTAAGCTCCAGTTGCCCTCCTTATTGGCTTTTTTCCTTCTCTGCCCTACTTTTTCACTTCCCTATCAGTGTTCCTTGAGATTACCTCTTACATAAATTACTCATAGGAGAATCTTTGTCTCAGGGTTTGATTCTCAAGCAACTCAAATGGAAATCATCATCATCATCATCACAACAATAATAAGAGCACTCACTACTTACTGGGTTCCTCCTATATGGACTTGAAACTTTTACTCATTATTGTATTAAACTTTTAATTCTCACACATATAGCTATATTACCCATGCCTTATAGCCAAAAAAAAAGAGAGGCATGGGAGATTTAAATACGTTGCTGAGATCTAGATCACGGAATTAATAAGATTAGAAGACAGAATCTGTCCGATTTCAAACTCATTTCACTTATTCTACCATACTATGCTGCCACCCCTAGAAAGTAAAATTAAAATTATTTAAAAACAAAATTCACATGCTGAGCCCTACACTATTTTCTAAAAAAAAAAAAAAATATAGAAGGAATCATTTTTATTTCAGCTACTTAATAATAAATATCCAAGAATACATTTATCAACCTAACGATAGTTTCAAAAAGAGTCATCAGAAAGTGAAGTGGATAGTATATCCACATGGAACATTCCTCCACTTAATGTTTGGCAGTGTTTCCTTTTTGCCACATTAGCCTTTTACAGGAGCAGGAGACTTCCTTTAGAGGAGGGATAATGTCTTATTTGTGTCTGGATTCCCAGGAAGAAGCCAGCCAAATAGACATTTAGTGAATATTAGTTGAATTGACTGTCTTGAGGTCTACTAAATTGTAATGATATGGACATGTTTGAGGGAAATTAGTTTTTATAAGACTTCATCTGGATGCAAAGGAGACTGATAGGAAACAGAAACCTTAGAAAATGAGGAGAAATGAAATCCATGATCTTCGCTAAGTATTACCTATAGAGAAAAGGACTTGTATGTCAAAGACATCTGATATTGTAATGTAAGTGGTGTTTTGATATAATACTATCTTAAAACTTTTGACTTAATGATATTTTCAACTTATAATATCATTATCAGGATATAACCCCGTTGCAAGTTGAGGAGCATCTGTATTTACAATTAAGTTACTTTTAATAGGTCTACAACCTCCTATTTATAACTGTAAAACAGAAGTTTCTAAGTGTATGGAAGAAACAGTCCATGAGAGAAAAACAGAACTTTTAATTTTATCAATATGCCAATTATTTTAAAAACTATATATGAACAAACATTAAAATCCTAAATGGCTTTACCTTACAAAGTGCAGAGTAAAACTATACCCAGTTAAAATTAATTCATACCCTACATATAAGAGCTTAAAAGATGTAAAACTTAAAGAGACCAAGGAACATTATTTGAGATAGACTGGTTGTGTAAAAATACAGTTATAAATTGCATGCTGTGATAACTAGTTATAAATCTCATGCTGTTCTGTTCTGTCCTGCCTCGGATTTGAATCATCACTTTGTCCAGCGTGTCCACTCTGTATACACTACCAGTCCATTAGTCACTTACATCATCAGATAGGAAAACCTAATATATATAGGGTTTGGTACTATCTGTGGTTTCTGGCATCCACTAGGGGTCTTGGAATGTATGCCTTGAGAATAAGGGGTGACTATTGTATAGAACAGAGAAAGAAAACAAGGTACAAAAGGGGCAATTTTCTACAGAAAAATTTAAAAATCCCATAATTACATTTCCAAACCATAATTGGTTGTTTTAACATAAAAGATTATTTTAAAATTAAACCTATAGCAGAATCTAAAAATTATAGTAATTTACCATTTCATTAATTCATTATGTAAAATTGTACACTTAAGGTAGGAAGAAAAACTTTCCAAAAAGCAGAAACAGTATGAATATTGTCATATTTAATTGTAGATTATTTTACCCTATGTCCTATTATAAAAATTTTCAATCATGCAGCAAAGTTGAAAGAACTGTAGAGTAAAATCCCATGTACCCACCACCTAGATTCTCCCATGACTATTCTATTGTGCTTTTTTTTTTATCACATATCTATTAATTTAACCATCCTTCAATCCACTGGTTAATCCATCTGGTTTTGGTACATTTCAAAGAGATTTTCAGACACAGAAAAATTCTCCTTAAATACTTTTGCATGCATATGATTAATTATAATTCAACATTTGCTTCTACTTTATATTAAATTTACATACAATGAAATGCACAAATCTTAAGTATTCATTCATTGAATTTTGATAAATATGTGTATCTGTGAACACCCAAACTCCAATCAGTATATAGAACATTAAGTCATGGATTATTCTGAGGAAAATAAAAACTTAGTATAAGCTCCTTTTTCTTTTCTCTAATCCAAAATATTTAGAATGTTTAAAGTGAAACAAGAACATAGTTTTTCCTTAACCTCAAAAAATATTTTCAACTCCATTTCAGTAAATAAATAAAGAACAGCACATGAAGTGATGCCTATGGATTAGCTTGATTTAGAGCAGGGATATTACACCAAACATTGACAGTGCCATGTTGGCAACATATACATAGGAGTGAGGTGAGGGAAAGACAAAAGGGAGTGATGGCAACTGTGGTCAACACACCAACATTCAGCTCCAGCTAACTGATGCCATGCAGTCATAGGTGTCTCACGTCAGCAAACCTTCAGGCTATTCAAGAAAGGCTGGGAATCCAGATTTTTATGTGCAATATATTGAATTTCTCAAATGTTAACAATGAAATTATACATCTTTGAAACATTATGTGGTTTAGTAAAATTGGGTCTGTAAATCTCCCAGATTACATTCTGTAGTTTTGAGTTTCATGCCATTTGATGACTTGTGGTTCCCCTGTAGTAGTATTACGATCAGATCATATTCTGAGTCAACAGATGAATCTTAGAATCATATGATTTAAAGGATCTATTAATCAATATTTTTAAGACATGTAAGACTTGAGTGGTTAGATATACCAGATATACCATATACTATTACAACAGATAAACATAAAAACCAAAAGCAAACAGTAATACATCTCTTTCTCCTCAGGAAACATAACCACACAAAATGAAACCAATAATACCAGGGGTTTTATAGACACCATTCCCTCTCAAGCACATCATTTTGTTCACATATCCATGCATTCATTATATAGTGTGTATGTGTGTATGTGTGTGCTGTGTGCTGTGTATATATGTGCTAGGCACTGTCCTAGGTCTGAAGATACAAGAGTAAGTAAAAGAAAAAAACCAGTTTTATAGAGTTTAGTTCAGGAAAGATAGACAATAAGTTCATAATATGCCTTGTGATTATAATAGGAGAAAAGTAAAGCATGGTACATGTGGGAGGTTTATATGAGATGGTTGGAGAAGACTTCCCTGACAAGATGGACTCTGAAGGGAGATAAAAGGAATAAACAGAGAGGGAGCACTAAAAATATCCTGGGGAGGAGAGATCCATGCAGACAGAACTTGCCAGACTAAATGGGAAGACCTTAAATGCACCTCTAAAAAGTATGTCACCAAATGCAAATTAATATATGTGTGCTCCCCCTTCAGAGTACCTATTGTCACATAAAGTATATACAAATTGAGAGTGAAAGAACAAACATACTATTTTGGATTTAAGACTATGAAACCCTAGCAAGGCTTTATTACAAGCTTATTATTCAGAGGGATCAATTCTGTAATTAAGATGTAATACAATTTACAACTTCTGATGTACACTTTTTGCAGAATGCATTCACCACATAAAGATATCCCCTACCAACAGAATTCATAAGCACTAGATATTGCCAGGTGAAGTAAGATGGGGCTAATTATGGACAGTTGGCAGACCACTTTCATACAGAAAAATGGAATCTATATGAAGAATGAGAACATGAGCTCATTATACAGTCTTCAGAGATTATGCCTGATTTTTCTTTCCTTGAGCCTCTCCTAATGTAGAGCACGGTTATGAAAGTTAAAGAACCTCTCTGTTGCCAGCCCCTCTAAGGGTGCTGATAGCAGGTGGTGCTAATGTACCTCGACACAGGATTTCCTTGCTCAGAAGCTCAAAATAGGTAAAAGGGATTATGGCAACATCTTCACCTGACCCAGCAACAGCCCTGTCTTTTGTCACCCATCATGCCAGATTCAGAAAAGTCGATCTAACATTTCAATCAGAGACTGGCAGAATTTGCCTTTTTATACCTGTCAAGATTGAAGGTAATTGTGCTCCCAAGGCCATTCCACTTGAAGGAAATATATGGAAATTAGAAATATACCACATTCTGAAAGAAACTGCCAGTTTCTGAGCGCCTTTGTGAACTCTCTTTTTCTATTTAATATAAAAATAGAAGGGGAAGGGCAGGGGAAGGGTTAGGTTGGAAGCACACAGTGAAATATGTTTGACTGCCTGCAAAGTCACCACATTGAAGCTGCTACTGCTTCTTGCCTTGACATAAACACTTCATAGTCTCCAATTATATTAATTGCTCATGTGGTAAAAAACCATCTGGGGTAGTAAACACAACTGAGTTCACAGACATGATAAACTTGGAAACATCCTGAATGCAAACAAGGGCAACATAAAGATGTTATCCCAACCTTTTTAGTTTCAGAGTTTTATTTTTAATAAATTGGGACTCTTTTTAAAACGATGGCTATGTTATTAATTAAGGACATTGCCATAATGTCTTTAAAACTGTATGTGAATATATTTACAATATTACTGGTAACTGAAACTAAACCATAATTCTCTGTGAGTTATGAGACTATTAGGATCTTTAAAAGAAGGGCAAAGCAGTCTCAAAATGTAAAAGATCCCAATGTGTTCACATGGGAAACAGATTTGCTTAGCATCCAGGAACTGGCCACAGCTGCCATTACATATAATGCTTTCCTCCCAATCTACCTCTCTACTCTACTAATGAGTGGAAAAAAATATGATTCACATCCTAATCAGAATGTGCTACCTCTGTATTTGGGTACGAAGCAAGACCTAAGTTCTAAATTTCTCTGAAGGAAACAAAGTAAATTGTCTATACATTAGCATGTATAGACAGTTTATTTTTGAGTTCTCAGTGCTTATCAAAAATAGAGGATTTACGGCATATACGTTGACTATATCTCTTTAATTTTTTAAAAAAGTTATTCCCTAGGGAAACTTAGAAGTAACTACTTTGTGGCCGGGCGAGGTGGCGGGCGCCTGTAGTCCCAGCTACCCAGGAGGCTGAGGCAGGAGAATGGCGTAAACCCGGGAGGCGGAGCTTGCAGTGAGCTGAGATCCGGCCACTGCGCTCCAGCCTGGGCCACGACAGAGCAAGACTCCGTCTCAAAAAAAAAAAAAAAAAAAAAAAAAAAAGTAGTAACTACTTTGTTTGAGGAAGCATTTTTATGAAATACCTTAGTGGCATGAGTGCTGATATATTGATCTGTGCAGAAATGAGCCCAATCATGAATAGCTGGTTTTCAGGGCCTTCATATTATCCCCCTTCCCTAAATGGTCAAACCCAGTCCTTTTCGCACAGGTCCTTCCCTCACTCTCCCATCACTCTCCCTTCTTCTATCACCACTCCCGGCTACATCCCTAGTGGAAAAGCAGGAGTCAAGGGAGGATGGCCAGAAGAAGATATTTCTAAAATTCTGTGTATGATTATTGGTCAGAAAAGATAAAAGAGGTGTCAACTTGTATATGTGGGTACTTTCTTCAGGAAAGAAGTGCTATGCCTTTTCCTCCCCCTAAATAAAAGAAAAACATGAGATTTTGAGGAGGAGAAAATGTTTTAACTCAAAATATTATACACAATTGAGAAAATTTTGAACAGAGTCGCATAAGCTGGACAGAGAAAGGTCTTGATTTCTAGTGTTGCCAAATTTTGTCTCAGATAAAGTAACTACATTTTTAATCCATTGTTCATTCATTCATTCATTTCCTTACTCATCAGTTAGCCAGTCACATGTGAAATGTTTACTGAATACTCATTCAGTAAAACACAGAATACCAGGAAGTTCTAGGCACTGGGGACACACCAGCGAAACAGAACACGCGAAGTCCTGACTCTCATGGAGCTTACATTTGGAGACTGGGTTGTGGGGAGCATGGAGAGAGACAATAAACATGTAGGCTCGAAAATAAATGAGGTACTTTTTCAGAATGGGATACATGCTATCCAGAAAACAGAAGAGGGTAATAGAATAAGATGCCTGGAGTAAAGGAGGTGGGCGGTCAGCAGAGGCCTGTCTGAGGAGGCAGCATCTGAGCTGACACCTGAAGAATAACAAGGGGACAGTTAGGTGACAATGTATGAAGGAGTGAGTGGGACATAGTCATGTCCTGAGGTGGGTATCAGTTCCTTATGCACCCGGAGTAGAAAGAAGGCCAGTGTGGTTAGAGCTGAGAGAGTCATGCGCAGAGAGATGGGAGGTGAAGACTAGAAGACAGGCAAGAGCAGGCTCACAGTAGCTGAGCAGATTGTGGATTTTGCTCTAAACGCAGTAGGACTCATTAGAGAGTGTTAGGCAGGGGTGTAGTGTGATCTGATTTCTGCATTTTAAATATCATTTCAGATGCTGCATGGAGAATGGACTGAAGATAGGAAGTGTAACAGAGGGAAGGCTTGTGACAATAAGTTGCCATCTCTCCTCCATTACTCCAACCTTTGATTCACAAGCCTTCTGGCATGAGGACCAGGGATATTCTAGTACTGCCCTGAGGCCAAGAACTGGGGTTAGCCCTGAGAAAAGGGTGCATTTGTTCCAGTGTACAAGAGACTCTAGACAGCTTACTCAGGTCATATGCTCTACCCCCTCCCAAGGTTGGGACCTTGGACAGGTAATCATTCTCTACCTCAGTTTCTTTTCATATTTTAAAACGGGATCATTGTATTATAGTATCCCCTTCATGGGATTGTTCTGATTATTTATACAGAATAGTGCTTAAAATAATGGTGGAAACATGGTAAGCACTCAAGTAAAGATAGCAAATAGCACTACCACTACAATTGCCATTATATCAGTTAAGCGGATGTTATTTTGAGAACCAGGTTTGAGAAGAAGCAAAGAAGCTGACAATAGAGATCTAGTAAGGAGCTGCATCAGATTTCTGAGAGGCTCCTGTTTTCGTCCTGCCATATGTATCCTGAGGAAGATTGTCTAAAATGGGCAAAGTATGAGAATTGTCTGCCTTCAGACTATGCTGGAAAATGAGCAGGATGAACCACTGGTGCCATTTTCAACTTTTCCTTTTGGTCATTTAGTTGGTTTGAGGCAAGTAGATGAGCTGGAGAAAACAGAAGTAGACATTCTATACATTAATAGAGCCCTGAAGCTACTTTTCAATAGAAACCACATGGAACTTCCATTGGTGATGCCCTGCTTCACATCCTCTTAGCACACCTCTGAGTTCATCTGAAGCTACCTGGTTCCTATAATCACCAGCAGCTCCCCAACTTAAAGTACTTGTGTCTTTCTGCCTCTCCACCTGCTCAGCCCATGTTTAGGGCAGGCTGAAAGTGCAAGAGGTTAAACACCCCCAAGAGAAACCACAAACAATGAAGAATGGGGTCAGTGAATAAACACTCAACTTCCCTGTCCCTAGATGTAGACAATTTGGAGGCTATTTTATACAAGATCTATAGCAGGACTTAGTCCTAGTTACTCTTATCCTTAATCTGCTCATTAAAATCCGTTTTTAAAAGCTGTGTCACTCTCCCTCATTCTTGTTTCCTGGAACTACCTGTCAAACAAACTATCATATCTGAGTCACTGTGTCAGGTTTTGCTTTTGGAAGAATCCTAACTAGGACATCACATAATGCTTTCAAACAACATAGACCTCATATGAGCTTTCTTCCACAGTGAAGCAACATTTTCCAATCACTATCCCAATGATCAATCCCAGGGTAGAATGAGAGTGAACAGGGTAGAATAACAGAAAACAGAAGGAAGGGGGCTGGAGGGAGTAGGGAGAGCTCTAGGCTAATATCATGGCCAGGAAGCCACCCTGACCCTTTCTGACTAAACCTACAGTCACAGAGACAGGCACTTGCATAATAAAGATGCACTAAATGTCTGTGGCATTAATTATTATCTGACTCGGAATTCTGACAGAATTCAGTTAAAAACTGAACATGTTGAGACAGGCACTGGCATGAAGCCCCAACCTCATCAGATGTACATCTTAATTTACTGCAGATGGGCACCAAGTCATTTTGCCAATTTGGATGTTCCCAATAAGGTTTCACAAATAGATCTGTTCTCCAACAATATCTGCCTTCAATCAAAAGTGGAACAAATATAAAAAATGTGACTTAATGTATACATGGATACATAAATGCATGCACACATGCATGCACACACACACACACACACACATATACATTGGAAACACCAATGTTACCCATTGAGTTTCAGTCCAGTTAGGTTAGATTTTGTTCAAAGATAAAAATAACGTCTTATTATAATTTTGCTCCTAAAGATTCCTTGCATTTAACCATGTTAATACTTATTTATAAAGATGAACTGTCCCCAAAGGGAATAACATAAATAATTGCCAACTATGTCACATATATTCTCTATACCTCCAATTCTCATATATTATTCTTTATTCTTCCTGAAGCATAATATAAAACTAAGCTCATTTCTCTTCTGTTCAGGCTATGGATTTTCTTTCATTTTTCTGTATCCAGTAAAATCCTCCACTTGAGACATGAAAATTCAAAGTATTGGCTAGTCGAAATTCCACTTATGTTAATGGAGAATGCATTTTTAAAGAATAATTGTCACAGAGAATTATTTTATATTAAATGGAGATCCCTGGAAGTCAAAGTTGTGCATATTTATATATACACACATACACTCACATATATGTTGTTGGGTATGATGGGACAGTTCTTTGTGACAACTCTTTGAAACTGTAGGTAATTTCTCCCAATGACAAATAGTTCAAAAAATTTTACTTCTAAGAGTTGTAATGCTCCAGTTCCTTTATTTTTTTATTTTTTTGTCAAACCATGATACATTTCCCTCCTGTAACCAAGAGGACTGTTTCCATTAGATCAAAACTATTTTATAGGTTCTAATAAGTAAACAACTCTCCATAAACAAAGTGAATTACATTAGTACTAACTTTAATACTTTAATCTAAAAATATATACTTGAAGAACTAATGAAATCTTCTACTAATTCAATTCTAGAATACCTTCTTAGGATATGATATGATCAGGTTAGTTCTCGTGCTTAAGCCTGCTGGTGCAAGTCACTTCAGTGCCACCTGACCATATAACCCAAGGAAAGAGAGGGTCCTGGTAAAATCACAGCAGCTAAGGGAAGATACTGGGAGACCTTAACGCATAATTAATTCTTCCTTGCTTCTTCTTCTTCACTATATACTCAAGACTTTAACAGTTATTCCACCACAGCTTCCTAGTTACCTAACCAACACAATGCCCACCCAAGTCCTTGGCAAGACTTCTTTGAAAAAGAAAACTTTTTTTTTTTTTTTGAGATGGAGTTTCACTCTTGCTGCCCAGGCTGGAGTGCAATGGCATGACCTCGCCTCCACCTCCTGGGTTCAAGCAATTCTCCTGTCTCAGCCTCCTGAGTAGCTGGGATTACAGGCGTCTGCCACTACGCCCAGCTAATTTTTTGTATTTTTAGTAGAGATGGGGTTTCACCATGTTGGCCAGGCTGGTCTTGAACTCCTGATCTCAGGTGATCTGCCTGCCTTGGCCTCCCAAAGTGCTGGGATTACAGGCGTGAGCCACCGTGCCTGGCCAGGATAACTCTTATAAAGATACCTAACTAATTCAAAAGTACAATCTTAAATTCTAAAGGAATCTTGGTGGTTCCTTCAATCCTCTAAACCAAGTAGTAGTACTCAGATAAAATCATTCATTTTCTGCATAAATGTTTCTAACTATAAAGTACTCACCAGCTCCCAATATAGAGGGTCATTCTTCGTTTTTTATGCTTGGATCATTATCAAGCTTATTCTGGTAATAAGTCAAAACCTCTCTCCTTGCCTCTTTCATCTATTTTCCCTAATTCTGTCTCCAAGGACAACAATATATTTCATAGTTCTCTTTAGTAACTGTCTTTTATTTTTCTGTTCGAAAATTATCCTTCCCCTATTCCCCATCAATTAATGTTAAGCCCCTTGAGAATGAAGAAATTATTTTAAACCCATTTTTAGACTCTGAGGATCTGATCCAAAGTAGATGCTCAACAAATGTACATTGAAATGCTAAACATAAAGCAATCTCCATTCTCTTCTAAAATATATCTGTATTTGAAGATACTGTTGATCAACGAGATTATTCATTGATCCCAGTTATATGTAACATACATTATTAAGTAGATAAAAATTCTTTTCTATATTTAAGTCAATTTTTATACCAATGGAGGAAAATACAAGCATGGATAAAAGAACATAATACATATTTATATTTGAACGTCAGCATATCCTCCTTTCTTAAAGTTTACCACATCTGAAACAAAACTTGAGTCAAAGAATAAAAATCCAAATACAAGAAGACCCAGAAAGGTGACCCAGTTTTCCATCTGGTCTCTACCTTTAGTTCCTCTTTGTTCACCACTCACACTGAGGAAAATGAAATTACCCTTTCAGATAAAGCAATGCTCGAATCTGACAGTGTGGTCCTTTCTGTGTTTTAGGCTTTCATAGTTGGATCTCCATGCCATCCTCAAGAAACACACATGTAATTAATAATTTAGGTTTTAAAAGATAGAGCCTAGATATCCTTCTCTTTTAACTAGTTTTTTTTTTTTTTTTTTTTTAAATAAGTAGCAAGACTAGTAGCAAGAACATATCTTGTGCAGAAGAAGAACTAAATATTACAGGGATTGACCATCCATTTGGTTTATGGAAAATTTGATAAGTTAAACATAGTTGCTATTGCTTCAAGTTACCATGTGGACACATTAAAGTATATCCAAAAGTATATCCATGTGGACAAATTAAAGTACATCCAAAAAAATGAATGTCCAAACACAGGTAAGAAGGCTCTCAAATTCTTTACCTGGACTGTGAATAAGGCAAAATATGACTTTACTAGTGATCCCAATGAAAATGTTTGCAAAGAAAAGTGATTAATTATTGTAGTAAAAGAGGTATATAACAGTATATGAGAATTTAAAACTATATACTAGAATCTTTTTTTAAAATTATACTTTAAGTTCTGGAATACATGAGAATCTTTTAATATGATCAGATGTTTAGAAATCAGGGATGAGTACAACTTTATTACTTTTCATCCTCTTTTTTTTTTTTTTCAAGATCAAATGGTTCACCACTTAGTCCACCATAAACCTAAACCTAGAGGTCATTTATTTTCCTAAACATTTTTGAGAATCTTAACAGTTAAGAAATAATCTAAAAATTTATCATCATAAGTCATGTGGCTATGTGCTTCTTATAGCTTGTCAAAAAACAAAATTTTAACTAACTGAGGTTTAAAGATAGAACTGGCTTTTGTTAGCAGTTCATGAATTGAGCAGCATCCCGTCTACAAAACAGGGGAAGCTCCGATGAGCTGAGCAGCAGGTGTTGACTTTATAGACAGAAAGTGCTAAAGAAAGCAGAAATAAGGAACAAGAAATAAAGAACGAAAAGCAGATTGGTCATTTCAAAGTTACTTTCCTTATAAGGTTAAAGTAGACAGAATTTCCTTATCATCCAGGCTCAGGTAGACTGAGCCCTTTCTGATTGGTTGCTGTGAAAGCTGATTTTTGGAAAACTGCTCTTTCAGTTTGGTTATTACCTGGCACCTAGCAAGAGTGATTTCCATTCTGGTTTGGTCTGGTATGGGCCCGGTTGCAGGAGCTCAGTCCAAAACAACAGACTCCTATAAATTGGGTTTAATAAGGCTTCACATCTTTTGGCCCTTTATGCAAGGCTGAAAAAATAGCAAGACAAAAAAAGTTCAGCACACATGTCCATAATTTCTGATACAAAGGCCTAATCCCCATATATCACCCAGGGATTACTTGAAGACCTGAAACTTCAAGTTCACATAATTAATTCAGCAGTCTGAGCAATATATGTAGTAAATTAAAGCAGAGATACAGTGATTAACATTTTGAGAAACTGCCAGTAATGTATATTTGAACAACAGGCAAACAAGTCACCACATCTGAAGCATTCACTCTCTTAACCAAGAGGGTGGAAAAACTGCTAATGAAAACTAACCTGCTCAAACATTGAATGACTATAAATGATCTCAATCAGTAATAAGTAATGGCTCATGATACTGCACAAATCTTGTCCTTAAATTTTTTGTTAAAAATGTTTAGTTATACAGGATTGTTTTGTGCACAAAATGTGAAAGCTATGCTTCTTAGAAACCTGGGTATGAAAATCGTTATACTGCTATTGTCCTTCAGCACAAGCACACGTTAGGCCTTTGGGAGGTATGAAGTAAATGTGCTCTTAATAAAGAAATGAATGAATCTACAGTGAGTACAAATTGAAATCACCATATGGTAAAGAAAAAAACAAAACTCATTGGAATGTATCCACACAGTGAACGTCGAGTGCTGGCTGAGAGGAATGTTTAATGAGAAAATTGAAGCACAGCTTTTATTAGGCTGGCTTTAGAAGAGAAAATACGGGGTGGGGAGAAAAAACTTTCCACCAGGATTTGTTACTCCTTAGAGGCTTGAGGAAGCTCCTCAACCTTCCCTTCTCAGGGGTAGCTTCTTATAGGCTGGTGGCTCTGTGTCTGAGATACTGGAGTGCTATAGATATAGCTGGGGCAGGGCATTTAATTTCTATGAATCATTCAGCTTACCATTTGACTCTGATAACCATAGATGAGAACATTTGGTAAACTATAAAATTGTAGGCAAAACGTTATCTTCATTATCATTACTACCACTAATAAAATACCTGCTACATAAGTTTTCTTGGGTTTCTGTAATAAATTGCCACATGATTGGTGCCTTGAAACAACATAAATTTATTCTGTCACATCTCTGGAGGTCAGAAGTCCAAAATCAACGTGTCAGTAGGGCTGTGCTACCTCAGAAGGTGCTAGGGAATAATATTCCTTGCTAATTCCAGCTTCTGGTCACTCCAGGCATCTCTTTGCTTGGGACCACATGACTTCAATCTCTGTGTCCATCTTCACAAGGTCTCTTCTTCTGGGTGTCCCTGTGTCTCCAGTATCCCTCTGACCTTCCCTCTGTATCCCTGTGTTTCAAATGTACATCTGACTTTAAGCCTACCCTAAATCTAGGACGACTTCCTCTTGAGATCCTTAATTGTATCTGCAGAGACCGTTTCTCCAAATAAGGTCACATTCACAGGTTCCAGAGGTTAGGACATGGACATATGTTTTGAGATCCTACTATTTCAATCTACTACACCTGCCTCAATTTTTGACAAGTTCTTTCCATCCCTCCTCCTCCTACCTTCCCTGTCCCCAAACCACAAATGGAAAATAAAATAATTTCCAGAGATTGTGATATAATTTTGGCTAATTGCTTTGTATTCTTGGGACAATAAAAGAGAAAATAACAAAAGAACAAGTGGAGAAAATATTTGGCCAATTGAGTGTACACAGTGACTAACAGATTATTAACAACCACCTTTTGCTACTGACTGCACAAGTTTATGTCTCTAGGATGCGACATTTATAGGAGTTAAATGAAGCATAGTGTACTGATTTGAACAATGATTCTCTGTCTTGAGACTTAATAATTAATTCCCATTCTGTTATGTATGCCATAAATGAGAAAATTAAATGCACACTTAAAAATTTCCAGCCTGGGCGACAGAGCAAGACTCCGTCTCAAAAAAAAAAAAAAATTTAAGATAAATTATTTTTCAGTGCTCTTAATCATCTTGGAAGGTGGAAGGATACCAGCAGTTTAACCAACTCTGTAACATTAAAATGTACTCCACTAACAATTAGAGCTAATAGTTTAAATATAAGGATTTGACCTTTAAGCTGCTCTCAGTAAGCATCAATACAAATCCTGCAGAGAAGAGCATGGATTTTTAGAGCTATTAAAATCAGATTTTTTCTGCCAGAATATATGAATGTAAGCAGTGTGCAGGGAAACAACTGGCTATAATACATACATAAATCACACAGCTTTAGAAAATACCCCATTTGAGAACTAAATAAAAAATATGGAAGTGCTTCTTTCCCTTTTTGATGAAACCAATCACCAGCCCTTTGCAGGCTCTGTGACATTTCTGCTCTTTATTTTGTGTTATGGACATAAAGGAATGTGGTAGTTGTGGGTCTCACATCCCCTGAGCCTTATCAGTTCCCTGGGACTTTTAGCTTCCAATATCTGTATCTCTTTGCCTGAAAGCTTCCCCACAAAGCTGCAAAACACCGTATCACAAGGGCCCTGGGGACATTAACACACTTCCCTGAGTTTCTCAACAGATAACTGACAAAAGCTGGGGTACAATTACCCCAGCTCCCTTCCTCCTTCTGAGGGATGACTCTGCATGTAATTCTGTACCATTTCTCAGAGTGCTTCTATGGCAGTAAGCTTTGGTCACCCAGTGATAATCCATTCTCTTCCCTGTATCCTTGTATCACTTCCCCTCCTCCTCTACCTTCCAAATAAACTACTTGTGCTCAAATAGTTGTTTCTGCTTCTGAGGCAACCCAATCTAAAACATGGGAAAGAAAACACTATGACCCTCTTTGCTTAAAAATTTATCTCAAAAATGAATCTTTCTGAAACCACTGCCATATATTAAACATTGATATACTAATGTTAAAAATGAGAGCTCATATTTGTATAGTGCTGTGGCAGATACCACTAGTTAATAAAAAGACATGCCCTAGCCCCTTCTTCCTTTCCCAGAATCCCAATTTCATTCAAACGTTGAATGACTATGTGCCTCTGGGAAACTCAATCCTCCTAGGGAATAAACCTTGATCAGTCTTGGCAATCATGTCATTTCACTTCCATTTTCACTGACTGCTCAAGAATGGGCACGAGATGCAGTTTTAGCTTATGGGACAGAACAGAAAGTTTTATTGGAGGTGTGTGGGAATTTTTATTTTATGCTTTAAAAAGGACATGAAAATTATTGTCATATAATGACATGAAGAGGAGCCCATCCTGGCCTGTAAATGCTGTGTAATGAGGTGGTCTAGGAGTTGTGGTAGCCACACCACAAGCACGAAGTGAAAAGTCTGAAGACAAAAGCCAATACACTAAGTGTGGCCGGGCAGAAAGATAAAAAGAGACCTGGGTCCTTAATTATATATTTATTGTTATTAACTAATGAATTAACTAATCCTGGAACTGCCTTATCTCTTAACTTCTTGTGATGTGAGATAATAAATCTTGTTGTTTAATCTTTTGGGTTTCTTGTTACTTGAAGCCTAAAACTAGCATGATGGCTTTTTCAGTGTGCAAAATGCTCTCATATAGATGATCTCATCTTTCTAGGTAAAGGCAACCTACCTAATAGTTCCCCTAGTGCCCTCTAGATCACAATTGAATCTCGTGCCCTTTCCTGAGCAGTCACTGAAAATGAGAAGTGAACGAACTAATCAAGGTTTATCCACATCTGGGCCTAGTTGCACATGCAGATATAGGGATAAAGGTATGGGAGGAAAAGATACTGAAAAGCCAGCACCTAATCTATGCTCTAGTTATTATTACATAAGACCCAGCCTCATATACCTACCTCCACAGGGTGGGTTTAGGGGTCAAATTAGATAACTTGCACTTATAGGATGTTCCAAGAGCCTGTCACATTACTCTGTAAGTGTTGGTTATTCTATTACTGTTGAATCAGAGAAGAGAGCCCAACCCAACCTAATCAATGGTCCATGTCTGTTTCCAGACAACACACTGCTACTTAAAATAATCCACAAATGAGATCAGGAAATGTTGGGACCCGCCACCCGCCCCCCCCCGACCCACAAAAAAAAGTCTCAAGGAGAAAAAGAAAAGTCAGCCTAAAAAGACAAAGGGCTAAGAAAGCAAAGGACATTGGAAGGGAATATTAGCAGTTCAGGTGGCTAAAAGTAGTAGACAAAGAGGGTAAGCAAAAAAGCTATAAAAGCAGGCAGTGACTAGATCAGGAACTTTGTACACCATGTTAAGGAGTGTAGACTTCAGTCCAGGCACGGTGGCTCACGCCTGTAATCCCAGCACTTTGGGAGGCCGAGGAGGGTGGATCACCTGAGGTCGGGAGTTTGAGACCAGCCTGACTAACATGGAGAAACCGTCTCTACTGAAAAACAACAACAACAACACAAAATCAGTCGGGCATGGTGGCGCATGCCTGTAATCCCAGCTACTCGGGAGGCTGAGGCAGGAGAATCACTTGAACCTGGGAGGCGGAGGTTGTGCTGAGCTGAGATTACGCCATTACACTCCAGCCTGGGCAGCAAGGGTGAAAGTCTGTCTCAAAAAAAAAAACAAAAAAAAAGTGTAGATTTCATTCTGTAAAGGCAGTGGGGCTTACTAAAGCTCAGATTTTATATTATATTGAGATCAAATAAGATTATATAAGATTTTAGTTCATATGATACTGATGGCTATTGAGGATGGACTTGAGAAAGGCAAGACTAGTCCCATTTCTCTCAAATCAGGTCCTTTCTTGGTGAGCCAGGCTACTTATTTTACTCAGCTTATTTAACCAGCCCATTTCCTAAAACATAATGGTTGAAATAATTGCCCTTTAAGTGGACATGAGAAGTATTACTACATTTAGAGGCACTCATTCATTTCAGAATGGTGTATTATCAAATCTTACAGGCTCAGCTGAACCACATATGGAAAACATTAGATATTCTGGCATGTGTCTAACAAATCATTAAGAAATAGTTTTCTAAACATGTACTCTTTTTTTGCTATTTTAATGTAAAACACAGAACAATGAAACTGCTGAAATTCATGACTCCACAATGCACAGCGTGAGACATTGTCCCCAGGGCATTCATTCCGTAGAAATAGTACATTTGCATACCTTCCTATAATGTCTGTATAATTCATTGATACATATTTTATTTGTGGTTTTCAGGTTGTTCACTAGAACTGTTTTTTTGGTTGTTTGTTTGTTTGTTTGTTTGCCTATATAATCAGAGGTTGGTTGTAAGTGATATGGAAGTGTTGGGAAGGGAAGAGAGTGGTCCCTTTAAATGATACAGAAGGTGGTAAGGGAAGTGCTAGGAGGAGAGCATGGTCCCTGGCTAGGGCTCCACCCCTACGAACCTAGATGAAGACAGGCATTTACTGCCCAAATGTTGCATTTCCCAAGACCACCCTGGTCTGCCACACCCCCATCCTGTGCCTGTGAAAACCTGTGAAACCCTAGCAGGCAAACACAGAAGCAGCTGGATATGGAGAGGAGCACATCAGCAGAGAACACACAGGTGGATGGACATCGAGAAGAACAAACTGACAGACACTGGCAGGCCGGCTGACCACCAACCGGCAGAACGACGTGGAATTTGGCTGGGGCAGTTGGAGGAGAGCCCAGGCCGCCAAGTGGCGGCCCAACTCCAGGGGAAAACCATCTCCCTTCTGGCCCCCCATCTGTTGAAAGCTACTTCTACTCAATAAAACGCTGCACTCATTCTCCAAGTCCATGTATGATCCGTACACCAAGGCAAGAGCCCTGAAATACAGAAAGCCCTCTGTCCCTGCAATTAAGACCAGGGTCTAATTGAACTAATACAGGGCACCTACAAATGGTTAAACTAAAAAAATCACCCTCTAACACATACCCACTGGGGCCTTCAGCATTCACCCCTAGACACTGTCGTGGGTTTGGAGCCCCACAGCCTCCTGGTCTGTATGCACCCCTAGAGGTTTGAGCAGCAGGGCATTGAAGAAGTGAGCCGCACCCCCATCACATGCCCTGTGAGGGGGACAAGGGAACCTTTGCCATTTCATAAGCATATTCTGGAGAACTACCTGAGATAAGGAATACTGTAGATGTCTGTGAAGAGTTGAACTCAAGAGCGCAATCTGAAGAGAAATATAAATCAGACTTGAAAGACTTCTGTCTATGAGGAAAACAAGTCCAAAAATACTAACTGACAGTCCAAAAATACTAATTGACAACTTAAAATGTAAACAAGATGGCTCCTTTTATTTACTAATTTTTAAGGGAATAACAATTAAAAGTGTGAATGAGCAGAATGTAAATCAAATTTTGAAAGACAACACTGGATCTTCATCAAGTCAGTATGTCCTCCAAAACCGATAGATCATTTGCAGTGGCAGAATTTGTGTCCTTTTTACCCATCCCGTTTTAATTGAGAAATAAAAAAAGACTATGACAAGAAAGGAAAACAGGATCCTATTTTAATTGAAAAATAACAAAAAGAATATGACAAAAAAGGCAACTAGGATTTAGAGACAGTGTGAAAAATATATTTTCTATGCAATTTACATTCTACAAAGTCACAATTGGGTTAAAAGAGATATGGAAAATATCTCAGTCATCCTGGTGACTTGCATTGCACCCTCCTTGTATTTTAAGTTCATTGTACTCTGGGCCATGCAAGATATTTTACAGCCAACATGACAAAAGAAGGGCTCTTTTAGATCAACATTCTGGTATCAGTCTTATTCATTGCCCTGTCCTTGGTAATCAATTTTATGGCAAATGTTTCCCCCTCCACATCCTCCAACCTTCAGGAAGCATGATAAGAAAAAGAGTAGATTTAGCCTGGTCAACAACATGAATCCAATAGCTATTGGCTGCATTGAATGAAAAACCAGCAGGAGAAGGGAGAGAACATAACAAGCAACTTCAAATCAATGGGAATATATGATTTAT
This sequence comes from Papio anubis, assembly GCF_008728515.1. Taxonomy (NCBI): domain Eukaryota; kingdom Metazoa; phylum Chordata; class Mammalia; order Primates; family Cercopithecidae; genus Papio; species Papio anubis. Next base: position 43,853,924 of record NC_044991.1, read on the forward strand.
TTGATATCTTAATTTACCACTATTGGGAAATGCAAATGATCTAAAAGTTACTTTAAGTGCTTTAGCATCCAACTGTCCTAACTAACATACCCAAATGGTATTAAAGATGCAGATTAGGGCACAGCTTCTCTCTAAAATTGCTCCTAACCTAAAATAGACACACCAATGTGGTAACACATGGTAAAATATGGCCAGGCACAGGTGGCCACATGGCATTGTAAAAATATGCCAATTTCAGAGTCTGACAAGCCTGGGCATGAATCTTAGCTTTATCATTTATACATTACATAACCTTAAGCCCCTCACTTTTCCTCACTGTGCCTCACTTTCCTCATCTGTAATATGGAAATAATACTTCCATCACACTGAGATATGAAATATAATGACAACATAGTAACTAACGCAGCACCTGCTACATGAAGGCTGCTTAATAAACATTAGTGATCATCACTATCATTAGCATTGCTAACTTTTAACAGCTTGGAATTGAACGTATTCAAATGACAACTAGCAAAAAAGGGAGATAGACCTAATTATAAATAGACAATCTCCCCAAATTTTATCTGAGCAATCTTGAGGAACTAAGCTCAGATTTTTGTATGGAAATACTATTATATATGGTAACTAGACAGACAGATAAGAACATAAACATCTATTTAAACACCAATATAGCTAATATATCTAATGGGTACTACTTGTAATATTTTGAAACCAAACGGCCAGTTACAAAGGAGTTTTGATGAGAAAATAAATTCAGAATTCTAAATGGGTGTGTCAAGACCACATATCACCCTGCATTTTCAACATAAAGATAAGAAAATGGGGGCTCTTCCTAACCCCTTACATTCTCATCCATAAAGCAATAAGAATGGGGTTCTTCTAGGCTTTTCTCCTAGTGTGGTGAAGGAGTTCTTGCAAGAGGAAAGCAATACAGAGACAGTATGAGGCAAGTGAGGAAGCAGGGCAAGGAGCTCTGATTTGAGACTCAGCATGAAGGCTGCTCAGAACCAGGAAGGAGGACTGGGAAGCTAATGACAAGGTTAACGACTTGAGGAGCAACAATGAAGGTGGTAAAGTTAGGACGGAGTGAGCGTTCTAAATATGCTCTCCCTTTCCCTTTTAGTGGCATCTCAAGGGAGCAGTGAGTCCAAGGCTAACGCAGGCAGGGGACAAGAGCATGAGCATCCCAGGTGCGATGTATACATAGGTGGTAGGCATCCTTCCTTTATCCTGTCCTTCCCTTTCCCCCTCTGTTCCACCCTTATCTTGCCACTGCTAGTCCACATTTGGCGTTGAAACAAAAGTGAAATTCCAATTTATTAGGATAAATTAGAAAAGAAAGTCTTCATTTGTCCAGTCAGCTGCTATTCAAGAAAAAGCTTAGGATATCTCTAGAGCCCTAGCCAACTTCTAGTAATGATACAGAAAGTGCCTAAGAACATGAATAATGTGAAGGAATGGGTGAATTAGACCACATAATTATATCAAAAAAGACACTGGTGGTTCGGAAAAGGGAATCCTTAAGGTGAAAGACTACTTCAAAGAAGAGTTTAAAAACAATTTCACCATGTAGGGTGAAATAAGTTGAAGGTAGGATTTTCCAACGCAAGATTTCTGCCATAACCAGAGTGACTATAGGTCCTGGTTTATGACTTCTGAGGCAATGTAATTATAAATACCACTCCCTTTTGCTTTCAAGGTGTCATGTTTTAAATAAATTCTATAATCAACCTAGCTATAACCTATAAGCACATTCTATCACCCTTAAAGGACTGAGGATATTTTACAGTTTGTGGTTTTATCTGTGTTTTATCTAGAACAATGGCCAGATTAACTCTAGATGAACAATGTCCGGATCACCTCTCATAACTAGACTGGCGTATCCTCAGGAAGGATCTACGGGCAATTGCAGGAGACAAAAGGGGATGTTTAATACCAGCCTCTGAACTCTTATGAATAGGCAAACTCATATAGACACAAAGTACCCAGATACAGTGTTAAGATCTGCACTGAGAATTAGATCTTGCTATAGAATTTGGGGGTACCCAGAAAACATAAGTTAGTAAATTTTTAGAAGAGGATGCTATGTCTGACATCTGTCAGTAGACTAGGTGGGATCTCTGCTATTTTATAAAGTGTAACTAGACTTCCGTATTTTTGTGACTGTGGAGAACAGACACTGAAATTAATGCCCAAGGCTGATTTAACCCTAGGAGCTTCCAGTGAGGCCCAACAGGAGCCCAGGAACCCTAGGTGAAGAAAAGATGAGAAAATGTTTAGAGATAGTTGACTCCCCGATCTCTTGGGGAGGGGACTCACTGATTATATAAAATCCAAGAAAGGCGGCACAAATGTCTCTGATTCTGAACCCACAGGCGATGCTGTTGTCACCATGAAGCAGAAAATATAATTGTACAAGGAAGGTTGAGACACTCAGCATTCCAGAGAGGAATATCACACATTATTCATTTCCCCCTTCATGTAGAGAACACAGCAGTACACCAGGTCCCCTCTGTCTGCTGGTGATCGGAGGAGACAGCAAGCCATCTATTGGTGAGGCCTCAAAGGGTATTTCTGGGGGAGAAGAATAGAAGGAGTTGTAGTTATTCCTTTGCTTCCTTTTTTCTACAGCAGAAACATGCCAGTGTCTTTTTTTTTTTTTTTTTTTAATGGAAGATCATCTATGAAAATAGGAAAATGGAAGAGGATCTTCTACAATGCTACTCAAAGCAAAGAAATATTTTCAGCATAGTTAATAACAGATCGAGGGATGAGACAGTTGAGAAATTCATTCTCAAAAGTATAAAAGGCCTGACTGTGAGACCAGTATTTCCTTCCTTCATTCATTTAAACAATATTTATTGAGTGCCCACAGATTACCAAACACTGCTGTAGGAGGTAGGGAAACATCTATGAATAGAACAGTCGGAAATCCCTGTCCTCAATGACCTTATTTATATTCTAGAGCTGGGATCTTACGTTCTAATGCTTCATGTTGAGACTAGATCTATGAAGAGGGGTTCTCTTATTGCCTCCAGACACAGAATGAACCAGAAGATCTCCTTAATTCCATATAAGGAAATTAATGACTGGCAACCTGAGTCAAATGCCATTGAGAGGGAAAAACGTGCAGGGACAAGAACTGGAGAGTTTTAAGAAACTCAAAGGCCTGTTGGAGAGAAAATGAATTTGAGATTCCACAAACAAGAAAGGGCCTATGCAGTACAGGCCAAAGGCCTCTGGCACCCACTAAGGATCTTAAAGAGTAGCCCAACAGAGTAGAGGCATCTTACCCAAGATAGCTTCTGTATACATGGCTACAGGCCTCTCAAACCCAGAGGAAGAACTGCCTTCTGAATACACTGCTGTGACTGACCAATCTAGAAAATGTGTCTTCACCCTTACATTTTTGCTTTGGTTTCAGGGTTTTTTGTTGTTGGTGGTGGTGTTGTTAGTGTTTGAGGGGAAAGGTGTTTTTGTTAGGCTGTGCTGTATTTATTTTCAGCAGTTGACTATACTACTCAGCCTTCTAATGTTGAGGACCTATTTATGTGTGTTATGTATGGCTATCTTGATATTTTAAATAGAATAGATTTTTTAATCCAATCCTTTTCAAATATATTATATATAACACCATTTCACCCAAAAGATGAATATGTAAACCAGACAGAAGGAGAGCTGCTCGGATTAGAACTCAGAGCAGGCTGGGAGGGAGCAGGAGTCCTGCCTGTCCTCTCATCACAGCGGCTTCGATGGGGAGACTTCATTAACCCCCTAGAGATGCACCAAGCACAGACTGAAAATCTAACCTGTCTGCATTGGTGGGGAGTGCTGCCGCCTGGCCACCTGGTCCAAAATACATGATCCAAAATACAGCATCAACTCATGTTGCTGAAATGAGATGTGTGAGAAAGGTATTAGTCGTTTCAATATAAACAAAGAGAATCCCGATTAAAAGACTTCCCATGGAATAATTAGTTGTCAGAATATAAGAACTGAAAATATCCATGGATAACAGAGTGACAACCAGGGCTTGTACTGACCACACGATGAATTAGCAGAAAAGAACCATGGTGAGGTGAAAACAAAAAACAAATATTAAAAGAACTATGACTAAAGGTACTGTGAACAGGCTGATTCTTCTCACCACCAATTACATTACATCAATGTACACACACTATTCATCCAACAAGCATTTATGAAGTGCTTACTATGTGCCAGGCACGTTGCTAAGTATTAAGAATACAGAGAAAAATAATACAGTCATCACTGTGCAAATGCTCACAGTCTTCCGTAGGAGACAAACCTGCAGGTAGAGGGATATAAAGATAATCTTATTTAAATGTAATATATAAAGTACTTAGTATGGTGCCTGGCATACAATAAGATAACTATAAATGTTAGCTATTATTAGCAGCTTAATCTCCTGTTGCTATTTACTGGCTCCAAAAAAAAAAAAAGAGAGATGAATTTTCAAATACTGGAGACTGTGATAAGCAACCTAAGGGCAGGAAAGAGGCCCCTGAGAGGGCAGGGTTTAGAAACAACAGAGGCTTTTGCTCTGCTGGGTGGTTTATGCAAGCTGAGGGTGGCAACTAACCTGCTTAGAATGAGGAAGGGCACATTTTAGAAAGTATATGGAAGAGATGACATTATGAGAAAGAAAAATATGAGGTATCTTGCTTGGGGAAAAATAGAGGTAGCCAATGCACTTTTATTAAGTCTGTGCTTTGGAGTGCATCATGTTAATCCTCTTCCGTGTCTCCCCAGAATTTTTCAGTAAAACTTTAAGAAAACCTGTTTGGTGGGTGGTTGGATGGGTGGGTGGGTGTGTGTGTGTGTGTGTGTGTGTGTGTGTGTGTGTGTGTGTGTGTGTGTATCTGTGTCTGTGTGTATCTAGTGCTAATGTCCTGTTTAAGATTGCCTCTGATTGAAGAAAGAAGCTTCTTGGGGAGGAGGTAAGTAGACAAGGGACTGATCCCAACTAGGTCTATAACAAACAAGAAAAAAACAAAGTAAAAGCCTATCACTACAGGTGGAAGATAAAGAAATGGTAAAGGTACAAAGGTAATAAAAAAGAGGGAAGAGTCAGCTCTACCTGGGGAAGTCAGGAAAGTTTACACAAAGTAGGTGGTATTAATATTTGAGCTGAATTATAAAGAATGGGTAGTTCACCAGGGAAGATGAAAAAGTGGGAGCAAAGAGTGAAAGATTAATATGTGGAGAAGTATGCAGATTGTAACATGCCAATTCTGATCAATAAAAGTAGTTCAACTAGGTCAGAAAAGAACCTGCAGAAACAGAAAAAATAAATAAATAACAAAAAAACAACCTCAAACAGTGAAGTATCTTGTCTTTCAAACCAACAAGCAAACAAACCTACTCAAGGATAAGAATCAAAGAAATAAATCAGAGTAAATAATTCAGGAATAACAAATTATGGTAAATAAACTGATTGTTTTCTTGAGTTTCTTTCTTTTTTGTTGTTTTTGTTGGGTTTCAAAAGAAGCTAGTGCATAAAAATTGGCTTTACACTCCACTATCTTTTAAAAGAAGCCTCTAGTTTGTGCACTTAAAAAAAAACTTTTATTTTAGGTGTAGGGGTACACATGCAGGTTTGTTATACACGTAAACTCATGTCACAGGGTTTGCTGTACAGGTTATTTAGTCACCCGGGTACCAAGCATAGTACCTGATAGATATTTTTTTCTGATTCTCTCCCTCTCCCACCCTCCACTTTCCAGAAGGCCCCAGTGTCTGCTGTCGGCCTCTTTGTGTCCAAGTTTTCTCATTGTTTAGCTCCCACTTATAGGTGAAAACATGCAGTATTCAGTTTTCTGTTCCTGCAAATGCAGGAACCGATAATGGCCTCCAACTCCATCCATGTTTCTGCAAAGGAGATGATCTCGTTCCTTTTATGGCTGCATAGTATGCCATGGTGTATATGTATTATGTTTTCTTTAACCAGTCTATCACTAGTGGGCATTTAGGCTGATTCTATGTCTTTGCTATTATGAATAGTGCTGCAGTGAACATACACGTGCATGTGTCTTTACATTAGGACAATTTATATTCCTTTGGGTATATATCCAATAATGGGATTGCTGGATTGAATGGTAATTCTGTTTTTAGCTCTTTAAGGAATCGCCACACTGCTTTCCACAGTGGCTAAACTAATTTACGTTACCACCAGCAATATGTAAGTCTCCTCTTTTAACAGCAACCTCGCCAGCACCTGTTATTTTCTGTCTTTTTAATAATAGTCATTCTGACTGTTGTGAGATGGTATCTCATTGTGGCTTTCATCTGCGTTTCTCTAATAATTAGTGAGGGTGATCTTTTTTTTTCATATTTTTTGGCTGCATATATGTCTTCTTTTGAAAAGTGCCTGTTCAGTCCTTTCCCCCTAGTTTGTGCAATTTCATGGTGTTCTAGGTTCTAAAAACCCTACACATTCTGATCTTATTCCCTACAGTTTGGGACACTTCAGGATTTCAGGAGTAAACAGATCACTAAGCAGCAGAACTGGTTTTTCTGAATATACTTCATAAAATCAATGAAACTTCATTCTAAGAAAAGTCTCCTTGTCCTTGCTTTCAAGCAGAAGAAACAGAAGGTTTTTAAAATTGCAGAAAACTGTTTTGGGAGGTAAAAGATTCCAGTGACTAACACTTTATATTGCTATAATTTTCTTTGTTTAACTTAGTAGTTTAGTCATTCTCTTGTCTATCTCTAGTGAAAAAGAACAAATTATCTTTTGTATTGTTTTCATATATTTAAAGTCACCAGCATTTTCATTTCCACGGGCTGAATAGCTTTTTAGCCACCACATATATGCAATTTTCAGTTCTTTAATCTTTTCTCTGCTTTCATAATTTCATGAATAAGCTTGTCCTATCTTGTTCCAGATTTAGGGATTGTGATTTTTCAAAAAGCCTTTCCTGTGAAATCCAGACCTCACTCATATCTGTGCTTCCTCTCTTAACTGCATAATTTCATATGAATTATATCCTATGCAGTGCTGATATAAACACTTTAGTCTTATCTCCCTTGCTGAATGTTTCACAAGGGCATAAGCCCAGCTTCATATTTTTATATAAAGGTGCTACTCTTTTCTTCTTGACTTTTTCTCTCTCTGATTCTGGGATACCATAACCTTCTCTAACAAATAAGAAGAGAAAAATAGTATAATTGTATCAATAAACACCTAAAAGGCATTTAGAAATATTCAGAAGCCATCTTTAATAAAACTCTACTTAACACAGGGATAGGAGGATTCATCTTAAAGACTATTTATCAAAGTCCAGCAGCAAACACCAAATACAATAAAACACTGAAGCAATTTCCATTCACATAAAGAAAAAAATAAAGAAGTCTGCTTTATCATAATTATTTCAATATTGCCTTTGAAGTTCTATCTAATGAAATGACTCCAAAAATGGCATAATTTGTAAAAATATTGGGAAGAAAAGATAGCCTTTGTTTCCAATTTAATAAAGAAGTTGAGTTAGTTACATAATTAAATACAGGAGCTAGATTCAAATATACATATAAAAAAGTCAGTAGCATTTCACTGATAGCAAAATAATAATCAAATAATAGTGGATATTTTAAAAAGTCCTACTTACAAAAGCAATATAAATTATAAAATATGTAAAAATTAATTTCATAATGGAGGTATAATGTCTTTATTTTTAAAAGTTTTAAATCATATAAAATATGTAAAGTAAGCAATGAAAAATAGAATTACAATGTCAGTGTTTTCCAGTAACCATTGTAAACTGACAAATGATTTTAAAATTCAGTTAATGAATAGAAAGTCAAAAATGTTTGCAAAAAAGAAAACTGTACTAAGAGTACTTTCTTCACCAAACATTATAACAGTCTCTGAAGACATCATAACTAAACAGCATGATATGGCTACTGGAATAGACAACATATTGGCTTAAAAAAAGAGCCCAGAAATTATGTACCAGAAAAGGATAGAATACATCATGAAAGCTGCATTTAAAATCAATGGGAAAAGGATACATTTTTTAGTAAATGGCATTGATAAGCGGAATACATGTGGAAAAAAATAAACTTCTACCTCATCCTATATACAATATGTCAAATTAAAATTTTTTATTATACTTTAAGTTCTGGGATACATGTGCAGAACATGCAGGTTTGTTACACAGGTATACACGTGCCATGGTAGTTTGCTGCACCCATCAATCCATCATCTACATTGGCTATTTCTCCTAATGCTATCCCTCCCCTAGGCCTCCAACCCCTGACAGGCCCCAGTGTTCCCTCCCTGTGTCCATGTCTTCTCACTGTTCAACTCCCATTTATGAATGAAAACATGTGGTGTTTGGTTTTCTGTTCCTGTATTAGTTTGCTGAGAATGATGGTTTCCAGTGCCATTCACGTAAATGCAAAGGACACGAACTCATCCTTTTTATGGCTGTAGAGTATTCCATGGTGTATATGTACCATATTTTCTTTATCCAGTCTATCACTGACGGGCATTTGGGTTGGTTCCAAGTCTTTGCTATTGGGAATAGTGCTGCAATAAACATACATGTGCATGTGTCTTTATAGTAGAATGATTTATAATCCTTTGGGTATATACCCAGTAATGGGATTGCTGGGTCAAATGGTATTTCTGGTTCTAGATCCTTGAGGAATCGCCACACTGTCTTCTACAATGGTTGAAGTAATTTACACTCCCACCAACAGTATAAAAGCATTTCTATTTCTCCACATCCTCTCCAGCATCTGTTTCCTGACTTTTTAATGATCGCCATTCTAACTGGCATGAGATGGTATCCCACTGTGATTTTGATTTGCATTTCTCTAATGACCAGTGATGATTAGCTTTTTCTCACATGTTTGTTGGCCGCATAAATGTCTTCCTTTGAGATGTGTCCGTTCATATCTTTTGTCCACTTTTTGATGGGATTGTTCTTTTCTTGTAAATTTATTTAAGTTCCTTGTAGATTCTGGGTATTAGCCCTTTGTCAAATGGATAGATTGCAGAAACTTTCTCCTATTCTCTAGGTTGCCAAAGCTGGAGGCATCACAGTACGTGACTTCAAACTATACTACAAGGCTACAGTAACCAAAACAGCATGGTACTGGTACCAAAACAGATATATAGACTAATTGAACAGAACAGAGGCCTCAGAAATAACACCACACATCTACAACCATGTGATCTCTGACAAACCTGACAAAAACAAGAACTGGGGAAAGGATTACCTATTTAATAAATGGTGTTGGCTAGCCATATGTAGAAAACTAAAATTGGACCTCTTCCTTACACCTTACACAAAAATTAACTCAAGATGGATTAAAGACTTAAACGTAAGACCTAAAACCATAGAAACCCTAGAAGAAAACCTAGGCAATACCATTCAGGACACAGGTATGGGCAAAGACTTCATGACTAAAACACCAAAAGCAATGGCAACAAAAGCCAAAATTGACAAATGGGGTCTAATTAAACCAAAGAGCTTCTGCACAGCAAAAGAAACTATCATCAGAGTGAAAGTTACATTTTAAAAAATTAAATATGAAAAGATAAAATAACAAACAGTATTAGAAAATAGAACATTTTAAGACTCTGAGATGAGCAATACTTGTTAAGCAAAATATGATACCGAAGTGCTTTAAAGGTTTATAAATTTGGCATTTTGCTCTCTAGGTAATTTTTCTCTTATTTATTTATTTGACAGATAATGATTTTATAGATATAAAATATATAATATAAAGTATATTTATATAATACATAATATATAAAATATATTATATTATATTAATATATAATATACAGTGTAATGTTTTGATCTATGTATACACTGTAGAAGATCAAGCTAATTAGCATATCTATCACCTTACCAACTTTTTTCTGTGATGGGAACATTCAATTCTTTTAGCAATTTTGAAATACATAATACCTTATCATTCATTCACCATGCAGTGAAATAGATCACTAAAACTTATTAGTCTAGTCTAAACGAAATTTAGTATCCTTCAGTCAACAGCTCCTCTTCTCCCCAAATCCCCATCCAGCCTCTGGTAACGTTTTCTACTCTCCGTTTCTGTGAGACTGACTTTTATAGATGCCACATATAAGTGAGATCATGCAGTATTTGTCTTTCTGTGCCTGGCTTATTTCACTTAGCATAATGTTCCAGGTCCATCCATGTTGTCACAAATGCCAGAATTTTCTTCTTGTTTAAGGCTGTATAGTATTCCAGTGTGTGTGTGCATGCATGTGTGTGTATCTCACATTTTCTTTATTCATTCATCTATGAATAGATACTGGGTTGCTTCCATATCTTGGCTATTGTGAATAATGGTACAATAAACATGGAAGTGCAGATGTCTTTTTGGCACACCAATTTCAATTCCTTTGGATACAAAGCCAGAAGTGGAAATGCTGGATCTCTCTATGTATATTCCCCACAGTTTTTCAGAGTTAGTTTGACAATTAAATAGATTTTATTTCTATTTTTGCACTGTATTGTGAAATATTTCTTTTACTTGTTATTCCTAACATTAATTCTACATGATAAATAGCACAGTTACTTTCTTTTTCAGCTCATCTATTGAGCTTTGTAGAATTTTCAGGTTTTTAAAGTTCCAGAATACTTTTGAATGCTTTTTTTTCATGATTTTCTTCATTCTTGAGAGCACTTCTCTTTTTGATAAAGTTCTCCTCCAGCTTCTCTATTAGCTCTAATTTAACAACAACCTGTACTTCTTGTTGTTCAATTATTGCTTCCTCATCTACAATATTCTTAAATAAAATGTGAATATTACCTTGCCTGGATTTTTCTTTAGCAGACATATTCACTAAGCAGACGCTATTGCTTAAGCAGTGGAAAATCTACCATGGAAGTCCTAGAGGAGGCTTTCTCTGTTTTATGGTCAATAATTTGAGGAAGTTGTAGAAGGCATCCATTGTATCCTAGGTGCTTTGTTCAAGCAGACTTCTCTCATTCACAAGGTATTGGCGCCATTCAACACACTAGAGCAGCTTTCCTCCTGTTCTTCCGGGTTCAACAGGATTAGTGGGTCCCTCTAAGTCTGACAAGCAGCAGGACTTCTTCCCTGCATTAGTGAAGATAACATTACCTCCTATAAAAAAAATTCAGTAGCTTAACAGAACAGAGGTTTATTTTGTGCCCATGCGGTAGTCTAACGTAATTGTTTCAGATTGGTGGATAGCTTTTCTCCACATAGTGACACAGAAACTCTACTCTTTTTGATCTTGTGGCTATGATGACATTGCGATGTCGTGAGAGTCTTCTATAGCCAGTCAGCTGACAGGGAAAGACAGCATGGAGAAGTCACATCTGCTTCCTGACAGGCTAGAAAGAACATACATCATTTTATCTGACATTCCAATGGTGAAAACTAGATGCAAGTCTCCACTTAGATGCAAGAGAAACTGGAAATGCAGTCTGGCTGAATAAGGGTTTCTTGGCGATAATTCTCTTTTATTTATGGTAGGCTCCCATATCAGCAGCCTGCCACGTCCATATCGTATTATCCTAGTCCTCAAAGAGAGTCAAGGCTTCGCTTCTTCCTCTGGTCCTAAGTCTCTCATAGTGGAATGAAGCCAGAAATTTTGGTTCAGGAAGTGACAGAAGAGCAAGAAGTTACTTTACAGTAAGTCCAGTGAGAAAGAGAAACCTTAAATCATTTAGAAAAAGTAGAAAGACAATAAACGTTGAGCTAGATGTGAAGCCCATGCCTAAAAATTTTGTAAAAATTTAAAAAGATAGCGTAGCATTTTGGGGAGTGTTTTGTTTGTTTGTTTTTGTTTTTTAAGAAAAGGGAGAGAAGAAATTTAATAGCATCCCATTATATAAGAACTAAAACCATGTAATGGTGACTTACAGAGGAATATTAAAGGAGACAGAGATTATTTGAGATGCACAATATATAACCAATCCAAATAAAAAGTCATAAAATTCTTTGTTGTAATGTTATTTTATTCATATAGGAGCCATCCAAACATACCAAAACAAACAGACTCAAGTATGTAGTGAGTTTTCTATGTATTCTTACTTCTGCAGCAAGTATTTATATGCAATTTCTTTACCATCCTTGGGAGTTTCATTTTAAAGAAGCTATGTGGTAAAATGAACCCCGATCTATAATTTGTAGATTTATCATAAACTTTAAATGTTTCCATCAGTGTGTAAAGCAGTTGGGAAATTTAACACAACTATATTTCCCTTGGCTAATTCATTTAATTCATGAATTTTGAGTCTTGGAGAAAAATTTGAGAGATTAAAGAAGAAAAATGCAAGCAGTGCTTTAGGGTTTATTAGCATAACTATTTAATTACTATATACAGTATTTAAATCCCATCAGTTAGGACCTGTTTAAACTTTTGCCATGTATCTTTAAAGCTCTCTGTCAAAACAGGCATTTGCTCAGAGAATTTATGGTTTCATACAGTAACTGAGAAGTCTCTAAGATAACTTTAAAGAAATAGAAAAAAGGGAATATCCTTGCAAAGGAATGGTGTTTCTCATTCATGTCAAATGATGAAAAGCTTACAGTCAACAAATAAGAGACCTCACAAGCATTTACCACAACCTCAGACCCACTTCAAAACCTTCAAACTAAAAGAAAACTAGCATGGGAAGTTTGCCAACTCTTCTTCTTGCCAAGTTGGCAGAGCCCTGAAAGTTTGAATGGCTTCTCGATGTATAAGATAAAAGCAGGCATTTGGAGCCTATGAAGTCTCCCTGGGCACAATCAGACCCTAGGTGAAATTCCATCATCTGTTGTTATTTGCACATGATGTCAGGTATGCAGATGGCACAACAACTTAGGGCTCTGGGTACCTGCATAGTTTTTCTGTGAAACCCAGATAGAAAAAAAAATGTTAAACATGAGTGAGGAAAGGTGTTTCCCCTTCAAAGATGACTCTTCCAGCTTTGATCTTTCACCTCCAGCGACTACATAATGTGAGGCATGAGAGGACAAAAAATCTTAGTTTACAATAAGAACATCTCCTCTCAGGTCAAGTACTTGTGTGGTGTGTGCTCATGAGAAGCAAGGACAGACCCAAGTGACTGGAATCTGAACACTGCTTTGTCCGTCATGAAACGACTTCTAAGCTACTTCCTAGCTTCTGGGCAGCGAGGCCTCATTCATAAGTGTCCATTCATTTCCAAATGAGTAAGCAATTAGAATTCTTGACTGATTTTACTTTTTCCTCCTTCCACTTTTCCCTAACATGTATTTACTTCATTCATTCAGTCTAACATGGCCCTAATACATCCACGCTCTTCAGATTCTTCCCATCTTCCACTCCCAAACCTTGGTTGTTAGCTGCACACTGCATCTTCTCATTCCTCCAAAGGGGAAACTCCCATACTTTAAGAATTCAATGCTCTTTCCCTTCAGATGACAGATGAGGAATGCTTCAGCATGAGCTGAGAAACAGGACCACTCACTTGATGTGAATTCCTACAAATCACTCTCAAGGTTTCCCTTAATATTTCTTCAAATATATCTTCCTTTGGGAAAACATAGTTTGCCTGTTTGCTCTAGCTAATATCATGGATGATAGACCTTCATGGATATCTTTGCATCTACCTAAGCACTTTAAATTCATTTTTGCCTCTTCAATCTTCCCTACTCTTGACAGCCCCAGGAATTCCGCCTATCTCTCTGTTTCATTAACTCTCCATCTTATTTCAAATCCAACTGAAATTCTTATTTTTCCCCCTCCAGATTTTATACCTCAAATACTAAATAAGTTGAAAAAATATTTCTTTACTGTGCTGTGCAGTAAAGTGCTATGGAAGAATTGAGGTTAGAGGTTCCATGAAAAGCTCTGCACAGAATGAAATTTTATTGTACCTCATAATTGTTATTGTGTCCTAAAGGATATTACTAAATCACACATGTAATAGGATATACAACTTTTTTTTACTGTCAGCAACTTTGTTTAATATATATGAATAAATTTATAGTGCAAAATCTGAAAAATATTGGAGTCTAGGGTTGTCCTTTTTCCTAAACCAAACACAACAGACACCGCGTTTAAATATTCCCAGGATGGTTTTAGGTTAATTAGTTAAATTTTATGAGGAGAAATATCTTTCAGAATTTATTCACTATGGAAAAGAAATATTTTAAGTTGTTTCTAATGAAGCCATCAAAGCCATTTTCAGGAGTAAAATATACAAAAAGATCACAGATATTAGCTGAACTCGGAGTAGTCTTTTTTCCTAAAGAGTATGAACATATATATTTTTTAATTTTTAAAAGTTTAATGTTTGTGGGTACGTAGTAGGTGCATATATTTATGGGGTACATGAGATGTTTTGATGCAAACATGCAATGTGAAATAACAGCATCATGGAGAATGAGGTTTCCATCCCCTCAAGCATTTACCCTTTATGTTACAAACTATCCAAATATATTCTTTCAGTTATTTTTAAGTGTACAATTAAGTGATATGTTTTCTTACTCAAAAAATAACCCTAATCTTCAGCCTCCCTCCTGGATTATGGGGAATAGAGCAATCATATAAGTAAGCTTAAATTATCTCCTGACATACCAAAAAAACATTTACCAACCTGCAGTTCAGGACCTACACCTCACAGCATTTTACCATACCATCCACTCCCTGCATCCACCTTTTTCCAGTACTTATCATGTAACATCAGATTATTAAAAACAACCTCTTCAGCTTCAGAGTATTTCTGTGAAACTCATTTAAAAATAACACATGATGAATAGAACAGAATTTTTAAAAATAAAATTCTACTTCATGAAAAAACTTTAAGAAGACCCTATGCATGGGATAGGGAAATCAGATAGAGGCTATTTGTGTCCTCCTGAAGATAAAAACTGTGATAAGAATAGAGAGTCAGATGAAGATAAAATGGATATTCCATTTTTGTGTCTCTTCTTCTTCATCTTCTTCCATAAACACAATCCAATTATAAGTTCTCCTGAGACAAGACAAAACTCGCTCCAAAGTCATTACATCATTCTATCATTTCCATCATAATCTTGTATGTGATCCAAATTATTCCCATTTAATGACACTAAAATATTCAAGAGGAGAATTATAAACTGGCAACTGTTCCATCTTAAATTCCTTGTGGAAGTGAGGTAAAGACATACAAAAATAAATGTCCTCTTTTTACTTTGGTTATTTAGGAAGTAAGCATCTAAATTCTCATGTTTTTCTCTTTTTATTAATCACAAAACATGTATATTTGTATTTACCATGGAATTACACAATATAGTCTGAAAACCCAAGAGACATTTTTCTTTTCAATATAGTTTTCTATTGACACTAGGCTTAGAGCTAAGGAGAAACTGCTTTTAATCTGACCACATATCCTGATCAAATTTAAACCTTGAGCTAGTTCCAAATGCTGCCATAAATTTATACGACTTGAACACCAATGCTAAGATAATAGAAAGCATAAGACTTTCTAAGAGAATCAATCTGTACCCTAAAATAGTCTTAAATATTTTTTAAGTTAGAAATGAGTTCCACCTTATGTTTCTAAAGGGTTGGAATATTTTAATTATATTTTGCCAATAAAGATTTTTAAAAGGGAATATAAATATATTGGGCTGAAGTAAAATTTGCAACTTTAATATCTGATCATCCAAACATAAATATGTTACCTTTACCTCACTGTATCAGCATATATGGACTAAAATATGTATAAATACATAATCAGTAGAAGTTCTGAAGAAAAATCTAACTTATTATAGAATCTTAACACCAATATATTAATATTAAATCTTAACAATATGTTAATATTTAAAATAATAACTAAATAGCTAACATTTGTTTACTATTTATAATGTGCCAGAGATTATTCTGAGCTTTTAACTTGTATTAATTTATTTAATTCTCACATAAATGTGAGGAGTAAGAAATATTTTTAACTTCATTAGAGATAAGAAACTCAGGCAAACTGAGATTAAATAATTTGCCAAATATCAAACAGCTGGTATGAAATGGGTCTTGGAAGCAAATCTAAAGAATCAGTTCAAAAGCCACTCAATTACTACATAATATATACAACATCCCTTGTAAGTTGGATTCCTAGGTATTTTATTCTCTTTGAAGCTATTGTGAATGGGAGTTCATTCATGATTTGGCTCTCTGTTTGTCTGTTACTGGTGTATAAGAACTTACAAGGGATGTAAAGGACCTCTTCAAAGAGAACTACAAACCACTGCTCAGTGAAATAAAAGAGGACACAAACCAATGGAAGAACATACCATGCTCATGGATAGAAAGAATCAATCTTGTGAAAATGGCCATACTGCCCAAGGTAATTTATAGATTCAATGCCATCCCCATTAAGCTACCAATGACTTTCTTCACAGAATTGGAAAAAACTGCTTTAAAGTTCATATGGAACCAAAAAAGACCCCATATTGCCAAGACAATCCTAAGCCAAAAGAACAAAGCTGGAGGCATCACGCTAACTGACTTCAAACTATACTACAAGGCTACAGTAACCAAAACAGCATGGTACTGGTACCAAAACAGAGATATAGACCAATGGAACAGAACAGAGCCCTCAGAAATAATACCACACATCTACAGCCATCTGATTTTTGACAAACCTGACAAAAACAAGAAATGGGGAAAGGATTCCCTATTTAATAAATGGTGCTGGGAAAATTGGCTAGCCATAAGTAGAAAGCTGAAACTGGATCCTTTCCTTACTCCTTATAGAAAATTAATTCAAGATGGATTAGAGACTTAAATGTTAGACCTAAAACCATAAAAACCATACAAGAAAACCTAGGTAATACCATTCAGGACATAGGCATGGGCAAGGACTTCATGTCTAAAACACCAAAAACAATGGCAACAAAAGCCAAAATTGACAAATGGGATCTAATTAAACTAAAGAGCTTCTGCACAGCAAAAGAAACTACCGTCAGAGTGAACAGGCAACCTACAGAATGGGAGAACATTTTTGCAATCTACTCATCTGACAAAGGGCTAATATCCAGAACCTATAAAGAACTGAATCAAATTTACAAGAAAAAAAACAAACAACCCCATCAAAAAGTGGGCAAAGGATATGAACAGACACTTGTCAAAAGAAGACATTCATGCAGCCAACAGACACATGAAAAAATGCTCATCATCACTCGCCATCAGAGAAATGCAAATCAAAACTACAATGAGATACCATCTCACACCAGTTAGAATGGCGATCATTAAAAAATCAGGAAAAAACAAGTGCTGGAGAGGATGTAGAGAAATAGGAACACTTTTACACTGTTGGTGGGACTGTAAACTAGTTCAACTATTGTGGAAAACAGTATGGCGATTCCTCAAGGATCTAGAACTAGAAATACTATTTGACCCAGCCATCCCATTACTGGGTATATACCCAAAGGATTATAAGTCATGCTGCTATAAGGACACATGCACATGTATGTTTATTGCGGCACTATTCACAATAGCAAAGACTTGGAATCAACCCAAATTCCATCAGTGACAGACTGGATTAAGAAAATGTGGCACATATACACCATGGAATACTGTGCAGCCATAAAAAGGATGAGTTCGTGTCCTTTGTAGGGACATGGATGCAGCTGGAAACCATCATTCTCAGCAAACTATCGCAAGAACAGAAAACCAAATACCGTATGTTCTCGCTCATAGGTGGGAATTGAACAATGAGATCACTTGGACACAGGAAGGGAACATCACACACCGGGTCCTATTGTGGGGAGGGTTTAGGGAGGAGGGATAGCATTAGGAGATATACCTAATGTAAATGACAAGTTAATGGGTGCAGCACACCAACATGGCACATGTATACACATGTAACAAATCTGCACATTGTGCACATGTACCCTAGAACTTAAAGTATAATAAAAAAAAATACACAACACAATTATTGTTCATCATATAGCTATTCTTTTATGGAGATACATAGTCTCTAACATATTTTGAACTTCTATTGGGCAAGGAATAGCTCATTTTATTCATCTTTGTATATCTAGGTACTAGAAAAATCCAATATGCAATTAGTTAATCAAATATATTACAATTTTCTCCATGTCCTGCTGAATAGTTTGGATGCACATTACAGTTAATGATTTTACTGTCCCAATTAAAAAATTGTAAATGCATGTATTGAATAAATAATGCAATAACAACATTAATGAAAATCAAAAAAGGGGTAAGAAAAAATGTTACAAAAAACCCTCTAGCCTAACATCCTTCCTTTTTCTATAATAGCTTATGGCTCTTTTGATTTGTATAGCTTGTTTTATAGTGTTAAAACAAAAATGCAGAGTAGTTTAATATCCTGTTCTTTCTCCTAAAACTAGATACAGATTTTCCTCCATCTGAAAATTATAAGTTTTAATAGTTGCATATGATTCCATTGAGTGGAAATACATAAATTTATTTAACTAATCTCCTACTATTGAACACTTAGGTTGTTTTCATTGCATGGTCTTAAATGTAATGCTATAAGCAAAAAGGATGGATTGGTAGATGGATAAATAGATGGCTACATGGATACATAAAAGATAGGACAAATATAGTAAAATGTCAATGGTAGAATCTGGGTGGTAAACATATGAACAATTCACTGTGAAATTCTTTTACTTTTCTATGTGTTTGAAAATTACCATAATAAGATCTGAAAAACTAAGGCCTTAGTGAATAAATATATTTATTTAATAAAATGTCAACTTCACAAGAACAGGGATTTTTGTCCACTTTGTTCATAGGTATATTGCTACTACCTAGAATAGTGCCTGGAACATGGAGGTCCTTGCCTTATAATTTTCCGATGAAAAGTGAACTTTAAATACTCTAATGCCAAATCTCTGAAAATCAGATTCTGCTCTCTCTCCCTCCCTTGGGTTTATTGTTGGCTCCTGTCATGGGTTTTGATTGTTCAATGATTTTTCTAAACCATTTGCATGAAGACTGTGTTCTTTGTTACGTGTGGTCACTGAGGTCTCTGCTGTTAGCTTAGTGGTCAGCTAACAATTTGACAGGTATTTCTTTAAATGCCTGTCAAAGAAAAAGGACGGGAGGGGAAAGGAGGGGAGGGAAGGATGGAGGGAGGGGAGGAGAGGGGAGGGGAGGGGAAGGGAGGGGAGAGGAGGGAAGGGGAGGGGAGGGAAGGGGAGGGAAGGGTCTCAATCTGTCACCCAGGCTGGAGTGCAGTGGTATGATCTCGGCTCACTCTAACCTCCACCTCCTGGGTTCAAGTGATTCTCCTGCCTCGGCCTCCCACGTAGCTGGGACTACAGGCACGTGGCATCATACCTGGCCAATTTTTTATATTTTTTAGTAGAGGCAGGGTTTCACTGTGTTAGCCAAAATGGTTTCAATCTCCTGACCTCCTTATCTGCCCATCTCAGCCTCCCAAAATGCTGAGATTACAGGCGTGAGCCACCACGCCCGGCCGGAACACCATTATTTTTTATCTAAAGGTTATTGGTGCGGGAAGGTTTTGTGGTTGTTTATTTTGTTTGGTAATTTACCCAGGCTTAAATCAGTAAAATACATCTCCTTCATGATCAGCAGTCTCTGACGTCTTCACTTGGATTTTTTTTTATTCTTGTTTTTATTTTTAATTCTGGCTTCCCAAGGGTTACTCCTGATTCATTGTAGCTAAGTTTTCAGCCAATGACTGGATAGTCCTTTTGCACAAATATATTGAGCCAGATAGACTTCCGTTCTCTGTTATCAGATCTTAATATGGGTAGGGAAGTGCATTCCATGGTTCAGGCCATTTTCAAGTCTTCTCTGGCTTTTATATTCTACTTGGCCTTTTGTGCCTCCTATGCACATGTGTACAGCCTGAGGGTTGGACAACAGTATATAAAAAGCTTAGAGTCTTTTTGGTATCCACTGTGCATGTGCTCAGTGGTAGCCAGAAATATCTTGGTCCCAACCACAACCACTACTTCAGGCTTTTGGCCCGCATTTGGCCAAGATCATCACTTTCATTGACAACTCTTCAGGGCGTATTAATCACTCACGACTCAAGTCCATGAGTCTTGTTTGACTACAGAGGCACAACCTGCCCACCCCCCAAAACTCCCAACCCTGGCAGATTTTCCACACAACCAAATGGAGAGGGTGGGAACAAGGTTGCTGTAGATTCCAACTATGAAGTTCAGCAGTTTTTGAAGCATAAATCCTTCTCAAATCGTTATATTCTATTTAGATGTTAGAAGTACTAAAATGGTTATGATTTTACTTTGTTGGGGATTTTTTGTCCAGCCTTTAGTTGCTTTTTTTGGAGAGAGGATTTACCAACCTCCTCACTCTGCCATAACCTAAAGTCCCCTCTTTATTCACTTTTATTTAGAGCAGTAATTCTTTTTGTTGTTGTTGTTTTTGTTTTTGTTTTTGTTTTTTTCTTGAGACAGAGTCTCGCTCTGTCGCCCAGGCTGGAGTGCAGTGGCGGATCTCGGCTCACTGGGACTACAGGCGCCCGCCACCTCGCCCGGCTAGTTTTTTTTGTATTTTTGTAGTAGAGACAGGGTTTCACCGTGTTAGCCAGGATGGTCTCGATCTCCTGACCTCGTGATCCGCCCGTCTCAGCCTCCCAAAGTGCTGGGATTACAGGCTTGAGCCACCGCGCCCGGCCGATTAGAGCAGTAATTCTTAAAGTGTGGTCCCCAAATTGGCAGGGTCAGCATTAAAAGGGAACTTGTTAGAAATGCAAATTCATGGACTTCACCTCAGACTTACTAAAACAGAAATTCTGGGCATAAGGCCCAGTAATCTGTGTTTTAACAAGCCCTCCAAGCAATTCTGATGCACATTCAAATTTTAGAACCATTAATTCAAAGCATATTTAAGATAATACTTGTAATAGAGTTCTTCTCCCTGTTCAAGGGAAAAGAGACAAACTTAAGAACTTTTTAGGTGTTTTATCAAAGTTATCTTGTATTATTTTTTAAAGGATGAATTAATCATTGGCATATCCTTTGAACTCTAGGGTATAAAGATTGGTATAAAAAATTTTAGGCCAAAGACAGGTATTCCTTGATATATGCAAAGGAACACTAGACAGATTTAAGAGCACTAACCTAAATATTATCCAGATATACTACCCTGGCACATCTAAACTTGTGGGAGTTGAGATTTAGTACTGCTGCTGCCTTCCAAAACTATATACTGTACATACTTCAAATTTTCCCACTTTTATCATCTTCATTAGAAAGACTAGCTGTACCAGGACTATGAAGATATATTCTTGTATAACTGGTACATATGTTCCTAAAAGCTACTTTTCAAAAATAGAACTGAATTTTATAGGCTTAAAGCCATTATCAATTAAACCAAAAGTATCCTTAATCATTTTGTAATTAGTGGTTTCTATATCTACATGAATACATTTTTAAACAATGCTAAGCAAAATAATAAAATAAAATAAAAACAAATTTTAGAATGCCCATAATATATTTAAGCAACATTTTTAAACAATACTGTCTGTTATTTGCAGATACATATGTATACAAAATTATGACAAACAAAAGTTGTACATCAAATGATAATGATTGTGAAAGAAAATGAAATTGAGAAAAGAAGTCAAAGAGGACTTCAACTTTATAGCTTATTTTTGTTATTTATAAATACAACAAAATCCTCAGAAATTCTGATTATTGAAAATACTATTTTATCAGAATGAAGGTTAAAGAACAGGTACTGTAGAATATTCAAACTGAGAAAGAAGGAGAGACAAGCCTAGAAATTCCTAGCTTAGCACCACTGATTCTTCTATTCCCAGAAAATAACTCTTAGGGGAAAAGCTATTTCCAGAGGATGAGAATTAGACATAAGGATGAGTTGGAAATTCAAAGAAGAAAACCGGTTGCCCAGAAAAAATCAGAATACAAGGGTTTAGAGACATATAAATCCATGGATATACTCCTTATTCCCCTAAGTAATACTAAGTTAATTTGAACTCGTGAACTTACAGCACAATGATTAAAAGAGGAGGATTTGGAGTTGGAGAGTTTTAGTTAAAATACTGGGTCTACCCAATATTTTATTCATCCTAACCTCACTGAGCTTTTGATCTTCCATCTGTAAAATGAAAAGAATAATACCTATCTACTCAGAATATTTAGATAATTAACATAGATAATGTATGTGCCATTCTTACACAGTGTCCGGCACAGAGCAGCACCCCATAAAGGTTAGTTATCACCATCATTTCTTTAGCCATCTGTCCAGCAGCTAGTTGGCAGGTGCCTATTACATGTCAAATTTTCTACAAGATTCTGAGGATTCAGCAAGTGAACAAAATAGAAACAGTCCATGTCATTGTGAAATCTGTAATCTTAGAGCGAAGAGAGATAGTTACCTAAGAAAATTCAGTGACTTTGATGGAGACACAGTAGGGATAGTGCCCAACCATCTAGGGCATGCAGAGGGGCCTGCTAGAAGATTCCTAAGTAGAGATAATCTAATGACAGAGCAAGGCTTTTGTACTAATGGAGATGTAGAATTATTCCTTGTTTAACAAAATCTTACTAGTAAATTATGCTTTTTCCAATCATACTAGAAATGAAATCTGGAGCTTTGTAAAAGTCTTTTTGGTCTATGTCCTGCAAAACTGACCCTGCAGGCATGGACATCATACCACATTTGTAAGTGTGAGGCCTTTGGTGTGCT
This sequence comes from Papio anubis, assembly GCF_008728515.1. Taxonomy (NCBI): domain Eukaryota; kingdom Metazoa; phylum Chordata; class Mammalia; order Primates; family Cercopithecidae; genus Papio; species Papio anubis. The sequence goes on from NC_044991.1 coordinate 43,876,605, forward strand.
CCGCATCCAGGAAGTTGCAGAGTTAGTGGATTTTTAGTCTAGTGGGGGCTTTGTGCCCCTCATGGCTATTTCTGAGAGCTTTTCGTTGGTTAGAAATAACCGTGTGGCAGAAGCTGAGAGAGTATTTTAGCTACAACTCGTGAAACATCACTTCTTGTTCATCTTCTCCTGGAGAACGTCCCAATATTGTACACTTCTTAGTCTTCTTGCATCTCTCTCCCAGTTGTTCATAGCTGAATCCACTGATTCTCTCCATGCATAAGCTCCACTCAACCCCAGTCCCAAAGCCAGTTTTGGAGACTCAGATTCTCTAGCAGCCTCAACCTTCTCTGAGCTAATCTGACTTGGGTCACCCTTTCAGACCTGGGGTCTGTATACTGACCTCAGTGGGCTCCAGGCTATTGCCAGGTCTCTCCTGCTGCCATTTAAACTCAGGGTCAGGTGGCCCTGTGAGGATACCTGGTCTTCCCTGTCACCTTCCAGGTTGCAGCACCACCCTTCCCTTGTGTACTTGAAGCTTCTGCTAGGTTTTTCTTTCCCTGCTTCTTTTTCCAGGCCTGACTGCCTGCTGGACACACACATTGGGTGGGCCATTAACTCTATTCTGTGGGATCCCCTGTTCCTCCCCAGCGCCAAGCATGTGCCTGAATAGAAAAATGCTACTGCTTCTGGTTTCCTTTCACATACCTTAAGAGATGGCCTCATCACCTGTCCTGTCCTGAAGACTGCATTAAGCTCACCTTCTCCTAGACTGGTAAGGTTGCATGAAGCTGGAATTCCTCATACTCTAGTATATAATTATTTTTGACTCTGGGCATTTAAATACTTGAAAGAAGCTTCCTTATGATGACCATTATACATACAGATGAAATGAACTACTGTTAGAATATTCCTCTATCTTTGTATGTAAAATCCTCAGATTTCTGAGGGGTTAATTAAAGCACAGATATCTATATTATCTTTCTGTAAAACAAATTCTCTTCTACTATACTCAGATATCTGGATTTTTGTTATCCAACAATTCAGTTTATTCCCCTTTATTTGGATATACCATCACCATATCTTGCAATTATCCAGCACCTTTCATCTTTCAGGTTTACACTGTAACATTAATAATAATGACAACTAGAGTAATAATCATTTATCTAACACTTTGTATGTTGAAAAACATTTTACAGTGGGCAATTAGTTATGCCACACCTGTAATGTAGTTAGCTATCATTATAACCATCATTTTAGAAGAGGAAACTAGTACACAAAACAATAAATTTGTCCTAACTCATTAAAAAAATAATGACTTTTGACCAAAGACAGAGCTGCAGCAATAAAGGATCATGTAACCTGAGGGACCTGCAGTGCCTGTGACATGACCCTGAAAATCTTGAATTTGTTGCCATCAAGAACTGGCAAAATTCATTCATCCCTATAGTATCTTCAGTTTGAGGGGTAAATGAAGAAGAGGATTCTTAACAGTGCCAAAAACGAAAAAGATTATAAAAGTGGCTCCCAAAGAAATTGCCCCACCTTGTATTACTGTGGAGCTACATCAGATAGTAAAAAAAAAAAAAAAAAAAAAAAAAATTCTTTTCCATAAACTGAAGGAATATAATGTAGTCATCCTGAAACATAATAGGCTTGACCTGCAGTATTTTGCTTGCAATTTGTTTCCTACTGTGTACTAATAGGTCGCATTCAGAGACTCTTTGGGGATGAGCGATTTAAATCAGGAACTCAATAAACTTCTCTTTTTTATAGTTTTAAAAAGATTTTACCTTTAACACAAGTAGATAAGCTACACAAGCATTATACTATAGCTGCTATATAATTAAGAAGATATGTAGACATATCCTGGCAGCTGTTAGAGTACTTCCTAACTTTAACATATTGGTTTGTAGTTATTATCTGAACTTCCAACCATTTAGGTGTCATTTAGCTAGCCCAACACAGTGAGAGAACTTATAAGAGCCTAGAATTTTTACCAAGGTATTTCCACATCTGAAAAGAGGGTTTCTATTATGGTTATTTTTTTTTCTTTACAACCTTTGATTCCTATCTTTGAGCATAATTTGCTAATCTCAACATTTTCTGAAAGAATGACTAAACATCTATTTGTTTAAAAAACCGTTAATTATGAAAGAAACATACAAATATAAATAATACATACCAATTATAAAACTAATTTTTTAAAGGCAAACTCTAAAAATCAAAAGCAAAATGGAAACAAGTGACCTTAAAAGAGGATCCAGTTAAGACTACCAACACATACAATTTTTCTTTAGTTAAACCTTATTGAGGCTAAAAAAAGAAAATAGAAACGCATTGTAGGATAACACGAGTATACATATTAGTAATATGATGTCAATGACAAGTTACTTGTATGTTAAAGACAAATTATTAATAAATTAAAATCAAACTATGAAAAAGGAGAATGACATAACTGGTGAAATACCCTCAATATGGTAAAACACAAATGAAACTACAGGCTTTCCCTCTTTCCATGTGATCTATAGTATGTAAATTCTCTGTATTTCATTTCCCCATCTATTCAATTACATATTGTTCTCTTTATTGCCCATTTAAAGTAAATATATTTAAAGAAAATTATGAGATCCTGGCTATACAAACTTTTTAAAAACAAAAGATAATACTATGATAAAAATAATTACTGCATAAATATGAATATCATCCTCAGGTTGCCTGCTATAACCATTTCTGAAGTTTGGGGGGTTTTCTTCATTTAGAAATCACTTGAAGATAAAGAGATTAACTTTCCAAAGTAAACTGGTCAAAACCAAACTATATAAACATGTTGAGAATCCAGGATGAGAGACAGTAATATCTCAAAGCACCTACTCTGTGTGATAGAATGAGCCAGGGGTATAAAGATGAATATGAAATTACTCACTCTTAGGAAGTTTCTGCCTTAATGGAGGAATATACACTTCCAGGCTCAGGTATGGCTACAATGAGAAGGAGCATTTAATCTGCATAGGATTGGCTTTTCAACAGGGATTTTCGGTGGGAAAGTTCACTTAGAATTGGGAGCATGTGTAGTAAACATGATGAATAACTTTGAAGTTTAGCTTTAGAATGAAGGGATCACAGTAACCAAAGTTAGAAGTGTAATAAACAAATTATGTCCTTGGAATTGCCGTTACCATAGGAGAGATCAAAGCAGACGCATGGCTTGGATTTTGAACCCTCTCCACCTCACCTTCCTCCACCAGGAAGAGCATCTGGAAGGCTTAATGACAAACAGCAGGCAAGACTAGAGCTACCATGGCTAAGTTAAACTTTTAAGAACAAGAATTAGACAAGCTCATGTAGAATGAAGAAAACACATACTAGAAATCCAACTGGAATGAGCAGCTGCAGAGATGGTCCCTAGACTGACAAGTAGGCGAGGTAATCAGAAGAGAAAGTAAAGCAGGGAGGAGCTCGCACTGGCGATGACCACCAGACTTTGCCCAGGTTACTCTGATAGAGGTTTGCCACCCACATCACCAGCACCAGAGTTCCTTTCTTTTTTTTTTTTTTTTTTTCCGAGACAGAGTCTTGCTCTGTCGCCCAGGCTGGAGTGCAGTGGTGCGATCTCGGCTCACTGCAGGCTCCGCCTCCCGGGTTTACGCCATTCTCCTGCCTCAGCCTCCCGAGTAGCTGGGACTACAGGCGCCCACCACCATGCCCAGGTAGTTTTTTGTATTTTTTAGTAGAGACGGGGTTTCACCGTGTTAGCCAGGATAGGATGGTCTCGATCTCCTGACCTCGTGATCCGCCTGTCTCGGCCTCCCAAAGTGCTGGGATTACAGGCTTGAGCCACCGCGCCTGGCCAGAGTTCTTTCTTCAGTTTTGCCCTAACACTTTTCACTCCATTTTAAGTGGCATGCTGGGACTGTCAAAGAAAACGGCTTAACCAAGGCCTGGATGATATGATGGCAGAACAGTGAGGAGATGGAAGAGCAAGATCTCTACAGCAAAGAGTAGGAGATACATCTGAATAGATCATGACGTTCTGCTTCCTGAAAACTACTACTCATCATTCAAGACTGCTCCTGTGTCACCTCTTCTGGGAAGTCTTCCCTGACCACTATAAACTGTTGATTTTCGTTGTTCTGTTTCGTTTTCCCTGCATGAAGAACCTATTTAGTTCTTAAGATATTAATGTGTGAGTAAGTACTTATGCCTCTGGCTGCACTTAGTTCTAAGAATCTCACCTACATTGATTTCAAGGCTAGTACACAAGAGGTAATCAGTATTTGCTGTTGACTGAGAAAGAGAAAAAGAAAGAAGGAAAGAAGGAGGGAAACAGGGAAAGGAAAGAAGAAAGTAAAGAAGGAAGGGAGGCAAGAGGGAAGGAGGAGGGAAGATGGGGAGGGGGGAAGGAGGGAGGGCAAAAGTAGGTTGGCTCAGTGTGTAACTGAGTGTTGTCAGACCTGGCCTGGCTCCTGGTCCCTAACCCCCTTCCCTCTTCTTCCTCACATCTGGGCCTCCTGGCCTCCTTTAGCAGGCTTATCCGCCCATAGTGCCCAGGATCAATCCCACCTAAGGCAGTCAAGATTTTTTTTTTAAGAGACAGGGTCTCACTCTGATGGCCTGGCTGGAGTGCAGTGGTGTGATCATGGCTCACTGCAGCCTCAACCTCCAGAGCTCAAGCGATCCTCCCATCTCAGCCTTCCAAGTAGCTGGGACCACAGGCATGCACAGCCTTACCTGGCTAATTTTGATTATTTTTTGTAGAGATGAGGTGTCACTATGTTGCCTAAGCTGGTCTCAAACTCCAGGGCTCAAATAATCCTCCTACTCTGGCCTCTGAAAGTACTGAAATTACAGAGGCATGAGCCACCATGCCTGGCCAAGGCAGTTAAGATTTAAACCTTATTTTCTGTGGTTTAGCATCACATCCTTTCCTGCATCTCTGCTCTCTGCCTAAGTAAAAAGGCCAGAGCCCCTGAGTTTCTCCTGCCATGCTGCTCTCTCTCAGGACTGAGAGGCTGTTGCTGTTCCCCAGGCCCATGGCTGGGGCCCCTCCCCTGCTGAGCACAGGCCAGCTGGCAAACTCACTACTAGTCATGCTTGACTGACTCTCCTGAGGGGCAACCCCCAACACTCACCCTCTGTAAACTGCCTCAGTCCCTCACTGCTGACTGCTATCCTAGATTCCTCCCAGCATGCCTGAAGCCTGGCCACATCTGGAGGTTTAACAAGAGTGAAACAGAATCACTGCGGGATGTTGAGCACCAGAGTGATATATGCTGGGAAAGCCGTTGTGTATTTGAAGGGAGGGTGAGAAGGCGCTCCACTCTGCTTACGAATGCTTAAGATAAAATTTATGAAATCATTCCCTCTTAAACACATTCAAAAAGCCCTTTAAATGCTTTGCTCTTCATGTTAGGAATTCCAGGTAGCAACTCAGATTTTTTGAGAAGAGTTGTTTTCAGGGTATCTGTTCTGCCTTTTAAAGAAGTCATCCAATGCCCATTCTATTAATGTGAAAGCATCATTTTAACTCAAAAGACTATGCCAGCAGAATCCTTGGAACATCTGAAAGAATGTAGACAACTATAATTGCTCTAATAATTCAGCTGAACGGGGATCATGATTGGCCACAGGGAAAAGGCTGTGTTTATTGACCAATCAATACGGACAAACAATAGTAACTCAATTAATCTTTGCTGAATGAATGTGTGCACATATGTGTGTTTGTGTTTAGAAACAGATGATGGGTGTGTGGAGATGCACAAATACTATCTATGATATAACAGCACTTGGTTTATTATTTCACTCTTCTTTTTTTTTCTTTTTTTTATTTCAATAGCTTTTGGGGTACAAGTGTTTTATGGTTACAAGGATGAATTGTGTAACGGCAAAGTCTGAGATTTTGGTGCACCTATCACCCAGGTTATAATTTTATTCTTTTTCAACATGCATTTTGGTATGCCACACAAACCGCCTCATTGTATGAAGGGACATTAATAACAGACAAGCATTATGAATCCTCTCTTCAAGGAGAACTGTCCAAATCAGAAATGAGGGAGATTAGAGGAGCAGCTACTAATGCAAGGTACTGAACCTTGTCCATCTTTGGGCCTACTCTAAGGGGCAGAGGGAAAGCAGGAAGCCATCAGAGGTGGGAAGGCTCACAGTGTCCGCTCTGTTCTCACGGGCAAATGGCTTTGCATGCATTGCAGCTGGGGCTGACTGCATAGGTAACAGCACTTGCTTATTAGACAACAGTACTTATCTATTAACCTGCCACAGAATCAACGCAGGAATAAGGTATCGAATTACAGCATTGATGCGAATATATGTGTTTATTTTTTATTTATGTGTATGTATATATGATTAAAATGGCAGCCATAAAGCTATGTGTACAAAAGACAATAAGTTACCACTCTGTCAGGAACCATCATTTTAAATGTCTAGCATTATCCCTCAAGTACTTTGACAGACTGGAGGAGGAAGCACATCCCATAAACAATATCCTGCTTGGGTTCTATCAGCAGGTTCTAGTTTTGTGTTAAAACTATTACATCAATGAAAAAGAAAAGATATCTAAAGTAAGAGGCTGTAAATTTTGTTCCTGTCTATTATATAATGATCTGAAAGGAAGTGAGGAATTAGCTCCTTAGTTCTAATTTTTCTTTCTAATGCTACTTCTTTATATAATTTAAGACTGGCTACAATGATTTATATTTTACTATATATTCCAAAGGTACCAGCATCACAGGACCTTGTGCATGTACAACATTCTTATTACAGATAGGTGAACATGTATCTAAAATGCAATGTCTTCTAAGACTGAATCTCAAATGCACAAAAAAGGGATATGAAACTGGGAAGCAATCCAAGAGTACTGTAAGACAGTGCCATTGTATTGACTTTCAAGCTATCAATAGATCTTGAGACTTGTGAAAATAAGCCAAGGAATGCAACATTCATATCTTAACTGTATGTTTTCCTGTCCTCTCACTTATTTTTCCTGGTGTAAACAGAGCTACCCATCTGTGCATAGAAAAGCAAACCTGGAGAGCAGAAGCATATTAAAAACCACAGTGCCAGGGCAAGCAGCCCTGGAGTGGCAGTCGAGAACACTGTCTTCTCATTCCAACCTTGCCCTATAAGCTATATAACCTTGAAGAAGTTTCTCTCAACCATTAAAATAACAACAGGTAAAATAATATACAGGATACTGTTGGTAATAATAATGGAAAGTTTGTCAAAAAATTAGCAGAACTTCAAAGATTTTTAACACTAATGTAAATGTTTCCTGAAAAGTACAATTCAGTCACTATAGACCAGCTATATATTCAATTAAGAAATTAGTACATATCCATCTCTGCCTTCAACTTATCTATATATAAACAAAAATGATCAATTTTACCAAACAAATTAGTAAAATTGGTAAAAGTTACCAAATTTTAACTGAAATGACTGAGTAGAAGTAATCACATCACCTATGCTCATTACAATGAACCGCAGTCAGTGGCAATACATTCATAGAAAGATTGATATCTAGCTCAAAGATGAAAATTCACATCAATGTAAAGTAAATCTCTCACTTTAAAATCAGCACTGAGAGGATGATACGTGAACATTTTTTAAGTCTTTCAGGGGATCTGTCTCATCGGTGGTAAGCACTCAAAAAAGAACAACAAAATGCTAAGATTTTATGGCCAATACAACTCTGCATGCAATAATTTTGTCTACATTTCACAATCAGGTACTACTCATACAGAATATGGGGAAAGTTCTCCCGAGGATCTAAAGAATGGGACTTAGGTCCCATTATTATTTTTGTATGTAGTGTCAAATTTTCTTGATAAAACTGTTTAGTCAATTAAAAAATTATTCTCTTGAGGAACCTTTGAAGGGATATTAACTCATGTTGAAAAAAGGACTTGTTGATTAAATCCAAGAGAATTACATCAATTCAATTGCTTCTTATTAGATGATTACTAGCTGTTACTTTACAAATATCACTGAGAGGATTAAAAAGATTTGTCATAGAATCAGAAGGTCAAAAATCAGCTCAGAGAAGGCTAAAAATATTCCTTAAATTTAATTTTTAAATGCAGCTTTCCAAAAATCAGACGCATGTTTTAGAGCAATCTTGACACCTCCAGAAGTGCATACATAAATTTAAAACTGTCAATGACCTACTTTAATGAAAGAAATTACAACCATCTTAAATACTTGTAATTTATCTTTATGATGATGCTGAGTTGCTAATTTTATTATACAAAAAATTATAAATGATGACAAATTGAGCAAAATCAACCATCTAGAGGAAGACATTAAAATAAAGACTTTAGCTAAATAGAAAACTGGCCTATTCCTGAATGTCTTACCATTGCTAGACATTCATAAATCTTCTCACAGAGGAGAGAGGAATCATAAGAAAATACAAGCCAAATCACTAGAGTCAGTTCTATATACACCAACAATACATACATATATTTAAAGAAAGCAGTTTGACAATATAGGGGTAACCACCATGGCAGGTATATTACACTGTTTTCCTCAACCTCCACTGTCCCTTTCCTCCTTAGTAAACGGAACAGTAATTTTTCCCAATGAGTGTATTGCTTCTTAGAATAAAAGACTACATGCTAGGAATGAATACTGTCCAGATTCAAAGATAATGTGGGATTCTGCTTAAAGAAAACTGACTCATGTTTGGGAGCTCACTTTTTTTCATGTTTTGCCTTTCCTTCTTCTTCTGACCTGTACTCATATTTATGATGGCTAGAGCTCCAGGAGCCATCCTGTACCCTGAGGTCATCTTAGTATGAAAGCCATGCACTAGGAAAGAACAGAAAAGTAAGAGCTGAGTCTCTGATGACACCACGGAATCACCATACAACCATTCCAGCCTGTATCTAGACTACCTTTACATGAGACAGAAATACATTTCTATCTCTTTTAAACTACTGTTACTTTGGACTTTAATGTTTCTTACTTTTTCTGTTATAGTGGCTAAAGTGATTTTAACTAATATAATTAGTCAATTTTTTTAAATATTCAAAAGCAATAACTGAATCATCTACCTAATTTGTTGTTTCAACTTGATGAATGTGTTTACATAGACTCAATTTTAACTTTCCTCTATGGTAGTAACAGTATTCGTGAGGTTTCTTAAAATACTAATAGATCTTGTAAGGAAATCAGCACTATGGACAATTTATCTTAATAATGTTTTCTTCACCTATTATAAGAGACAGAAAGAAAAAATTACTAGGAATTCAACTCCTAAGGAAAAATTTCCCTTCTAATTCCCCCCAAATACAATAACGAGTACAATGAAACATCCTACAGATTCATATTTTCTAAAATAACTTAGGAAAGAAGAAAACAAATAGACATTTATGAATCCTGCACTATTCCATGACTTAGTTACTTAGCAGATATTTTTGTTTAATTCTCACAATAAACACTTTAGATAGTTAATACTGTCCTCACACTTTAAAGATGAGGTAACTGAGGCTTGGAGATATTTACTAACGCTTTCATGGTCTCCACACAGTAAGTCCAATTTCAAATCCCATACTCTTTTCATGATACTCTGGCATAGAACATGCATTGACATGTGATAATATGAAGAGCATTTTCTAGTTCAAACACTTTTCTATTTTTCTTATGTCCAAGATTCTGTTTTTAAAAAACCAATTATTCTTACAGAGAAACAAAGGTTAAATGTTTAATTTCCAAATAAAAATTACAATGAAACCTCCTGATGAAAGCCTAAGGCTCTGCACAATCTATTTCAACTGTGTGTAAGAAAAAAGAAAGAGCAAGAGAGGAAGGGAGAAAGAGAGTGGCAGGGAAAGAGAAAACAAACCTAGTTATGTCCATCTGGGCCTTATATGAAAAGGACTCTGTTCTAATTGTATACTTTTTTCTCTCCTACTATATTATATATACTGGGACCATGAAAGCTTTCATCTTCCTAACCTAGAAATAAAAATACAAATAGTTACAAGATTTTAGTATCAAAAAAATTCCCAGTACAGGAATCTCTGTCTCCCTCAGCTCACTTTGATCTCCTTCTCTTTATCCTCTAACTGAGCAGAAAGAAAAAGCAGAGTGTCAACAGTAATTTCTTTTTTATTTTTCAAAGTAAGTGGCTGATATATTAAGCTCTCAGGCTACAAAGTCATGAAAAGCAAAAGAAAGTCATTATAGTGGAAAAAGAAACCACAGCCTCTAAATGTACTACTGTTTAGAATTTATATTAAAAATAACTCTCTAATATGTAATACTCTGTAACTATGTACACACATGTCATACATGTGTGTTCATGTAGCTTATAGCTGTTAAACCTTATGCCAAAAGTAGAAATGCAAAGTTTGACAAGAAGAAAAGAGTACTGTGTATATCTTGAAGTCAATTAAAATAACATTTAACCAAACCAAGGTATTCATATTATAAATTATTTTTGGAAGATTAACATTTTTGTGGTTGATGACTATAGCAAAATTTTCTTTGAAGTGTCACAGAAGTTACTAAACATCTTGTAGTTGGTATAGCAATAAAAATGTATTGTAAGTTAAGTGATGTTCAGGACTTACCACCTCCTCCTCCAAGAAGACTGGCATTTGCTGTTTAAAACAAAACACAACAAAAGACATTAAATAACATGTATAAGAAATATAGTATATCAGAGTAATTCAAGATAAATCTGATAGTGATCATATGTCTCATATACATACAGAAACATAAAATATTTACTTTCATTTAAAGACAGCTTATATTACTATTTTATGAGTTTGAAAATTAAAATATTTCACTTTTTTTATCTTTTTCTCTTCAAATGGCTATTTTTATAATATATTTCCTTCTAATGAAATTAAACACATATTGAGACTGTTTTATTGTCAGTTCTGTATCTAAATTAATCTTCTGAGCTCTCCATTTTATCAAGTAGAATAGAACAATATTATTTAACCAATTTTAATGATTTCAAAGGACAATGTAACAAAAAAGTATTATGTTAATTAAGTTAAACATAATGAAACAAAGCTATCACAAAACATTTTGCAGTAAGAAATAACTCTTAAATAGTAACAATTTATTACTTTTTTGATTAACTTTTTTATTTTGAGGAAAGAAATAAACGTTAAACAGTGCTGTGGTATTTCTTACCTATTTATTTATTAGCCCAGCACACACATTTATAGGCACTAAATTAAGTATAAAATAATTCCATTTGGATTTCTTTCACAAGGTCAAATTTTTAGGAAGTTCCATTGCAGGTTTCTGCTGAAGTATTAGACAACCTTATGCCTAAATTTATCCAAATATAATAACCAGAAAACATAATTCAATATACACTACACTGAGCTTTATTCCATAGAGTTCTTAAGTATCACAGGAATTATTTCTTGCCACCAAAAAACAGCCCAGCAGTAATACAAGGAAAGTAGGTAGCAAGCAAACTCCCCTTCTTTGTGAAAACTGAGTTACCAAAAGACTTAAACAAAAATTATGAAAAAGGAGTAGAAAGTCTTATACTTGAATTTTAGCATGCTGCCCACAGACCACCCATTTCATAATTTAAGAGGTGCAAATATCATTGTTAATGATTCAATCAATAAATAATGGATCATTTGAAGAACAAATGCCCATATTCACAGTTCTATGAGGTTAGATATGTGATAGCTTACTGATTATTGTTACACTGAAGAGAATATCATGAAAATGCATGGAGACCAAACGCTATTTTCAATATGTCAATATTAAGAGTGTCAAATTTAATCTCATATAATCTTCCAAGTATAGGACTGTCTAATTGTTGCTCTTGCTAATTGCCCTCAGTACTTTTGTCACAAACATGTCCCAAGTAGCAATGTCATTAATCAACCATAAACAAAACTCACTTCTGATGTCATAGTCATCTGCCACCCTATCACTCAGGTCTGCAAGTCCCTCTGACTTTACCACATGTAAGTGTGTGATATTTACACAGACAGTAGCCAGAATTTAAGGTCCTGCCCTGAATCCAGCTTTGTAGCTTTTGAAGTGGTAACTTATTGAAGAGGCATGAGGACAGACATCAAGAATTCTACTTGGTCTCATATCCGTTAGTGGAAAAGAGAAATTTCATGATCAACCAAACATTTTCTAAAATCTTAGCTACATGCATTTATAAAACCACATGAAATTTCACACTCCTGCTGATTTTTTATTTTCATATTTGACTGAGAATTACCTCCCTATCTATAGGTTTTCCAGTTCCCTGGGACTCCATCTGTTGTCCTCCAATTTTCACATATTCATTCATAAGGAAAAAGGTATTTTTAACAACCAACAACAATAATAAATAGGAGCTCTTCACTTAAATTACCATGCTCAGTAGCACAGTAAGACAATATAGTCTATTTTCATCCAATGTTTTGCTCAATAAAGGTGGAGGTTGCCTGTTTTGAGAGCACAGCCCAAGGCCCATCTGTTTAACCAGGCACTTGTCCAATAGATGTGGATGGATGGGTAGGTGTAGGAATTGGAATTCCAGTTCTGGCCAATCATCAAGTTAGTTTATGTCCAATGTGTGTTCATGTATTTTACATAAGCATATCCAGTAACATTTTAACTTCACTGTAGAACTATTTTACAAAATTTTGACACTCAACATAGTACACAATCATTTTTAAGGTAATTCCATGTGTATTACTATCCATGTAATAGAATCTTAATTTAGGCTGCATAATCATATTCAAAAAAGTTCTGATAACTATAAATCCAATAAAGATTTTTCCAATGAATCCATCAAATTTGTCTATTTTATCTATTTCTATTCTCTAAAAAATAACAAAAAAGTTAACTTTATTAGCAAAAATGTCAAGGCACTTTTCTTCAGCAAAAGTGACATAAAAATACACAAGTAAAGGTGAAACTTTATTGTTATTTGTAGTATTACTTTGCCTCCACAAAGCACTCCAATAACTGGTTATCCAACATTCATTGGTCAGGTAGATTCATGTTACTTCTTCCATTTTACAGAAGTGAAACGACTTTTGTGTGTCTAAAATTAATAATAATTTAGTTTCTACTTCATTATCTCCAATAAATTGAGATATATCCCAATTAGATGGAAGCTTCTCCAAGCCAAGGTCTGAGTTTAATGGTTTGGCCTGCATCTAATAAATTTTCAAGACACGTTTTATAATAGTGAGATAATTGGTAGGTTTAGTCAATTTCTTCATTAATACAAGAGGGATTTGTTTACTGAAGTGTGTGAAGAAAGCAAACTTTGACCCTTTTTCTTCCTATAAAATAAAAGATTACTTAAGAAACTCTAAAAGCTTATTTGGAAATGCTTAGTAGGAATGCATAAAATATATTTATGTCCCTATCTAAATTTCTTCCGAGAGGGAATTTTGGACATGCTTCCTATTAGTCCTACTGTTTCACAGAGAAAGGAAAAGAAGAAAAGGAACAAACAAAACTTGAAGTTCATGAACATGATGCCACTATTTTTAAAACAAGATTTAAAAATCTCTTCTCTGAGCATGCATATGAAGAGAGAATATTTTAATTCATATTTCCCTGAAATAAAATGTCTCTTTTATTACCAGTGGAGAGAAGGAAAAAATCAAGTTACAGTAATTGTCTCAAAGATTGATTCAATGCAAAACTAAAATGAGCCATTACAAGATAATGAATCTGTGTATTGCACTTTTTCTTCCCCCTAAAATAACTTCACGCAAGGAGATGGAGTTTTACTGTTTATAAAGTGAAAACAACATGAACACAAAATGGAGAAAAGGGTTATCTGAAGCTAATTTCGTAGTGTAAAATATGGAGAATTGATTTCCAATACCCTAAACAAATGGTTCCATTTTTAAAGTTTATGAGAATTTTTTCTTTCATTTGAACCTAGTTTTAAATTTTTTAATTAAAAGTAGCAAATTCCTATAGCTATAAATATTCACTATTAAAGTATTAAAACAAAAAAAAATGAATACAATATAAGAATCCCTTTCCTGGGACAATTAGCCTAAACGAAAAATGATCACGGCAGTTGCCAATACCACTTTAATTTGTTTTTCTCAAAATACAAATGAAAAATGCTGGAAGAGGTAACTCATGTCAACCATGAGCCAGGAGGCTGAGGCAGGAGAATCGCTTGAACCTGGGAGGCAGAGGTGGCAGTGAGCCAAGATCATGCCACTGCACTCTGGCCTGGGCAGCAGAGCAAGACTCTGTCTCAAAAAAAAAAAAAAAAAAAAAGTATTTCAAATACCGTTTTTTCCTTTTGCCCAGTAATTTTTATTATCTCCACAGCAATTGTTTGTTTTTCCACTCCATTTCCACCCCACCCAAGACTATCTGCCAAACACACAAGAGTCTGGGAAACGAGTCTTTAAACATTGATTAAAACTATTTGTGCAGGGTTTTGTTTGCTTTTCATCATTATAAAGGAAATTATACTTGTTTTCATCCTAACAGAATCCTGACCACCTAGTTTAGTTTATTTATTCTGCTTTCTTATTACAATAGAGCACATGGGATATCAAAAGGACTGTTGGCAAAAACTTCCCCAGGAGCTCTATTTAAAACACCAATTTCATTCACAACATGTTATCCCCAAAGATACAAAAGCTGAAATACCACCTTTCAGAATGGCATACATTATATTCCCTAGAGTTTGAAGCTCTTTAAGTAGGAAGTGCTAAAAAATCTGATCAATTAAAATCCCAAGCACATGCATGATGCTAGAACCACTTTATATAGGAAGCAACCATCTCACCTGACAGCTGTGAAAATACAATCTATGCAGACAAATACAGCTATCAATTTGGCAACAGGCCTCTGTCTATGCTTTACTAGATTTATACCTCCCAAACAAAATCAACAGAATGCTGGAGATTTTGGGCAATGGTGTAATTTCCTGCTTTGAAGCTGACGAAGCAAGAAAATTAAGAATAGGCTTAACTGATTCACATGTAGAAAATAGGCAATAAATACATGATTAATACTTTACAGTTCATGCTACTATAGAATTTGAAGAAGACTGATTATTCCAGTATCTGTGTTGTTTGTACAAGCTGTCACTCACTATGAAGCCAAAAATAGAATACAATGACCCCTACTACTAATAAATAGGTGAAAAGGCATCAGAAATTGGAAGTCTTACTTGGGATGATTCACATATAAAACAAAACAGAATTACTGTTGTTAAAGTACAAGGGAGGAGCTACAGCTGGTCCTGGTTTGCCTTACTAGGTACTCAATGACTTCTATGAATATCGTAGTATGGGCAAAAAAAAAAAAAAAAAACTGCCAAAAGCTAAACAAATAAACAAACAAACAAAAGCCCCACTTATTTGGTCCAACCCCTTTATTTTACAAAAGTAGAAAGCTAAAGAGGATCAAAGATGTTGTTAACTCACTTGTCTAGGATCAGACCCAGAAGAACCAACCATAAAATAGTGTCAACTTAGATATTTAATAATAACTCCCTCTTAACAAATTATAAATATGTGTATGTGTCTCTGTGTGTGTATTGCAGCCCTCCTGCTCCCCAAAATTACATCCAAAGATGGTGATAGAAAACAACATGCATGGAGTCTACTGAATGTTACTTTACCCAAGATTGCCTAACTTAATTGTTAAAGGGTGAACTAAAGCATTAGCAGGCAATTCCTACAGTTCTATTATGCAATGCATCTAATGCAAAATGAGAGAAATCAGAATGTGCTACACACCAGTCATCCTTTATGACAGTATATTGTAGATCAATTGTAATTTTGATAATGATAATACTGGCTCAGTTACAAAAATGGGATTACTTGAGTAACGCAATCTGGGGCTTTCCCAAGAGTGAACGAGCATATCTAAATAGGGAAAATTTAGTTCAAATGTTTATTAGTTTTATGGTTATAATTATATGAGACACTTGAACAGTAATTTTAACTTGCCTTTGACAAGAAAGGTTTTAAATAAATACAAACCAATTTTCAATTTAAGAAATGAAAGATGTGCTTATTTGAGAGAATGTGATACGCTTTTAGCCTGATTAAAACATAAGCCTCAACATGTACCCATATATTCACACTTTTGGGGGAGCTGGCTGATTTGTTTCAATAAAACCAGAAAGCACCTTTAAAAAATATTATCTTACCTAGTTCCAGTATCTCATATTTCTTATAATATTATAGCATCCTCAATTCTCTAAAATAATGAAATAGAAAGTGAGATTTTTAAAAAGGTTTATTACAATTTTTATATTACACTTGTATTTAAACAAACAGGCCAAAAAATAGTTCTCAGTCTTAATAAAGATATACGAAGACTGAGATGCAAATGACCTCAAATGAAAAGGACCTGGGGCTAGTGGAAATGCATAGGATGATTCCCCTGAGAATTCTTATTACGCTGTAAAATCCATGAAGGCAGAGGCCATATTCGTTGGTATCAATGGTACAATGCATGATTCTTGGCACACAGTAGGTACTGAATAAATACTTGTTAAATATATAACAAAGGGAATGAATGGAAGATAAGAGAATGAGAGAGAAGGGAAGGGGAAAGGCATATTTCTGGGACAGGTGAGAGACCTCTGATAATGGATAATGACTTCTCTACCATTTTGCAGCCAAGTGAGGCTGTGCCAGGATGTAGCCAAGCAGATCTAGCTCCAACTCCAGACTCTATCATTGACCTTCAGAAAGTTCCTTAAACTCCAAATTAAACTCTTGGAGTTTCTGTGTCCTTTTTTTTTTTTTTCTTTTCTTTTCTTTTTTTTTTTTTTTTGAGTTTCTGCTTCTTAAAGAGTAATCACTTTTAATCCTCTCAGCAAACCTGACATGTGCCTGGCTCCATGGCATACATTCATGCGACCATATTGGTCACAGTACAGGTTTGCTGAGAGGAGTAAAAGTGCTAACTTACATGAATGCATGTCATGGAGCCTGGCACATGCAAAGGGTCAGTAAATGTCAGCTTCCCATTCCATGACCTGATTTACAGTGTCATTCCTTGCAACCAAGCTAGGACTTAACAGAAAACCTCTACTGTTTCAGACCAAGTCCAAAGTCTGGCAATTTGTGGGTCTGGGACCATGTTCATCTTTGGGAATAGTTTTCTGTCCCCAATCTGAGATTTTCACTGCTATGCCCTCAAAGGAGTTTAAGAAAGAACTTGGGACTTATGTACAGAAGAGGGTGAGAAACAATGCCATCTTCAGATTTTCTTTTTTAATTTTGTGTTTGGGCTTAGGTCAATTAAACAATAATTCTGTAAGCCGGTAAAGTAAATGGATGTGAATATTTTGCATACTATCTTTGTTTTTCTCTTCTGGGTTATTTTGATTATTTAGTTCAAAAAGAATATTGGGGCTGGGCACAGTGTCTCACACCTGTAATCCCAGCACTTTGGGAGGCCAAGGCGGGCAGATCACCTGAGGCCAGGAGTTCGAGACCAGCCTGGCCAACATGGTGAAACCCCATCTCTACTAAAAATACAAAAATTAGCCTTGTGTGGTGGCGCACACCTGTAATCCCAGCTACTCGGGAGGCTGAGGCACAAGATTGTTTGAACCCAGGAGGTGGAGGTTGCAGTGAGCCGAGATCATGCCACTGCACTCCAGCCTGGGCAACAAGAATGAAACTCTGTCTCAAAAAAAAAAAAAATTGGCATTTTATGCCAGATAGCTCCTGTTTACTCCTCAAAACCCATTCTCTGTACTTGCCCCCCTTCTCTGCCCAAGGCCGCTGATCTAGGTACTTGACATCAAAAGGCCCTCTCTTAACATCTGTCTCTCTAGTTGGGTTCAGTCAGGTGGGGAACCCTGGCAGATGACAGGAGAGATTAGAATGCATTTAACATTCTCTTCCCTGGTTCACTTCCTGTAAGCTTATTGTGAATGGACTATGTCCCTTTAAAGAAGGTCACCGTTCTAATCAAGGTTCTTTACAACACGACTTTTTCTCTTTCTGGGTTCTGATATCCTCCCCCTCTCCTTGTCTCTTTGTGCCTTGGGTGGCAACAGCTGTGCTGTTGGTGGCCCCTAGTCCATGAAAATCTCCTCGAGGTTCTCCTACCCCACACCTGGCTCCAGCTCTTGAATTATTGTAATTTGACTGCATCATCTGTTTCCTGCTGGGACCTTGATTGAACAGATATGTTTTAAACACACTGGTCACTGATGGTGTCTAGCCTAAATCTCATATTCCTTCAGAGGCTAACTCTCTTAGTGCAGATGGTTATAAGGATGGCCCCTGTTCTATGTTTCCATTTGAAGAATGATCAGTATAGCAGACTGTTTACTTTGTTAAATAAAAAACATAAAACACATAAGTATAACAAATTATATTTAAAACATATAAAATATAAAATAATACATACACATTTGAACATGTTAAATAATCAAGTATATTAAACAAACTCAACTCCTCTTGTCTACCATTCCCTTCCACACTTTTCTCCATGTTCTTGTAAATATATGCAAATAGTTAAGGCTTCTGAGGTTATGACAAAAATAAAATTGCCATGCAACATAAATTTCTCATTTATTAATAAATATATCATGGCTCTAACTAATGAAATAATATGTAACACACTATGAGATTCCAGAGTTTGAGTAACACTACTCCTATTACTGATGGGCACTTACATTGTTTCCAGTTTTGCTGTTAGAGATAATGTTCTAGTAAAAATCTGTGTGTTCGTGTGTGTGTGTGTCTGCATATGTGTGTGTGCATACATATACTGGAGTTTCTATAAAATAAGTTCTCTAACAAGGGGCTCCTTGTATACTGTTGGTGGGAATGTAAATTGTACAACCACTAGGGAAAACAGTTTAGAGATTTCACAAAAGACTAAAAACAGAGGTACCATATGATCCAGCAATCCCACTCCTACGTTATACCTAAAAGAAAGCAATCACACTCCGAGGTATACCCAAGAGAAAGGAAATCAGTATTTCAAAGAGATTTCTGCACTCTCGTGTTTGTAGCAGCACTATTCACAATAGCCAAGATTTGGAAGCAACCTAAGCGTCCATCAACAGATGAATGGATAAAGAAAACATGGTACAGCTACACCATGAAGTACTATTCCATCAGAATAAGGAATGAGAATCTGTTATTTGCAACAAGGATGGAACGAGAGATCATGATGTTAAGTGAAATAAGGCAGGCACAGAAAGACAAATTTTGCATGTTCTCACTTACTTGTGGGAGCTAAAAATTAAAATAATTGAACTCATGGAGATGGAGAAAAGAAGGGTGGTTATCAGAGGCTGGAAAGGGTATTCAAGGGATAGAGAGGAAGTGGGGATAGTTAATGGGTAAAAACAATAGTTAGAAAGAATGAGTAAGAGCTAGTATTTGATAGCACAACAGGGTGACTATAGTAAATAATAATTTTGCTGTACATATAAAAATAACTAAAAGTATAATTAGATTGCTTGTAACACAAAGGCTAAATGTTTGAGGCAATGGATACCCCATTTGCCCTGATGGGATTATTACACATTGCATGCCTGTATCAAATAACATACTTCATATATACACACACACATACACACATACACCTACTATGTACCCACAAAAATTCAAAATTAAAAAAAAGTTCTCCAAAGTATTACGGGTAAAAGGACATACGTACTTTTTAAATTTAAGAGTTTAATAACATTATTTTAAAATGTATATTAAAATATGTTTATTAAAATAAGTCAAAATTAGCTGAAATGTAACATGCCTAAGTATAGCTTGGAGAACACCTAAATCATCAGTATTATTTTATGTTTGCAAATAATTAATCTGAATCAAATGTTTTGGTATGTTAAATGAGATTTCAGTTCAATGGGGTGCTTCTGATGTAAATATAAACTACATCAATGAAACATTTTCATCTATACTTGAAAAGATATTTAGTTTCAATTTCTGACAGATTTCAAATATATAAAATTTTTACTAGTCTTCTTTTAATGTAAAAATAGTAAAACTGTCTCAACTAATGGTAAGTCTCTTTAACCACTTTCTTTTCATGTTTATTAGATACAAAGCATGACAGGTCTTGAACTTAAATGCAAATGAAAAACTTGGCTAGAAAATATTACAGTAAGAAATTTTCCACTACTTTCTAATTAAATGTCTTGAAAATTTAAAGTATACTTTAGAAGCTTAAGGTTTAAAAACTTTAGAAGATAGGCCAGGCACGGTGGCTCATGCCTGTAATCCCAGCACTTTGGGAAGCCAAGGCAAGTGGATCACCTGAGGTCGGGAGTTCGAGACCAGCCTGACCAACATGGAAAAGCCCCATCTCTACTAAAAATACAAAATAAGCCAGGCGTGGTGGCATATGCCTGTAATCCCAGCTACTAGGGAGGCTGAGGCAAGAGAGTCGCTTGAACCTGGGAGGTGGAGGTTGCGGTGAGCTGAGATCGCCCCATTGCACTCCAGCCTGGGTGACAGGAGCAAAACTTCGTATTTAAAAAAAAAAAAAAAAAACTTGAAGGATATTAACTTACTAGAAAGATATGGAAAATGTATCAAAAACCCCACAAAGATATGTAGGAATACTTCAGCTCAGTAAGAATTTCAAGGCTAAATATCATGTTCCCATGATAATTCTAAGCTGTCTGCTTCCATTCATCTAAAACCAACCACTGAGACACTTCATGTACGTCAAACATTGTACTAGGCACCCACTGCTTTTGTACAAGTGTAATGGAAGGCTAAAGAGAAATGGAACGCAACGGCTAAAAGTAATCACCAGATAATTACTCAAATTTACATTTACACCCTGAATCCTAACTAAAAAATAAAACAGCTTACATTTACCATTTTTGTTAGATTCCAGGCATATTACTAGCTAATTCAGTCCCCCAAAGAAGCTAATGAAGTAGGTACCATTTTCTATTTCCACTTCATATGTTAAAAAAATTGAGACACAGACACGTTAAGTAACATATCCAAGATCAAAGGTTGGCACCAGTATTTGAAGCCATGTAATGTTACTAGAAATTTCACACTCTTAAGCACTCCCACAAGAGAAGCCAAGTTCCATACCCTCCAACCCACAAAAAAACGTCAGAGTAAGGAATAAAGTAGGAATTATATAATCCCTGTTTCTGTATTTCTCTTTTTTAAACTACTGTAGCATATGAAGACTTTCTCTAGTGGTGCCAATTCTACTTACAATAAATTAATGAAAATTCAATGGAACATATGTTTCCATTTCTTCTTTTTCCAATCTAGACACATCATTTTAAAGCAATATTCTTCTTCCAGTTTGTTAAAGTCTTGTTACACATCTAAAGTATGCTGGTTCATGCAGAAGCTGACCTAGCTCTGCATTCACCCTAATGCAATGCTTGGATCATCAAGAAGTTTGAACTAACTTCTTGCACAAATCTAACTCATGAGGTGGCCAGCTTATAAAAATCATAAAATGAGCTCTTGTATGATTCATTTCCATTAGAAAGTTATGCTCTGAATCACCAAGCCAGTGGACAAGCTGACACATACTTTAGTAAGCTTATCAAGGTAGAAAATATGCCCAAAATAACAACCAAATATTGGAATATACAAATAGATCCTGAAGACAATTTTCTAACCATCTATTATTTAACAGACAATGTTTAAGAGTTGATCTTTATGATATCTTAATCCTCCAAATAATCTTTCAAATTGGGAATTTTACTTTTCCTATAACAAATGAGGAAAGTGAGGCTAAGTTACTTGCCCAAGGTCATGGGCTGGTAAGTAACTATTCAATCCAATGCTTGAGTCCTTTCACCCAACACCAAACAATGTTCTTTTCAGTATGCCAGACTATATCTTAAGGAATTATTTTATTTCTCCCAAATTATTTCAAAATAGATGGATATTCAATGCCCACAAAAAGCAATGTATTCAGTTAACACCAACATTAAAGGCAGTATTACTGGTTTTTTAACCAAAGTTACCAAAAAAATAGCATTTACATACATCATACAACTTAAAATTGTAAAAATTTAAATACTTTCTATGCCTTTCCCATATTATTTACTAACATTATTATAATCAGCAATTTTGATCTCACAAAATCTGTAATTATCTAAAGGAGAATACTCCTTTGAATATTACATTTAATATCCTGATAACAATAGCCAAATTTTGACATTTAAAAAGACAAAAATTCTCAGTATGACTTCAGGTAATATGAACAATTAAACATACATTGCTATTAAACAGGGCATATATTTCTTAATTATCAATGCTTAAAGACTTGAGCTAAATTTAGATTTTTGAAAACAATAATAAATAGTATATTAAAGTTTGGCTCTCACCAAATAAATGCAAACTGGCTAACCTAAGATTTTATATGCTTACAGTAAAATACACAAAATGAAAGTAAAATGTATGTTTTCATTCGTCATAAGTTTTCTATCATTTAGCACTCCTCATCCTTGAATTTAGGACAATCAAATACAGAATCTTTATCATAACCTGAAATAGCAAATGAAAAACCATAATTTTTCTTTCCTAAATAAGTCTAATAATTTAGTTTCAAATTGTAGTTGGCTTCTATTAATACATAGTAAAATGTTAGTTACATTGTTCAAGGATGAAATAAATACATTGTTATATTTACATCAGTTGTAAGTATAAAATAGTCATCTCCTTTAAGACATGGAAAAATATAACTTTATCAATATCAAGTTTAATTATTTACCATACAAGACACACTTTTTTTCTGTACACAGGAGACAAATTATAATTTGCATCCTGTGGACATCAAAAAATACCAATTACTTTTGTTATTACAGTTCCATCAGGCCAGCTGTGGATTCTGTAATAGAGATTAGTTTTAGTCTGTTGCATAGAAAAGCACTGATATTAATCTCAAACAGAAGTATTATCATTGGTGAGAAGCTGATTACTGACTACAGAGGCTTTTAAAAATTATTATCGTTTAACAAATCTCTCAGGATAACTAAATAATACTTACTAACACTAGTTGTAATTCTAACGTCACTCTAAGACTTCTAAAGACCAGAAATGAAATAGATGCAGCAACAGGTAACAAAAGAATTTGCATATGGTATTCCACATGCAACAGATGTGGTGTCTACCCAAAAAAAGTATGTAATATTAATCTTTAGTTTCATCAATAGTTATATAATTTTGGGCAAGTTACCAAAACCTCTATGCCAATTATAAAGAATACAAATTATAATTTAATTATTTAACAACCAGTTTTTAAGTAGTCACTATTTGTGGCTGTTCTAGAACAATTGCTGGAAATAAACAGGTAAGTAAAATAGTCACATTAAATTATATAACTATAGGCCAGGTGTGGTGGCATAATCCCAGCACTTTCGGAGGCTGAGGCAGGAGGATTGCTTGAGCCCAGGAGTTTCAAGCTGTGCAACATAGACAGACTCTGTCTCTACAATAAATAAATAAATAAATTGCTGGGCATGGTGGCATGCACTTATTAGTCCTAGCTACTCAGGAGGCTGAGACAAGAATATTGCTTGAGCCCAGGAGTTTGAGGTTATAGTGAGCTATGATTGCATCACTGAACTCCATCCTGGGTGATAAAGCAATATCTTGTCTCTTAAAAAAAAAAAAAAGATATAACTATAGTAAATAAATCTATAAAGCATACATTGTTATTTTTATTATACAAAAATCTAATATTTAAACATCAGGATCATGATGTTGGAGATTTTTTTTAAAATTTTTTTACTAGTTGATGAGAGATTACAGTATTCTATTTTGCAAAATTTTGCCCTCTCAGATGAAGCTGAAGTCTGGTGAAGATAGCATAATTTGTTTTTTCTGGTTCCTCCTCCCACCCACTCCTGCTAAATACAACTGTAAACCCTGGAGATAATGTGAGAGGCAACCAAAGGAAAACTCTTAAAGGTGCAAGAAGGAGGGTAAACTGATTAGAGAATCCAGGAGTGGAGGAACAGCATAGTTGCAGGGCACCATACAACATCCCACCAAAAGGAAGAAGGTGACCCAGGCGCCAGCATTCCCTGACATCCAATGTAGCAACAGAAAGCAGCCCAGGTAGGCTCAGCTCTCCCTGGGATTGAACAGGAGCCCCACTGAAGATAAGCTGACGAACCAGCAGGAAAAATATTCTCCTTCTCAACAAGGCCTGAGACTCCCCTCTCCTACCAGAGGACACAGGACAGCACCAGCACGGGGGGATCAGGCCTCAACAAGCACCTGCCAGGAGGATCTACGGGCCTGATTTTCCTCTCCCACACCAAGGGCCATTGATGGCTGGGGAGCACTGGCATTGGGGATCTTACCACAAGGACCCAGCCCAGGAAGAGCTTTCCATCTCCCACAGACAGGAGGCATCCTGTCTCAACAAGCTTCTGGCCTCAGAAGTCATTTCTTTTCCACCAGGCCTGAGAATCCCCTCCTTCACCAAGATATCTGTAGGTGGGAGACGCTGGTGAGGGAGAGGTGGAGGGGAATCTCCACCACAGTAAGTAGCTGGGCCTAGAAGCACTCTTCATCCAGTCAGACCAGAGACTTTCTTTTCCCCACCTAGAAACATAAAGAAGCCTAGCCTAGAAAAATGTGTTCTGTCCCCTCAGGCATCACAGTATAGACCCCTGGGAGCCTCGCCAGCACCAGATACACAAGGCCCACCAAAATAAGACCAAAAAATCTTGGAAAATTAAGTTGTCCTTAGAACTACTGCCCACTAATGTAGGCTAGGATCTATTATCTAAACCTAATAGAGTTACTACCTACTAAAATAAGGGATTTGAATATGACCCAGAGTCTCCTAGAAGGAACAGAGCCTCAGAAACCCATGGGACAAAACCAAAAGATCCCAGAAGTTGAGGAGAAAGAGAGTAGGGCCTGAAGGAGTATTGAAAGACATAATAGCTGACGATGTCACCAATTTTGTGAAAGAGATGACCGACAGATTCATGAAGTGAACCCCAAATAAGAGAAGCAAAATAGGATAATTTTTTTAAAAACACATGCTATTATTAAACTTCTGAAAACTAAACACAAAGAAAAAAAGCTTGAAAGCAGCCATAGAGAAACAGAACATTTCCTATAAAGGAACACCAATTCAAATGACAACAGATAGTCCTTAGCTGGCAGCCCCTTCAACAATTACCTCAGCAGAAAACAGCTGCCTCACTCTAGATCATGCCCCTTCCCTGGGTGGCTCATATCCAATATCTTGGGGATATGAGTCATGGCCCTCTGCCCAGTGCTGATACTTATGGGGATATGAAGGCCCAGGCCTTGCCCCAACTCAAGACAACTCTGAAGGGCCATCTCAGCTTCCTAAAGGTTCACCTGATGCCTTCGTTGAGACTACAACATAGGTCAGCTTCTCCCACTACTCAGTTTTGCTTCTTTTTCCATTCTTTCACAGGTTTTTATCCTAAAAATGTTCCCTGAGTAATATCCTGCACGCTAATCTTTACCTTTATCTCAGAGTCTGCTTTCTAGGGTACCTATCCTTCAACCATAATCATAGGAGTGGGTAATTGCAGGAAAAAGCAAGGCCTAATCGGGAGGCATTTAAACTAAATGGAGTGAGTCTTTGACCACTGGAAGCTCCCTTTAGAATACGGGGCATCTGATGCCTCTTTACCCTTAGTTTTAGTTTTCAATTCCAGTGCAATAAGAAAAGTTTCCCTCAACATCTTATAGCATTCGGCTAGTTTGAACCTTCATTTACAAATGTTGCTTTAAATTAAAATTCTAATATTTTAATTTTTAAATTAGACTTCAAACCTCCAATGAGTAAAATTAAAATTAATATATATAATATTGATGATAATGATGCCAGTGTATGGAGTCATTGTTAGAGCAAGTATAAAAAGTGTACTTTTTGAATACTTTTTAAATGAACCAGTATAGAAAGCATTCTGAAAACAATTTTTTTCTTAAAAAAAAATACCTAGAAAGAACTAGACCTATACAAATTTGTGTAGAGGAAGCAAGGAAGCAAATTCTTGGACACAGAACTATTCTTACAGATCTGAATAATGTAAATATCAAGAGCCTGATGTTTCCTATGTAAAATCTTGTGCTACAACTTTAAAATTTCAAAATGTAGTAACAGTTTACTTCTTACTCAATGAACAGTATTGTGCTAGCCTTGAGAACTTGCTGAAATCATGCCACAGACAACTGATTTTCTTAGTGAACACTTGGTGATCCATTGCTCCAAGTGCCCAGAGTCATCACAAGCCACTTTAATTCATCCCAACTTTTGTATGTTTTGAGTGAACTCCCTGGAATCTTGAAGCTTCCTGTTTTCTTCATCTCATGATAGTACCCTCTTCGCTTGTGCATTTGAACCCCTACTATGCTTAACTAATGCTACTTGCCAGGCCTTTCCAGTAGCCAAACTTTGTCCAGTCCTCTTCCCGCCTCTCAATTCTCTGGACACAAGATACCACTGCAGAAAGATTATTCTGATGTTAACTCTCATTGCCTAGTAGTCAATACTCTCTACTTCCTCTGTGGTACCTGAGAGACTGACAGTCTCAATTATGCCACCAGCCTGAGCTATAAAACATGTTGGCCTTTTACTGTGATTCTGGAAAAATGATACAGGTATGGATAATAATAAAGTTGAATATGTGTTTTAGTACAAAGAAACATTTCTTAATAGAAGGATGAAAGGATTAGACCAAATTACCTTGTTTATTCCTCTCTGTTTAGTTAATCCACTCTATTTTTGTTCGTCATTAAAATATTAAGTCCGATTTTGCTCACTGTTTCTGCCCATCAGGTTAGTGGCAGAATCAGTACCAATTGATTGTGAGTCAAATTATAGAAAGAAAGATAATATGCCAGGCATGGTGGCTCATGCCTGTAATCCCAACACTTCGGGAGACTGAGGCAGGCAGATCACTTGAGGCCAGGAGTTCGAGACCAGCCTGGCCAACACAGTCAAACCCTTTCTCCACTAAAAATACAAAAAGTTAGCTGGGCGTGGTGGTGCATACCTGTGATCCCAGCTACTAGGGAGGCTGAGGCATGAGAATCGCTTGAACCTGGGAAGCAGAAGTTGCAATGAGGTGAGATTACGCCACTGCACTCCAGCTTGGGTGACAGAGGGGGACTTTGTCTCAAGACAAAAAAGAGGTAATAAATGAAGGTTACTCAATTATTCATTTCTAAGCTACAAGTGACTAGTAGCTCAGTAAGCAAGACTATGTAGCATGCAGTTGCATAATATTCAGGAAATGTTCTATATTTATTGTTTAAAAAATGTAAAACAGTGGTATGTTTCTTTTCAATTCTGCAGTTTAATTCTAATAAACTTACCATTGCTATTAGTTTTTATAAAGATAATATTTCTAATTGTTAATTTTTAAAGTGAGTCAATAAACTCCAAAAGAATACATTAGACAGATATATTCAGCAGTTGGTTCAACTTACCTCTTCTAAAGTTGTTAATCTCATGACTTTTAAAATATTTTCTAAATATTCATTTGTATAGAGGCATGGCTCATGTTTTCATTCAAATTGATCCTCAAATTTAAAACTTATTAGTGAATATTCAGGTACAGGAAATTTTTAAAGGTCACCAATCAGATTGAAACCAAATAACACTACCCCGAGACTCTGAAAAGTCTTGGGGTAGTGTTATATCAGACTCTGAAAGGTCAAAGACAAAGAGAAGATCCTGAAAGCAGTAAGAGAAAAGAAGCAAATAACATATAAGGGAATTCCAATACATCTGGCAGCAGCCTCCTCAGGAGAACCTTATAGGCCACAAGGGAGTGGGATGATATATTCATAGTGCTAGAGTTAGAAAAGCTGCCAAAAATACTGTATCCACCAAAGCTCTCCATCAGAAATGAAGGAGAGATAAAGACCTTCCAAGATGAACAATTAATTGCTACCAGACCTGTTCTAAAAAAAAAAAAAATGCTAAAGGGAGTTCCTCAAACTGAAAGAAAAGGATGCTAATGTGTGAAAAGATGCTAAAGTATGAAACTATCTGAAGATATAAAACTCACTGATAAAAGTAACTTTGCAGACAAACTAGACTTAATTTAATACTTACTCTAATACTGTAATCATGATGTGTAAACCACTTATATCTTTAATATGAAAACTAAAAGAAACTATTTAAAATAATTATATTAATTAATTACTTAATTATAGTATAGGCAACATAAAAAGATGTAAATTGTGACATCAACACTTCTAAACATTAGAGGGAATGGAGTTAAAGTATACAGGGTTTTTTGTGTGATTCTTTTCTTTTTAAGATAAGTTGTTATCAGTTTAAAACAATGTGTTATAACTATAAGATGTTTTATGCAAGCCTCATGGTAACCACAAGTAAAAACCTATAAAAAATAAAATACAAATAAGAAGCAAGGAATCAAAACACACTATTAGAGAAAACTGCCTAACCACAAAAAAAGGAAAGTAGGAGAAAAAGAAAGAAAAGATCTGAAAAACAACTGGAAAAAAAAAAAAAAGGAACAAAATGGCAGGAATACACCCTTACCTATCAACAATTACCTTGAATGTAAATGGATTAAATTCTGCAATTAGAAAACATAGAGTGGCTGAATAAATTTAAATATATGCTGCCTACAAGAAACTCACTTTACCTGTAAGTACATACATAGCCTAAAAGGGAAGAGATGGAAAAAGACTTTCCATGCAAATGGAAACCAAAAAGAACAGAGGTAGCCACATTCATTGCAGATAAAATAGACTTTAAGTCAAAAACTGTGAAAAGGGAACAAACTTTATTGTATAATGATAAAGGGGTCAACATAGGAAGAGGAAATAAATTATAGATGTGTATGCACCCAACATCAGAGCACCTAAATATATAAAGTAAATGTTAATAGACCTAAAGGAAAAGACAGACTGCAATACATTAATAGTAGAAGACTTTAATACCCCACTTTCAGCAATGGACAGATCCACCCAAGGAGAAAATCAACAAAGAAACATCAGAGTTAAACTGCATTCTAACCAAATGAACCTAAAGGACATTTATGTAACATTCCAACATCTGTAGAATATACATTCTTCTCAACAGGATATGGAACATTTTCCAGGATAGGCCACATGTTAGACTACAAAACAAGTCTTAACAAAATTTTAAAAATTGAAATTGTATCAAATAACATTTCCAGCCACATGAAATAAATGTCAGACCCAAAATTATGAAACTACTAGAAGAAAACAAACACTTCATAACATTAGCTGGGCAAGGATTTTTTGGATAAGACCTCAAAATCACAGGCAACAAAAGTGAAAACAGACAAATTGAATTAAATGAAACACAAAAGCTTCTGCACAGCAAAGGGAAACAATCAACAGAACGAACAGACAAACTGGCAGAATGGGAAAAAAACATTTGCCAGCTATGCATCTAACTAGGGGTTAGATATCCAGAAAATGTAAGGAACTCAAACAGCTCCAAAGCAAAAAAGGTTTAAAAAAAAAATTAAAAAAAATCCAACTAGAAAATGGGCAAAAGATCTGAAGAAGCATTTCCCAAAAGAAGACATACAAGTGGCCAACAAGTGTATGAAAACATGCTTACCATTAATAAGCATCAGGGAAATGCATATCAAAACCAAAATGAGATATCATCTCACTCCAGTTAGAAAGGTCATCATTAAATAGACAAAAGATAACAAATGTTGGCAAGGATATGAAGAAAGGGGAACTCTTACACACTGTTAGTGGATATGGAAAGTAGTTAAGTTATCATAGATGACAGTATGGAGGTTTCTGAAAAAATTAAAAATAGAACTACCATATGATCCATCAGTCCTACTTCTAGGTATCTATCCAAAGAAAATGAAATCAGAATGTCAAAGAGACATCTGCACTGCTGTGTTTGTTGAAGCACTATTCACAATAGCCAAGAAAAAGAATCAACCTAAGTGTCTATCAACAGATAAATAGATGGAAAAATTTGGTATCTATACACAATGGAATACTATTCAGCCCTAAAAAACAAGACAATTCTGTCACTTGCAACAATATGGATGAACTGGAGGGCATCATAAGTAAAATGAGCCAAACATAGAAAAATAATTACCCCATGACCTCACTTATATGTGAAATCTAAAAAAGTTGATCTCATAGAAGTTGAGAATAGAATAGTGGTTCCAGGAGCTGGGAAAGGCAGGCGGCTACAGGTGGATGTGGAGAGGGTGGTCAGCCAGTATAAAGTTACAGTTAGATAGGAGGAATAAATTCCAGCGTTCTCTTGCATCGTAGGGTGACCACAGTTAACAATAAATAATACATTACATACTTCAAAATAGCTAGAATATAGGATTTTGAATATTCTCACCACAAAGATACAATAAATATTTGAGGTTATACATGTACTAATCACCCTAATTTGATCATTACACATTGTATACATGTATTGAAACATCATATTCTACTCCATAAATATGTATAATTACTACGTGTCAATTAAAAATAAAATAAAACTTATAAAAACATGAATAAATAAACCTCTTAGTGAGGGTCTTGACTATACAGTCTGAATCTACCTCTCCAGCCTCGTTATCCTCCCCTCCTAGCTTCTTACATCTTCCAGGTCCAGACCACACACACAGTCCCAGGTCCTCACACTCGTGCCTACATACACACCATATACAAAAACACCTGAGTCTAATGCCAGGCAGCTCACTCACCAGGACCACCAAATACCAAGCTCCTTCATCACTTCATGATTGCTATAAGCAGTGTTTCTGCCTTCATTCCCTGGACAAATTTCTATTTAACAATTAAGACCCACCTCAAATGTCATTTCCTCTGTGACACCTTTTCTAACTCCTTCAGGCACAATTAGATAGTCCTTCTTATGAAGGTCCAAGTATGAACACAAGCTTTTCTACAGCACTTATCTCATAAAATTTTAATTAATTATTTCTCTGGGTCCAACTCCATTAGGCTGTGAACTTCCCAAGGAAAGTGATTACAATGTATTTATCTCATTTTGTCCAGTGCCCACATCAATAAATGGGTTACTTCCCAGTATATGATTGTGGGGATTAAAAAAAGATAATTAACTAATGCACTTAGTAGCACATATAAAGCATTCAACATATGCTAGAAATTGTTTCCTTAAGTATTAAAAACAATGCCAATTTTACAGTAAGCATTCTATAAATGCTTAGTAAATGAATAAAACAAGAATGAACAAATGAATGTTTGAAAAATGCATTGCAAACAGAACTAAATAAAAATCAAGCAAAAATATGACTGTAACAATCCTATTATTAGAGAAGTAAATATTCCTTACAAAGATTGAACAGATTGCTTATTCTAAACAGCAATCAGTTGCTAGATTATTACATACAGAAGAAAATCAAAATATTAAAATTAGTTAGAATTATAAAGAAGAAATTTATTCAACAGAAACTTAAAATTTGTTGAAACTCTCCTGAATGTTAATTAAGATTTCCTGAGTTGGTTCTTAA
Source organism: Papio anubis (assembly GCF_008728515.1). Classification (NCBI taxonomy): domain Eukaryota; kingdom Metazoa; phylum Chordata; class Mammalia; order Primates; family Cercopithecidae; genus Papio; species Papio anubis. The sequence goes on from NC_044991.1 coordinate 43,908,031, forward strand.
GGAAATACTTTTAATAAGTCAATGTAGACCAATAGTTGTCTCCCTTGCAAATTTTAAATCATGCAAATCATGCTGAACATCATAGCTAACAAAAAGAAAATACTGCTGATTTTATTTCTTTTATATTATTTTTAAAACCTTGCTGTCCCATTTGCATACATTTTCAAGATTAATAAGTTAATCATTTTTTGAAGAGATTTTTCATGTTTTACCCCTCAATAATTTTCCCCTTAAGGTAGTTTCCTACATTAGATAACTACACGTTAGAAAGAGTACCTTCTAACTTAGAACCTTAGAAGGCACTCCTAAGGTTCATTTTTGTTTTAACATTTGTATACTTGAATTCATAAATCAATGAAACAAAAATTAGTAAAATTCGCATGAACTTTTATTTTGTTACTTAGAATGCTGCACCATAAGTCATGATAACAGTGCCATCAATTAACAGAAACAGCAAAGATACTACTTAGAGACATCATTCTAAATGTCAATAATGCCCCTAGGAATCCTCTATTGTAACAGAAGCCCATTAAACCTCACATAGAAGGCATATTGCCAGTATTTAAATGAGGAAAGGCTCATAATGCTGTTGTCATTCAGCATGTCAAAATCTATCAGAGAGGGCTGGCAAGATGGCCGAATAGGAACAGCTCCAGTCTACATCTCCCAATGAGATCAATGTAGAAGGTGTGTGATTTCAGCATTTCCAACTGAGGTACCTGGCTCATCTCACTGGGACTGGTTAGACAGTAGGTGCAGCCCACGGAGGGCGAGCTGAAGCAGGGTGGGGTGTTGCCTCACCCGGGAAACCCAAGGAGTCAGGGAACACCCTCCCCTAGCCAAGGGAGGCCCAGAGGGACTGTGCCATGAGGGATGGTGCATTCCAGCCCAAATATTATGCTTTTCCCATGGTCATAGCAACCCACAGACCAGGAGATTCCCTCGGGTGCCTACACCACCAGGGCCCTGGATTTCAAGCACAAAACCGGGCGGCCTTTTGGGCAGACACTGAGCTACCTGCAGGAGTTTTTTTTACATATCCTAGTGGCGCCTGGAATGCCAGCAAGACAGAACTGTTCACTTCCTGGAAAGGGGGCTGAAGCCAGGGAACCAAGTGGTCTAGTTCAGCGGATGCCACCACCATAGAGCCCAGCAAGCTAAGAGCCACTGGCTTGAAATTCTTGCTGCCAGCACAGCAGTCTGAAGTCAACCTGGGATGCTCGAGCTTGGTGCACAAAGCGGCATCCATCATTACTGAGGCTTGAGTAGGCAGTTTTCCCATCACAGTGTAAACAAAGCCACCAGGAAGTATGAACTGGGTGGAGCCCACCACAGTTTGGCAAAGCCACAGTAGCCAGACTGCCTCTCTAGAATCCTCCACTCTAGGCAGGGCATCTCTGAAAAAAAAGCAGCAACCCCAGTCAGAGGTTTATAGATAAAACTCCCACCTTCCTGGGACAGAGCACCTAGGGGTAGGGGCGGCTATGGGCGCAGCTTCAGCAGACTTAAACGTTCCTGCTGCCTGCTAGCTCTGAAGAGAGAAGATCTTCCAGCACAGCACTTGAGCTCTGCTAAGGGACAGACTGCCTCCTCAAGTAAGTCTTTGACCCCCATGTCTCCTGACTGGGAGACACCTTCCAGCCGGAGTCAACAGACATCTCATATAGGAGAGCTCCGGCTAGCATCTGGCAGGTTCCCCTCTGAAACCATGCTTCCAGAGGAAGGAAAAGGCAGCAATCTTTGCTGTTCTGCAGCCTCCGCTGGTGATACCCAGGTAAGCAGGGTCTGGAGTGGACCACCAGCAAACCCCAGCAGACCTGCAGCAGAGGGGTCTGACAGAAGGAAAACTAAGAAACAGAAAGGAATAGCATCAACATCAACAAAAAGGATGTCCACACAAAAACCCCATCTGAAGGTCACCAATAGCAAAGACCAAAGGTAGATAAATCCACGAAAATGAATAAAAAACAGCTCAAAAAGGCTGAAAATTCCAAAAACCAGAATGCCTCTTCTCCTCCAAAGGAATTACAACTACTTACTAGCAAGGGAAGAAAACTGGATGGAGAATGAGTCTGATGAACTGACAGAAGTAGGCTTCAGAAGGTGGGAAATAACAAACTCCTCGGAGCTAGAGAAGCATGTTCTAACCCAATACAAGGAAGCTAAGAACCTTGAAAAAAGGTTAGAGGAATTTCTAACTGGAATAACTAGTTTAGAGAAGAACATAGATGACCAGATGGAGCTGAAAAAAACAGCATGAGAACTTCATGAAGCATGATACCTTATCAATAGGTGAATTAATCAAGCGAAAGAAAGGATATCAGAGATTGAAGATCAACTTAATGAAATAAAGCATGAAGACAAGATTAGAGAAAAAGAGAATGAAAAGGAATGAACAAAGCCTCCAAGAAATATGAGACTGCGTGAAAAGACCAAACCTACGTCTGATTGGCATACCTGAAAGTGATGGGGAGAATGGAACCAAGTTGGAAAACACTCCTCAGAATATCATCCAGAACTTCCCCAACCTAGCAAGACAGGCCAACATTCAAATTCAGGAACTAGACAGAACACCACAAAGATACTCCCCGAGAGGAGCAACCCCAAGACACATAATCATCAGATTCACTAACGTTGAAATGAAGGAAAAAACATTAAGGGCACCCAGAGAGAAAGGTCAGGTTAGTTACCCACAAAGGGAAGCCCATCAGACTAACAGCAGATCTCTTGGCAGAAACCCTACAAGCCAGAAGAGAGTGGGGGCCAATATTCAACATTCTTTAAGAAAAGAATTTTCAACCCAGAATTTCATATACAGGCAAACTAAGGTTCATAAGCAAAGGAGAAAAAAAATCCCTTACAGACAAGCAAATGCTGAGAGATTTTGTCACTACCCGGCCTGCCTTGCAAGAGCTCCTGAAGGAAGCACTAAATATGGAAAGAAAAAACTGGTACCAGCCACTGCAAAAACATACCGAATTGTAAAGACCATCAACACTATGAAGAAACTGCATCAACAAATGGGCAAAATAACCAGCTAGCATCATAATGACAGGATCAAATTCACACATAACATTAACCTTAAATGTAAATGGGCTAAATCCTCCAATTAAAAGACACAGGCTGGCAAATTGGATAGAGTCAAGACCCATCGGGGTGCTGTATTCAGGAGACCCATCTCACATGTAATGACACACATAGGGGCCGAGCGTGGCAGCTCACGTCTGTAATCCCAGCACTTTGGGAGGCCAAAGCAGGTGGATCACAAGGTCTAGAGTTCAAGACCAGCCTGGCCAACATGGTAAAACCCTGTCTCTACCAACAATACGACAATTAGCCAAGTGTAGTGGCGCTTGCCTGTAATCTCAGCTACTCAGGAGGCTGAGGCAGGGAACTGCTTGAACCTGGGAGGCAGAGGTTGCAGTGAGCCAAGATAGCGCCACTGCACTCCAGCCTGAGTGACAGAGTGAGACTCTGCCCCCCGCACAGAAAAAAAAAAGACACACAGAGGTTCAAAATAAAGGGATGTAGGAAGATTTCCAAAGCAAATGAAAAGCAGATAAAAAGCAGGGGTTGCAATCCTAGTCTCTGATAAAACAAACTTTAAATGAAGAAAGATAAAAAAATACAAAGAAGGGCATTACATAATGGTAAAGGAATCAATGCAACAGGAAGAGCTAACTATCCTAAATATATATGCACCCAATACAGGAGCACCCAGATTCATAAAGTAAATTCTCAGAGACCTACAAAGCGCCATAGATTCCCACACAATAATAGTGGATGAATTTAACATCCCACTGTCAATATTAGACAGATCAATAAGACAGAAAATTAAAAAGGATATTCAGGACTTGAACTCAGCTCAGGGACCAAGTAGACCTGATAGGCATCTACAGAACTCTCCACCCCAAATCAATAGGATATACATTCTTCTCAGCACCACATCCCACTTATTCTACAATTGACCACATTATTGGAAGTAAAACACTCCTCATCAAATGCAAAAGAAAACAAATGACAACAAACAGTCTCTCAGACCACGTGCAATCAAACTAGAACTCAGGATAAAGAAACTCACTCAAAACTGTACAACTACACGGAAACTGGACAACCTGTTCCTGAGTGACTGCTGGGTATAGAACAAAATTAAGACAGAAATAAATAAGTTCTTTGAAACCAATGAGAACAATGACACAACGTACCAGAATCTTTGGGACACAGCTAAAGCAGTGTTTAGAGGGAAATGTGAAGCACTAAATGCCCACAGGAGAATACTGGAAAGATCTAAAATCAACATCCTAACGTCACAATTAAAAGAACTAGAGAAGTAACAGCAAACAAATTCAAAATCTAGCAGAAGACAAGAAATAACTAAGATCAGAGCAGAACTGAAGGAGAGGGAGACAAGAAAAACCCTTCAAAAAATCAATGAAACCAGGAGCTGGTTTTTTAAAAAGATTATCAAAATAGATGTACCACTAGCCAGACTATTAAAGAAGAAAAGAGAGAAGAATCAAATAGACACAATAAAAAATGATAAAGGGGAGATCACCACTGATACCACAGAATACCACAAATACCACAAACTACCATCAGAGAATACTATGAACACCTCTATGCAAATAAACTAGAAAATCTGGAAGAAATGGATAAATTCCTGGACACATACACCCTCCCAAGACTAAACCAGGAAGAAGTCGAATCCCTGAATAGACCAATAACAAGTGCTGAAATTGAGGCAGTAATTAATAGCCTACCAACCCAAAAAAGCCCAGGACCAGATGGATTCACAGCCGAATTCTACCAGAGGTACAACGAGGAGGTGGTACCATTCCTTCTGAAACTATTCCAAACAATTTAAAAAAAGGTAATCCTCCCTAACTCATTTTATGAGGCCGGCATCATCCTGATACCAAAACCTGGCAGAGACACAACAATGACAAAAAAATTTCAGGCCAATATCCCTAATGAACATCAATGCAGAAATTGTCAATAAAATACTGGCAAACTGAATCCAGCAACACATCAAAAAGCTTATCCACCACGATCAAGTCGGCTTCATCCCTGGGATGCAAGGCTGGTTCAACATATGCAAATATGCCTGGCTTTTGTGTAAATCCATCACATAAGCAGAACCAATGACAAAAACCACATAATTATCTCAATAGATGCAGAAAAGGCCTTCAATAAAACTCATCACCCCTTTATGCTAAAAACTCTCAATACATTGGTATTGATGGAACGTATCTCAAAATTATAAGAGCTATTTATGACAAACCCACAGCCAATATCATACTGACACTTCTCAAAAGAAGACATTTATGCGGCCAACAAACATATGAAAAAAAGCTCATCATCACTACTCATTAGAGAAATGCAAATCAAAACCACAATGAAATACCATCTCATGCCAGTTAGAATGGCAATCATTAAAAAGTCAGGAAACAACAGATGCTGGAGAGGATGTGGAGAAATAGGAACACTTTTACTCTGTTGGTGGGAGCGTAAATTAGTTCAACCATTGTGGAAGACAGTGTGGCGATTCCTCAAGGATCTAGAACCAGAAATACCATTTGACCCAGCAATCTCATTACTGGGTGTATTCCCAAAGGATTATAAATCATTCTACTATAAAGACACAGGTACATGTATGTTTATTGCAGCACTATTCACAATAGCAAAGACTTGGAACCAACACAAATGCCCATCAATGATAGACGGGATATAGAAACTGTAGCACATATACGCCATGGAATACTGTGCAGCCATAAAAAAAGGATGAGTTCATGTCCTTTGCAGGTACATGGATGGAGCTAGAAACCATCACTCTCAGCAAACTAACACAGGAACAGAAAACCAAACACCACATGTTCTCACTCACAAGTGGGAGTTGAACAATGAAAATACATAGACACAGGGAGGGGAACATCAAACACTGGGGCCTGTCAGGGGGTGGGAGACTAGGGGAGGGACAGCATTAGGAGAAATACCTAATGTAGATGATGGATTGATGGGTGCAGCAAACCACCATGGTACGTGGATACCTATGTAACAAACCTGCATGTTCTGCACATGTATCCCAGAATTTAAAGTATAATTTTAAAAATCTATCAGAAACAGATCTATGAAATAATAATCATAAAATTATTTTGTGCTCATTATTTATAACATTTAGATAAACAAAAACCTAAAGTTAAAAAAAAATGAGAATTGGTAAAATTATGTGTTAATTTTTTTTCCTAAAGGAGAAAGTTTTAAAGCGAAACAACTGACTTCTGAAGAAAAAGTATATTCCATGGATAGATACCTACATACATACATACACACATATATAAGTCTGTTTATATGCCATAATATTTACATGTATATTTATATATACATATCTTTCAGACGTTCATATATAATACTGTTAGATTTTTAAATACAAAAATGTGTACTTTTTCTTCCAATGTCAGTTCTCTTGCACACATGTATATGCCCCATATGTACAAATATTTGTCAGAATTCCCCTTCCTGTGATCCAGAAAGAGCTAATTATTTGCCTACTTTCTGATGATGTCATTTTTTTAAAGTCCCTTTTTATTGCAAGCCCAATCAGTCTAAATTCTCTGCTTGAGCCCTTAAATAATCATATCAAATGAATATATTTTAAAACTTTTAATTTTAGAAACATCTAAAGGAAATGGAAAATTTTATTAAGAAGTAGCCCTTACAAATGTCTTACCTGCTATGAGACTCAGAGTTCTTAGATCTCACACCTTCTTTTGGTAATAAATTAATAATTATTAAAGTGAGTATTGGGGCGGGATTAAAGGTATATAGTGAATAATTATAAAAGTATAATATCTGTTACGTGTGTTGCCAATATTAACCTAGATTGTTTATAAAGTATGTAAACTAGTCTACGATTCAAAGATCCTTAAGAAAAGAACATACAGTAAAACAAAATGATGATAGCCTTGCCAAATAGCCATTTCAGAATGCTTTCTCCATGGGCTCCTTTTGAAAAGCATTTAATTTTTCACTCATTACTAAAACATTGACTTTATTGTGTTTGAGACTAATTCAGCATATTTCAGGTTTTTCAACATAACTGCTTGCCTTTTTTTTTTCCTTATTTTACATTTACTAGTATCTTGTAAAGGATACAACTCAGGAAAAGCCAAATGGATGGGATCCACAGGCCAAAGTAAAGGGGAAGGGGCTTTCATGCCCTCTCAGGGTACACCACACTCACAGCACTTCCATGTGCTCACCAACCTAGAAGCTCTCTGAACCTCATGCCAAAATAACTGCTTTCTGACTGCCACAGGTGGTCATAGAAAACATCAACCAAACCAGAAGCTTGGCTTTTGTGTAAATCTATATAACTCATCTTAAATAACATTTAAGAACTTTGTCACCAGAAAAACTGGGGCCTCAATGTAATTCAAAATATTCCCCCAGTCATTCCTCATCTCATTAAAAAGTATTCTAAAGATCCACAAATTTTACAGTCTTACTTGTGTAAAATTAACATTATATCATCTTGTTGAAATACGTTAAAATATGCCACAATCATAATATATTTCAGTAATTGGAAAGTTAATATTTAAAGAAGGAACTTCTGTCACCTCCATTGGATTGTCAAATTCCCAGTCTTCATTTAAGATACCTCATCTAAATATCTAAATTATAAGCTCTGGATATTGATTATTAGTAAGTCTTTATTTACTCTTTTTTTTTTCTTTTTTCTGAGATGGAGTCTCGTTCTGTCATCTAGGCTGGAGTGCAATGGCCTGATGTCTGCTCACTGCAAACTCCCCTCCTGGGTTCAAGTAATTCTCCTGCCTCAGCCTCCCAAGTAGCTGGGATTACAGGCACGTGCAACCATACCTAGCAAATTTTTTGGTTTTTTAGTAGAGATGGAGTTTCACCATTTTGGACAGGCTAGTCTTGAACTCCTGACTCCAAGTGATCCGCCCACCTCAGCCTCTCAAAGTGTTGGGATTACAAGCATGATCCCAGCCTCTGACTTTTAAATTATGCTATAAATATAAGTACTATTTCCAGTATGTTCTTCCTCTCTTGTCAGTAAGATGTCTTGTACCCCCTGCTGTGGACATCATTAATGATCACCATTTCTCAACTTGTTTCCCTAAAAAAAGGTTTTCCCTAAAAAAAGGTCTCCTTGGTATATGGTAGTATGACATCCTGGATCTCCTCACTGGACACAAATTTGATCCCCAAGGGAATGAATGAAATGAAAAAAAAGTCATTGTTCTCTGTATGAGTTTGCGGGGGGGGAGTATGTACACGTGTGAATTTTTGTATGCAACTAAGATGAGAAGTATAAACGAATAGAATCTAAATAGCAGAGTTGTAAAAGAAAGATAATATTTCTTTCCTATGTTGTAGCCAGTTAAAAGGTATGTCTTTAAAATTTTCAAAGTGTTTGGTGAATGTCTTCACTTTGCCAGTTCTCCAAATGGTAAATATTGGTAAACCCAGACAGTCTAGACCAAATCCAATCTTGTATATAAAAGTAACCTATGAAAACTGTAAATCCCAGTGTCTTGATGAAGCACTAATAAAGCTATCATCATTCAGAATCAAAACTAATAAAAACTAGAAAATAGTTAACTAAATAGCTCACTTAATGAATCTTTAATCCTCTCACAACTGCAAACATTTACAATACTACCCTGAATTAGAAGTAGGAAGAAAAAAGCCCCTGATATCTCCACTTTCTGATGTTATAATGATACCTTTAACAAACTCCACTATCTAATTCTGAGGTCTTAGAATACTGCTAGTAACACACTGGAAGAGGGATAAAGTAGAGGCATATTAGGGAGACAAGCATAATAGCTGCAAAATAAAGTCCAACAGAAACCAGAGACAGAAAAACTGGAAACCACAGAACCAGATGACAGTGTGGTTTTACTAGAGAAGCTCATAAAAAATGATCCCCTCACGCCTGCAATGCCAGCACTTTGGGAGGCCGAGGCGGGCGGATCACGAGGTCAGGAGAATGAGACCATCCTGGCTAACACGGTGAAACCCGTCTCTACTAAAAATACAAAAAAGTTGGCCAGGCGTGGTGGCAGGTGCCTGTAGTTCCAGCTACTCAGGAGGCTGAGGCAGGAGAATGGCATGAACCTGGGAGGCGGAGCTTTCAGTGAGCCGAGATCGTGCTACTGCACTCCAGCCTGGGCGACAGAGTGAGACTCTGTCTCCAAAAAAAAAAAAAAAAAAATCCCGAGTCGTAAAGAAAATATATGTTTTGTTCACTATCATTTAAGAAGGCCTAGAATTGCACAGTATATTTTAGAAAGATTTCCATTCAAAACAGTTAACATTTTAAAATGTTTCCCTTTAATCTATAGTCTGGATTTTATGAGCTAATGAATATAAGCCTAGAAATGTCTAACTGTAAACAGAATTCTAAATTTTGTTATATTTGGTTAAGAGGGCTGATTCCCAAAATATTTTAATGATTCTTCAAAATTAGCTGGAGATACTTCTTTAGGCTTATGTGTCTTTAATCATGAATGATGAGCTCTTTTTGAAGTATCTGAATTGCTTTTAGTAAGATTTGCAATCATTCTCAACAAATTATAAAGCAGCCTAGAAAAAATAATGTGCAATGCCATATTAATGCATTCCTACCTTCAGTAGATTGAGCAAAGATGATTATAAAAGTGAAATGCATAACCTTATTCACTCCTGGGATCTATTATCAAAAGATTAAGAATGAAACTGAAGTCTTTTCAACACTCATGAAAGGCTGTTATCTGAAGGCTGTTTTTAAAGCTAAATTATATAAAATATCTATGAACACATAAGAAATCCTTATTAATATGCTATTACCTAGCAGACAATATATCTGAACTATAATTTTGGTTATGGCCTTAGGGGAACAAGAGAATTCTTTAATTCATATATTTTAATAGAATCACTGCAAATTTGTTCTATTGTTCCTCATCTGAACTCCCTAGTAATTGATTGTTTAAGCCAGTGTTTCCCAAAGACTGAGACACAATTTTTAGATGATACATGAAGACTATTTTTTCAATGCATTTATATTTATTTTAATGTGTTAAAATATGTACAGCTAAAAACAAAAAAGTACAGCTAGAAGATTGAATTCATGAGTTCATAGGTATTATCACTCAGCAAGATTAAGTTTTATAAACTAAATCACTTCAAAGTTATTTTAAAGAAAAAATATATTAATATTTAAATAAACTTTATAGTTAGGGCAAAAAATAATGATGCTGGTTCATAAACAAGTGAAGTTAAGAAAATATGATGCATTCTATTGCTTAGAAAGTAGACATGCCCTACTCTGTGGCATTTAATTTATAGTTGCTTTCAACTACTGCTTATATCTTTTATGGATTAAATATTATCTATTACTCTTGTCTCCCCAACTAAGTTATGAGCTCAGTTGCCACAGGGGCAGGTTGAATGCTTTGCACAGATACAGACTTTATATATGTTGGTTTAGATTTACCAATGAGAGGCTTACAAAGATTGATGAGAGTATTTCTTTCTTTCGTTGATCAAAGCCTGTCTGATATTTCACTTCAGTAGGTTTCAGGATCTCCTGCTACAAATTAGTTTTTAATACATAAAATAAGAATTGAACCATGCTCTTAAACATTTGAGCTCTTTCTATCAAGAAGTTCTGTTACATCTGCAAAAATACAATGAGAATAAATAAAGTTTTCAACTAGCAGATACTGAATTCCCATGTTGTTTTAACCTACGGTTTATTATAAAAGAATGTAATAGCTGAGGTGTCAATTGCCAATACATAATATTGGATACATCTTGAGGGATTGCAGAGCAAAGTCGTATTTGTATGTGTTTTATATGCCAATAGTGGGTACCAATGTGAAATGCACAGCAAGATATGCGACAGCACAGTGCAACAAAAAGAGTGTAGAGACAGGAAAAGGAGACCACATGACTCCTCCATTAGCTGAGTAGCAGGGACAAATCAGTTAACTTCTCTGGGCCTTAGCTTTTCTTAATGAAGAAGTTGCTTATATATTTTTTAAAATCTGATAATGATAAAAGATGATAGAGCAAAGAGAAAAAAAGCCTGGTCCTAAAATGGTATTACTGAGAAACTAAACCACTGCCGTTACAACCTACCACCAGACTTCTGCTTATGCAAGAAAAATAAACCACTCTCTTATGTAAGTCACTGTTAATTAGGAATTCTGTTACTTAGAGCTGAATACTTTCCTCACTGGGAAAACAAACAAAAAATCACGTGGAAAAAAGGATCAATACATCTAACTACATAAAAATTTACAGCTATTGAATGTTAAAAATAAGAACTAGAAAAATATATACAGTTAATATGGTAAAGGAGTAATATATTAACTATGAAAAATACTCATACATACCAATAAGAAAACCACTGAGAAACTAATAGATAAATGAACAGAGAATATAAATAGAAATTTTGTAAGAAAGAATAGAATTTTAAAAACATACAACAATTTTTCAACCTTGCTATAAGCCTAATAAATGCAATTTAAAATAAGGAGATGGCATTTCTTGTCCAGGAGATTACCAGAAACAATGGTATTAATTAGAATAGCTATGGAGGAACAAGGTTTGGTAAAATAGGCAGTATCATACATTGCTAATAAGAATGTGAATTTTTATGACACTATCGGAAGACAATTCAGTGATATGCATTAAAATATTTAAAACATAATGTAATAAGGGTTTGGTTGAATAAAGTAAGCTATGAAAACTCCTTCTAAATAGTATATAAATATTAAAATTGTACTTATGAATTATACACATTCAGAAATACCAATCATATCCTGTTTAATATGAGAAGCAAAATATAAAATTATGTAGACTGTAAATATATTTTTAATTACCTACACACAGGTAATTAAATGGAAAAAACTATTAAGAGTGGCATTCTTTAGGTAGTGGATCTATGGATAATTTCTTTTAAATTTTTATCAAGTTCTAAGATTTCCATTTATAATGAGGAATACAGTACACTCTACTATTTGAAGTAATATAAAATAAGATGAAGGGGTAGAATGAAGGTTGCTTATGTCCAACATTCGACACATCAGTGAATCCACGTACTTAAAGCATTTGATCAACTTCCCATCACTGAAGCATGCTGTGCATGCCTCAGTTTCATGAGTTTAGGAATGCAAAGACAGATTACAACAGAATTCGTAAGCAACTGCTTATATAGTCAGATGAGATGAACTGGAACAACCACATGCAAGGTAAGCAGGAAAAAAAGCACTCTAAAGCAACACAGCCAAACAGCCTGAAGCTGTGGGTTATTAGGAAATGACAGCAGTGATCAAAGATAGATGGCACCATTTCAAGAAGAGGAGCCTAAATCCATGGGGCTAAGTAGGGACACACATCAGAGGGGAACCATATTCCCAAACCGCTGACAAACTGTAAGCATTTTCAGGCCTGAAAGTACAAGTCACATGCAGGCCTTGGTGGTCCTGATGTCCATAGGAATGTAATAACACTATTAACACCAACATCAATGAATGTAGATAGGCCTGATTCTCATGTTAGAACAGAAAAAAGCTCCATCCACATTCTAGCACATTTCCCTTCAAAACCTCTTTCTTTAGAGTTGGGTATCATATTTCTCACTTCTTGTCCTAAGGACCTAGATAAGGTAATTGAAATCAATAGTTGAGAAATGATTGTTGTTGCAGGAGATTGCAGCAACCATAAGTGGAAAAGACACATTCCGAGGAAAATCTCTATGACTGCCATAAGAGGAAAACCTCAAGATGTAAGACGTACATCAAGAAACAAATATAACGATTTCCAAGGCAAAAATGGCAAAAGTACTCTTCACTTTCAGGCAAATCTAAATGCAAAAAATCCGCATTTGAACAAAAGACCAGCTATTCAGTTTACCAAAAGATTCACAATAGGATTGCTTTGAATAATAAGATTTTTAGTAATAACAATTCACTTTTTCAGAACTGCATATTGTATAAAGGGAGCTATACTTGCATTCCACAAACAAATCTGGAAATAATGCAGTTCTCAGACCCGACTTCATCAAAGATGAGCTGAATTACATCAGACAAGCCACTGAGCTCAACTTTAGCTTCTTCTTAAGTTGGTAATAATAAGACTTTTACTGGTGTCACAGAACTATTGTAATGACTCACTAAAATTAATTTAGTAATTAATTTTCTGTAATGAAAAGTTCTATAAGAATAATATAAGACGGATATTGTCATTATTATTACTGATTGTACTAAAAACTTAAGATTAACCATCAGAAACACTAACATAAAAGAATATTATCCCTAAATGTTAAGGATGTTTCTATGTCATGTATCTCCAAAATAAACACTCAAGGACACAAAAACCTTGTTATTTAACACATTGAAAATGTGACTGTTATCAGCCATGTGCAATTAGAATGAAGAAAAAAATTAATTTCTTAATAAACATATAAACGAAAAATACGGCACAATCTAAATTCATTATTATCTTCTATCCTTCTAATTTCCAAACTCTTTCTAGTTTCTCCATTCCATCAGTAGATAGAAGGATCAGCAGCTTCTGGGTCAGAAATACCTGGGTTCAAACTCCTCTCCCAATTCTAACTTCAACATGACTCAGCAGTGCCACCTTTAAGAGGTACTAAACTTTCTGACGGTGAGCTTTATCTGCTATTAGAGATCCCCTCCATCCCCTTATGGAGAGAATAGCTACACTACAGAATTTTTATAAAAATCAAACGTAAAAGTGTTCAGCATAATTCAAGGCACATAACAGAAACTATGAAATGTCAGTGTCCTTTGTCCACAAAATGGACAGTCTTAAAAAGGTCACTTAGCAGACACTGGATGCTCCTCCCATATTCCCTTGGCCTTACCACTTTCTGGCACACAGTCCTGCTTCCAACTGCCAGTGCCTGCACTGCTCTGCCTGGGGGCTTTCTTTGGCCTCCAGCCACTGCCTTGTTTCTTATGCCTCAGGCTAGGCCTGCCACTGGAGTCTACGTGCCCTGGGAAATCTCTCAACCAAATGCTGGTGGAAGAAGGTGAATAAGCATGCCAGCCTTTCTGTCCATTGAAGGGATAACCCCAAGGCATATGTTCTGCATTTGCTCCCAGAGTTGCCAGCAGGATTAAGCTCTAGTGACCCACAGTGGTAACGTGCTTGGGGTAACACATTCTGTTGTTGTTGTTGTTGTTGTTGTTGAGACAGAGTCTCTCTCCGTCACCCAGGCTGGAGAGCAGTGGCACGATCTCAGCTCACTGCAACCTCCGCCTCCTGGGTTCAAGTGATTCTCCTGAGTCAGCCTCCTGAGTAGCTGGGATTACAGGCATGTGCCACCACATCCGGCTAATTTTAAATTTTTGTGGTTTTAGTAGAGACAGGGTTTTGCCATATTGGCCTGGCTGGTCTTGAATTCCTGACCTCAAATAATCCACCTGCCTCAGTCTCCCAAAGTGCTGGGATTATAGGTGTGAGCCACCGCACCTGGCCAGGTAACATACTCTTTATGGTCCTCCCTTCCTCCTCTGTCTCACTTCACCAAGCCTCTACCAGTGTTTCCTGGGACCAGCTCCCCAGAAAACTCCTTCATTCAAATCCTTTTCTCAGAGTGTGTTTTGGGGGTAACTCAAATTAAGTCACATTACATTGTCTTCCTGAAGAGTCCATATTGACTCCTTTCTATGGTGATATGAAACTTCAGTGATATGAGAGTTTCTTAATTGTCTAGCTTTCTTGCCTACTTACCACAAAACGGACTTCATGCTCTAGCGTAACCATCTCTTCATTCCTGTTTCTGTGTTTCTGCTTATCTCATTTGGAATTCGGCCCCACCCTCTAGCCCCTTTTCCTTCAGGTACTATGTTAATGTTTCTCAATAGGAATTGTTCATCAAGTATTTTTCAAACTTAAGAGAGAAAAACATGTTTCTGGGTCTCCCGTGTTAGCCTTAAGTATAACTATGTAGCATATTTGTATTTAAATCCATACTAACTTAAAACGTTATAAACTCCTTAGGGTCATAAAACATTTATTTTTATGAAACCAAAGCAAAGTTACATATTAAATATCAAAATTCCAAAATCAATAAATTTCAAATTAACATTAACTCAATGTGATTTTTACTTCTGCTAACTACTCCCACCGAAGATATCAGTCTGATATGAGTATTAGTTATATATGTATTTCACAACCAAACTACATGCCTAGAAGCTTGATGTGCCTAGGCCACAGTGAGCTGTGAGGTGATAAGCGTATCTCACTCCTTTTCTCTCTCCTCATTAATATGAACACATTATTTGTTCAGTGTGTGGAATCTAACATCATTTGACATTCACTTCCTAAAATGGTGTCATTTACACATAAAATTTGTTTCTGGTCTATTCTCATTAGCCCAATGTGTACTTCTTAGAACCAACATGCCTATAAACACAAAAGCAAACAGTTACAGTGGTAGACTCAGTTATAAGGTGATTTAGACTACATATTATTTTTTAATATTGTCACTGTATTAATAATAATAGCACAATTTTTAAATTACATTGAGATACACTGATTTGCATCAGATAATTAGCACCTATTAGATATTGCCATTGTCTATTTGTCTTTCTTGTTTTTTAAAATTTTTTAGTGACTATTCATTATATACCTAGAATAAAGTCCAATCTCTTAGGATGGAATTCAAAATCTTCCACAATATGCCTTCAGTCTTTCCAGGTCTTCTAAGTCATGCTCAGTCACAATGGACTACAACCTACCTGTCAACACCTCCTTCTTAAACCTGTACCTTTACTTACACTGCTCCTTTTCAATCTGAAATGATCCCCTACAAGCACAGATGTCACAGTGTAGCTAATAAGAGCATAGGCTTTGAAATCAAACAGACTCAGATTCTAGTTGCTGATTCTGATAACTACTAGCTATGTGATTTGGACAAGCTGCTTAAGCTTTCTGAACCCTCTAACCAATAAAATGAGGATATGAAAACTAGCCCAAGGGGCCTTATAAATATCAATTCTTTATAGAGTACCTGGACCATCTCAGGTTATTCATAAATGATATCTATTATTTTGTATTCCTCAATCTTTTCAGTTAGCAGAAATTATTTCCTCATCATTACTAACACTCAGCTTTGTTTGTACTCCACATTTGACATTCATCTCGCTATATACAGTATTAGTTATATATGTATTTCACAACCAAACTACATGCCTTGGGTTTAATCATTCATGCTAATTTTCTCAGAGCCTAGCACAGTGTCTACCATGGTGTAGTACTCAATTATAATCTATTGAATTTATTTAGACTGAATTCCAGATCCTGTGATGCCAAGCACAATAACAAGTATTTAGTGGATGCTGAAAAAGTCTATTGATTGATCCATTATGTGACATGGTCAGAGAAAGTCCTTGAAAACAATGCCAAGCCAGTCTACAAAGAACCATCTATTCATTTCTCTGGTTTAAGAGCAACTTTTTCAATTGTGATGCAGAAAAATTAATCTGTCAAGCATTTAGCATACACTGAGGATATGTTTTCTTTTTACAAGGACTCAGATGAGGGGGTAAAAAAAGCACAGGAAAAAAACCCTTCTTAGTTAAAGCAAGCTAATGGCCAAATAAAGACCTAAAAACTGCCTCCCCTTTCTTCAGTTTCTTCAACTAGAACCTAACTTTCCTATTGTGCCAGAGAAAAGATTCTCTGAGTGGTAGACTTAATCATAGATTTGCTTACAGTTCTCAAATTGTTTAAGATTTAAGGTACATACCAATCAATCCTAGATGAGTTATACAATACTCTTATTACTCTCTAAAAGGCAGAAAATTAATATATTCAAATATTAATTCTGAATTAAAAATTAGTGATATTAGAAAATCCATACTTAGGAGCAATACATTCCTTATAAGCACAATCAATGCACTGCATGATGAAATGTAATAATGAATGTAAATATGGGATATAATCCAAAGTCAATGTTATGTTTGTCTCTCACTATCTTTATTTCTTTTTCTTTTTCTTTCTTTCTTTCTTTCTTTCTTTTTTTTTTTTTTTTTTTTTTGAGAGGTAGTCTCCATCTATTGCTCAGACTGGAGTGCAGTGGCGTGATCTCAGCTTACTGCCTCCCGGATTCAAGCCATTCTCCTGCATCAGCCTCGAGTAGCTGGGATTATAGGCATGCACTACAATACCTGGCTAATTTTTGTATTTTTAGTAGACATGGGGTTTCACTATGTTGGTCAAGATGGTCTTGAACTCCTAACTTCAAGTGATCTGCCCGCCTCGGCCTCACAAACTGCTGGGATTACAGGCATGAGTCACTGTGCCTGGCCCCACTGTCTAAAAAATCCATCCACTAGGCGAAGTTTTTCCCATTCCAATGAATGAAAACTCTGGCAGGCTCCATGACATCTCTGGACATTCATAGGTAATAAAAAGACATTAGTTGCTGAACAGAGTCTCAATTTAGTACACTGAAGTTTGTCTAACAAATTAAACAGCAATTGTATCTTTATTCGAAGGTTAGACTACCATCCCTCTTCCCCTAGCTTGGACTGTGGTAATCTGACCTCTCTAAGGTCTAAATGAAAGAGAGATGTGGGAAAGGGGGGCTGCATAGTTCTCACTTGACTAATACTATTGTAAAATGGCTTCACACTCTCTTGGCCTTGCAGATGTTTACACCTCTCTCTCTCTCAGATACACACACACATACACACACACACACACATACACACACACATTTTCATGGGTTCTCAAGTGCTCTTCTACTGTCCTCTTTTGATTGTAACTCTGGTGACATGGACGATTCATTCTATCCCTCCAGCAACTAATTCACCCTCAGCCTCTGGTTTTCCCGTCTTCCATTACTCAAAGACTGCTGGAGTTGCTCTGCGGTCTCTGGCAGTCCTCTCAAACAAGAGTCAAAATTACTTAGGACAGTGGTTTCTCCTTCCCTGGGTCCCATGTCTGGTCCCCAGGAGTCACAGACCTTTGGCCCATCTGGAGTAGAGTTCAGTTACAGCCCAAACACAGCCCTCTGCTTAGCTTCCGAAGGCCCTTTTTGACAGCTTTTCACTTTCAGATACCTCAGGTGGGCATCAGACATGAACTAGCTGTACTCTCCCAAGTCCGGGAAAGACAATAAACTCCTCGAGACTCCTCTGAGGCCTCTTCCTATAGGCAGGGTGTGAAGAAAGTCACTGCACACACTCACATGCACACACACACACACACACACAAGTGTATGCACACACATACTTCCCTCCCTTGCCATGGGATAAAAGGTGGCAAATAACAGCAGATGCTATTTTCCAAAGAAATTATCCTCACAAAATCTTTAATCTCTAAAAACCTGACTTTTGAATACTCATGTTGGGGGATGAAATCCATTAGTTGAATATTTCCTTTGAAAATCTGCATCGGCTGGGCGCGGTGGCTCACGCCTGTAATCTTAGCACTTTGGGAGGCCGAGGCAGGTGAATCATGAGGTGAGGAGCTCGAGACCAGCTTGACCAACATGGTGAAATACCATCTCTACTAAAAATACAAAAAATTAGCTGGGCATGGTTGCGGGTGCCTGTAATCCCAGCTACTCAGGAGACTGAGGCAGGAGAATCACCTGAACTCGGGAGGTGGAGGTTGCAGTGAGCTGAGATCGCACCACTGCACTCCGGCCCGGGTGACAGAGCGAGACTCCATCTCAAAAAAAAGAAAAAAGAAAATCTGCATACTGATATCTTCTAAGTCATTTCAGTATCTGATATATATTGTATTTTGGTGGCTCCAATAAAACTAAAAAATAGCACTCTGTTGTATCACTATATAATTTATAAGCCTTGTTTTCTCCAGAATAAATATATTTAGCAGGTGATATTATAATAGCTTATAGACTGCTTATAATATTTTCTGTGCCTGTTTTGGCAACAGATTTAATTTTAATTCCCATATCACTTGGAGTGTTTGGTGAAACGTCTTTCAATTAGGAGAGTTAGAACTGTGAAAAGTGCCCACAATGAAATACTCTGAGAGAATTCTTACACAAGCAGGGCTCTATTCCTTCACCCCATCCTTTAGCCTGAAGTTGCCACTCTGTCTGAAACTGATCTGAGAACTGGGAGGCCCTGAGTCATTCTGGTTAAGAATTGGGGACGTAAGTGTAGAGGTCAAATCAGCAAATGAATGGAGGAAATTTGAAGTTGAAATGGGGTCCCAGAGTTCCTTCCAGGTTCATCCTGGCTTCTCGAGAAACAATATGATAAGGGAAAAGAGCTCTAACTCTTCAAAACTTGAGAGGCAACACAGTGTCCTTGTTAGAGGTGGATTGTGAAGTCAGACAGCCTGGTTTAAATCTTGGTTTCAACTCTTACAAGTTAGTGACGTTAGACACACTAATGCCTCAATTTCCACATCTACAAATGGTGATGATAATAGACCTATCTTACAGGTTTTTGATAAATAATATAAGCAGTGAATAGCAGAAAATATTTATTACTTATACTATTCCTATTATTATTGCATCCAACACCAAGCAAGAAGAGGATCCATGCATCAGAGGCCTATGAATCAGGAGTGAGGGACAAAGTGTGGCAATACAAAGTCTGGCAGAGACTCTGGATGGGTCATCACCAAACCTGTTTCTGCTTCTTCCTAGGTACACATGTGAATCACATCCCCCAACCTTGCCAGCATTCGGGTATGACCAAATTCTGGACAGTAAAATATGAGTGGATGTATAGTCACAAACATGTCCTATAAAATATCCCTCAATAATCTTCTACACTCTTTCCCTCTTCCACAGCAAACTTGCATGATGGCAGGTTTGCATGATCGAAGGAGCCACTTAGAAGCCCAGTGATCAGAAACACCTGTTTGAACTAGATGTGTGTGAAGGAGGCAAGAATCCTTTTTGTGTAAAGCCACTGAAATTTGGAGAATTATGTATTACAGCGATTGGTGTTAACCCTACACAAAGCCAACTTTAAGTTTTGCCCCTAGCAGGCGCCTGTAGTCCCAGCTACTCAGGAGGCTGAGGCAGGAGAATGGCGTAAACCCGGGAGGCGGAGCTTGCAGTGAGCTGAGATCCGGCCTCTGCACTCCAGCCTGGGCGACAGAGGGAGATTCTGCCTCAAAAAAAAAAAAGAAAAGAAAAGAAAAAGTTTTGCCCCTAGAACTATCCTTGCAATGATTTTTAAAATCAAATATCAAACCACTGTAATTTTAAAAAGGAGATAGGAAAATGCCATTTTTCCATTCTTTTTTTCCCAAGCCATGGATTAAACTTTTCCAGACCTAGTACAGGACAGGAGAAGACGACTGTTTTACACTGTGTGATAAACAAGGGAATCAAGTTCTGGGGAGGCGAATGAGTCAGAGGATGACAGCACCCAGGAAAATAGGGAATTGGGGAAATGTGTCAATAATCTTGAGGGAGAAAGAAATTAAATAACGATAATGAACAAATATCTCATCATTACCTCAGACTTCGGGTAAAGACTGATACACTGATGCTTTACACAATGACCTTTATGGGAAAATTGTGCAAAAGAGATGGGTTCAGAAGTTGTCCATAATATATTCAATAAATATTTAATGAGTGCTTACTTTAGGCCAAGTGCTGGTCTAGATGCTGGAGATATGCAGGGAACAAAATGGACAACAATCCCTGCCCTCGTGGAGCTTATATTAAATTTCAATAGAAAGACTGCTGTGGCTGGGGCAGGATGAGCCAGAGAGAAAGTGGTAAGAGATGACATCAGAAAGGTACTAGGAGGCTGTTTACCCAGGTCTCTGAAAGGAAAGCCACTGAAGGATTTTGAACAGAAAAATGACAGCATCTAATTTAAATTTTAACAAGACCACATACATTGGCTGCTGGGTTGGAAACAAACTCTAGAGTGGCAAGAGTAGAAGCAAGGAGACAGAGGCTATTGTAGCAATCCAGGAGAGAGGTGATGCTGGCTTACAGCAGGGTGATGGTGGTCATAGGAGTGTAATGGGCGGTGGTGAACTCTCTCTCTCTCTTTCTCTCTCTCTCTCTCTCTATATATATATATGGAACACAACACACACACACATACACACACACACACACACACACACACACACACAGAGATGGTAGAACTGACAAAGTTTGCTGCTGAACTACATGACATTATATGTGAGAGAAAACCAGAAATCAACAATACTGAGAGTTGCCATTAACTGAGATGGTGATGGCCACAGAAGAAGCTGATTTTGGATATGTGGAGTTGGATATTCAAGTGAAGGTAAAAAATAGGCAGTTGGTTTATGGGTCTGAAATTGAAAGGAGAGACACACACTAAAGATACAAATTTGGGAGTCATCAGCACATAGATTGTATCTCAACTTGTGAGACTGAATGCGATCACCTAGGGAGTGAATGTAGTTAGAAAAGAGGCATAAAGAGTGTTCCAGGGCTTATTTCAATATTAAGAGGCTGGGCAGATAAGGAGGAATCAGAAAAAAACTGATAAGGGACAGAGGGAAAGGGAGAAGGAAAGCCAGGCGAATGTGGTGTCCTAGCAGCCAAGTGAAGCATATGTTTCAAGGAGGGAACAGCGATCATTTGTCAAATGCTGTTGCTAAGTCACATAAGATGAGGACTGAGAAGTAACCACTCAATTGAGCAATCTGAAGGACTGGGCAACTCAAAACACAGGAGAATGCACTCATTTTATAATTCTTCCTGACAAAGTATCTCTCTGGCAATATTATTTCCTTTTAGCACGGTTATAAATGATTTATCCTAAACTTTTTCTTATGCTTCTAATTTACTGTATCCCCTGATAACATTGTCCTATTTGTCCAATTTTATACAGTTTTTATGAATAACAGTGACACTAATTATAAATCATATTAATCATATTGTAGTTTTTAGATAAAGTGATGAGATTTGGTTTCAACTAATTTATTTAAAATAACATATAAATTAAAATTTAAGCTGCTTCGTTATCCGAATAAAAGACTTGTGCCACAATAGTAGCAACCACTTAGGGAGCACTGACTGTGTGCTAGGCACTGTGCTAAGTGCTTTAAATGCTTTGCTTTATTAAACCGACAGTAATCCTGTAAGGCAGGACCTGTGATTATTCCCATCTTACAGGCAAGGAGACCATGTCTTAGAAATTGAGTAATTTGCCCAATTTACCCAGCTAGCAGATAGCAGAGCCATGATTCAAATTCAGTTTGATTTTACGCTACTCAAGCATAATTACTACGTGATACACTCACTAATATTTCTTCTATTTTAACTTAATCAATCTGACTTTTTCCCCATAGAAAGAAGCTGAATACCCATTTCCATTTTGGCATATAATAGCATACATCAGACTGGGCGCAGTGGCTCATGCCTGTAATCCCAGCACTTTGGGAGGACAAGGTAGGCGTATCACCTGAGGTCGGGAGTTCAAGACCAGCCTGGCCAACATGGCGAATACCCATCTCTACTAAAAATACAAAAGTCAGACAGGCATAGTGGCGCATACCTGTAATCCCAGCTACAGGAGGCAAAGGCAAGAGAATCGCTTGAACCCAGGAGGTGGAGGTTGTAGTGAGCCAAGATTATACCATTGCACTCCAGCCTGGGTGACAGAGCAAGATACTGCCTCAAAAAAAAAAAAAAGAAAAAAAAGAAAAAAAAGAAAAAAAAAAAGGCATAGGTAATACACCCTATACCCTCTTAATTTAATCTCAAAGGGTAGGTCTTTTCCCACCCTTATCCCAGCCTCTACCCAGTCCTTTCACCCTTACTCCTTCATCCTTAGGAAGAAAGAGCTCTAAATTTGAGAGACCACAGTACCAGATGTCAAGTTTTCTGTGGCAGGGTCAATATTACCACACTCGTGTACTTCTCATTTCTTTTCTTTTTTTTTTTTTTTTTTTGAGACCGAGTCTCCCTCTGTCGCCCAGGCTGGAGTGCAGTGGCACAATCTCGGCTCACTGCAACCTCCACCCCCCAGGTTCACGCCATTCTCCCGTCTTAGCCTCCCAAGTAGCTGGAACTACAGGTGCCCACCACCATGCTCGGCTAATATTGTTTTTGTATTTTTAGTACAGACAGGGTTTCACCATATTAGCCAGGATGGTCTCGATCTCCTGACCTCGTGATCCGCCTGCCTTGGCTTCCTAAAGGGCTGGGATTACAGGCATGAGCCACTGCGCCTGGCCCTGTAGTTTTCCTTTATTACTCTTATGCCATCTCTTGTGGGGAGGTGGGTATTCAGCTTCTAGGACCAAGCAAGGCCAGGCTACAGTCTGTTGACTGTACCAGAAGAAGAGCATTAGGAATTGGGGAGTGCAAGTTCCAGCAGGAATCCAGTGTGAAGGCAGCTGGCATTCATTATTAATTTCCATTTAATGAAAGACTTTAGTTTAAAAGAAAGAAGGAGAAGAAGGGAAAGAGAAAGAACTTTGTATTATTCCAATAAATATCTCCATATTTTTCACCATCAAAATAATTTGCTCTGTAGCTTACAACTAAAGAAAAATCACTGGAAAATCAAAGAAAATAATAATTTCATAAAATCAGAATCATGAGAGGAAAATTGACCAAAATATAAAGATTCACCTGCTTATCTAATTTTCCACATTTGGTAAATATAATGTGTGTGTGTGTGTGTGTGTATATATATATATATATATATTCTTTTTTTCCAATTTTTCCAGGTATTTCATTTTGGGTTTTTTTGTTTTTGTTTTTTGATTTTTGGGTTTTGTTGTTGTTGTTGTTGTTTTGACATGGAGTCTCACTCTATTGCCCAGGCTAGAGTGCAGCGGTGGGATCTCAGCTCACTGCAACCTCCACTTCCTGGGTTCAAGTGATTCCCCTGCCTCAGCCTCCTGAGTAGCTGGGATTACAGCTAAGCACCACCACACCTGGCTAATTTTTATATTTTTTGTAGAGGTGGGGTTTCGCCATGTTGGCCAGGCTGGTCTCAAACCCCTGACCTCAGGTGATCCACCTGCTCCAGCCTACCAAAGTGCTGGAATTACAGGCATGAGCGACTGCACCCAGCCTCCCGTTTATTTTTAATTTCTCTTAGTTCTTCAGATTCCTGCTACACTTTCTACTGCTTCATTATATATGACTTTCTAGTTTAGCTAGTGTTTTCAGAAGTCATTTCTTTGCAAACACATACGTTACTATCAACATTGTAACAGCACACTCTCAGTGATAATGGTAACTAGAATAAACCAGCGACTTAGTTCTTCATTTTTAATATTTCTGAGCCTTTTGTTGCCGTCTTTATGAGGCACATAGTAACTAGAAAGGCAATATGCCAGCAGACATTTCCAGGCCATTTGGGTATCAGAAACTACGCTGGAAATCTCTGTAGTCATTTCTGATGCTCCTACAGACCAAACTGACTTGTATAATGCAGTAATGTCTCTGTTCATGAAAAGGAAATGTTCTGACTCAATGCCATATCATTGGAAGTGTCTTTATTGGAAGCTGAGAGAACACGGTCACTACAGATGACTTTTAGACAGAGAATTACCTCTGTTCCTTCCCTTTCGGCCTACATATATGTATCAGTTATCCACTGCTGTATAACAAACCACCACAAAATGTAGAGGCTTAAAACTCATTTATTATTGCTCAAGATCTTGTGGTTCAGCAGTTCTATGACTAGGCAGTTGTTCTTCTGGTCTCGCCTGAGGTTGCTTATGAAGACACAGCTGCCAGGAAGCGCTGGTTGTCACCTAGAGCACTTCAGTTCTCCTCTGCATGGCCTCTCATCCTCCAGGAGGCTGGACTAGACTTCTTTACATAGTGATCCCAGAGTAGAATTTTAAGAGGGTAAAAGTGAAAAGTGCAAGGTCTCTTAAGGTCTAGCATTAGAAGTCACATAAAATTACTTCTATCACATTCTATTTATTAAAGAAAATAATAATATAACCCCAAATACAAAAGATGGACAGACAAAAATAATGCACATGTTCTCTTACTAGGCAGAACTTCCCCTAATCACAAGTGCTCTCTGGCCAGGACACGAGTGTATTGCTCAGGTTGTGCTCTGCCCAAAGGTATCTAGCAAAGGGGGTGAGTCCTAGGCTGTGTTTACCATGCCATGTGCCCTGCTGCAGGGTTATATGACCCCAAAGAAAGTGGCACCCTCTTCTAATGTGCACAAAGGTACTCTATGGAACAGAGGCAATCTTCTCCATGAATTCTGAATGTGGTCCTCTACTCATGCCCTGGACTCCCTAGCTACCTAAGCGAGACCTGGAGGTCCCATGGTACTAATGACCCCTGAGGCTTAGAAATAACTGCCATAACTTCAGCAATGGTTTTCCCTTTTCCACGCCCATGTCCCCAGGCCAGCCTTGTGGAAAAGTAGCATGAGTCTGAAATACTCATTAATCTTGACTCTTCTACAGACATCTCATTTTCTATCTGTTCGCATATAGAAGATCAGGTACTTTACCTAGGATTATGTAAAGCTACACAGATCTGCTCACATCACTCCTCTGTTCACAATTTATAAGAGCCAATTTCTATCGAACAATTACTATTAGCCAGGCAATGTTCTTCAGGGATGTCCAAACTTTTGGCTTCCCTGGCCCACATTGGAAGCAGAAGAATTGTCTTGGGCCACACATAAAATACAGTAACACTAACAATAGCTGATGAGCTAAAACAAAAAAAAATTGCAAAAAAATCTCACAATGTTTTAAGGAAGTTTACGAATTTATGTTGGGCTGCATTCAAACATTCAAAGCCATTGTGGGCTGCATGCAGCCCACCGGCTGGGGTTAGAAAAGTTTGTTCTAAATATATTAGCCATATATTGCCTCATTTAATCATTGCAAGAACCTATAAAGTAGGAATCATTACTATTATCAATAATGAAACTCAGGTACAGAAAAGAATCAGAAGCCAATTCCAGGGAGTTTGCTGCTAAAGCCCACATACTAGTCTCTGTACTGTCTTCAATATTTCCCCTTTGCCTATAGAATAAGTTTCAAATCTCTCAGTGTGAGAAGTCTGCCAGTGATCTCAGAGATGACCTATGGAATGTGGGATTACTGTGGCCTCTTGTTTGGAATGTTGAGGGCAGAACCTCTAAGACCTGGCCCAAGTCTCATTTTCATTGGCTTTCTTTTATTTCTTAACTCTGTAAAACTCCTATGACTTCCTACCTCTGGGACTTGTCTATGTGTCCTCACAACCGAAAACAAAACAAAACAGAACAAAACTTTTCACCTCATTAATTAATTTGCAGAGCTAATTAACCTATTCAGTTCTTTCTATGTGTCTAGCATTATTCTAAGCGTTTTAAGTGATTTAACTCATTCAATCCTCACAACTCTGTTAGTAAATAACATTATTACATTCATTTTAAAAATGAAAAAAAACTGAGGCATAGAGAGATTAACCATTCTGCCCACAGTTATACAGCTATAAGTAGCAGAACCCATATTCAAGTTCTAGAAGACTGGTTCTGGAGCCTATGATCCCTACCCTGACTCAGTGTGGTCTCTCAACAATTTCCTACATACATACACACATACACACAAAATCCCTACAATTACATACTTTTAAATAATACTAGTGGACTAAAAACTCCATTTTTCAAGAACTCAATATGGTTTTTAGAAAATTAAAACTTAACAGTATATTTTTTAAATGAGGAACCACAAAATACAAATAGCCAAAGCAATTCTGAGAAAAAGAAACAAGGTTAGAGGCATCACACTGCTTGATTTAAAATTATATTACAAAGCTACAGTAATGAAAACAGTATGGTACTACCATAAAAAGAGACACATAGAACAGAGTAGAGGGCTCAGAAGTAAACCCAAACATATATGGTCAATTAATTTTTGACAAGATCACCAACTGGACACAAAGACGAAAAGATAGTCTCCTCAACAACTAGTGCTACAAAAACTTGATTTTCACATGCAAAAAAATTTAACTCTTATCTTACATCACACACAAAAATCGAATCAAAACAAATAAAAGACCTACACTTAAGACCTGAAACCATAAAAGTCTTAGGAGAAATACAGAAAAACCTCTTTGGCATTGGCCCTGACAATTATTTCTTGTATATTATGCCAAAATTCAGCCTACAAAACCAAAAATAAATAAATGGGACTACATCAAACTTAAAAGCTTCTGCACAGCAAAGGAAACAACAAAAGAAAAAGACAACCTACAAATGATTTTTTTTAATTGTAAACTCTGCATCAGATAAGGGGTTAATATCTATAACTTATAAAGAACTCATGACACTCAATAGCAAGAAAACATATAATCCAATTTTAAAAGGGGCAAAGAACTTGAATAAGCATTTCTCCAAAGATGACATAAAAATGGCTAACTGGTACATGAAAAGGTGCGTTAATCTTTAATCATCAGGAAAATGCAAATGAAAACCACTATGAGATAACACTTCACACCTGTTAGGATGACTGTTATCAAAAACACAAGAGCTAACAAGTGTCGGTAAGTGCGTGAAGAAAAGGGAACCTTTGTAAACTGTTGGTGGGAATGTAAATTGCTACAGCCATTATGGAAAATGGTATGGAGGTTCTTCCAAAAATCAAAGTCAAAACTGCTATAAGATCCAGCAATCCTGCTGAGTAGATATTAATAGCACAGGAAGTCAGTATGACAGAGAAACATTGGCACTCCCATGTTCACAGCAGCACTATTCAAGATGGCCAAGATATAGGAGCAACCTGTGTGTCCACAGACAAATAGATAAAATAAACTGTGGTATACATACACAATTGAATATTATTCTGCCTTAAAGAAGGGAGAAGATCCTATCATTTGCTACAACATGGATAGACCTGGAAGACATTATGCTAAATTAAATAAGCCAGACACAGAAAGAAAAATATTGCATGATCTCACCTATATTTGGAATATATTTAAAAAGGAATAAAGGGTCGAGGTGGGAGGAGGAAATAGGGAGATGCAAGTCAAAGGATATAAAATAGCAAATATGTAGGATGAACAAAAGTCCAAAAATCTAATGTGCAACATAAGGATTATAGTTAATAGCAGTATATTTTATTCAGGATTTTTGCTAAAT
Source organism: Papio anubis (assembly GCF_008728515.1). Lineage (NCBI taxonomy): Eukaryota > Metazoa > Chordata > Mammalia > Primates > Cercopithecidae > Papio > Papio anubis. Next base: position 43,936,128 of record NC_044991.1, read on the forward strand.
GAGTAGATATAGCTGTTCTTGTCACTGTGGGGGGAATGGGTAACTATGTGAGATAAAGAATATGTTAATTTGTTCCACTACAGTAATACTTTTACTATATAGATGTATCTTACAACATCCTGTTTTGTATCTTAAATATACACGAGATAATTTATTTAAAAACATCTTAATAGGCAACATTTCAAAAAGATTTTACTGAAAATATATTTTGTCTAGTAATATAAAAGCAAAATTCATTTATATAAGTACCATTATTCATTGCTTAAATTCTATGACTTCAGTTTTCAAAGTGATAAAGTGAAGAGAGAATTAGCAAATTGACTAAGAGAGAAGAGATGCATATAAGAAATATTTAATGAGAAAAAATTTTTTTTTTTTTTTTTTTTGAGACGGAGTTTTGCTTTTGTTTCCCAGGCTGGAGTACAGTGGCATGATCTCGGCTCACTGCAACCTCTGCTTCCCTGGTTCAAGCGATTTTCCTGCCTCAGCCTCCTGAGTAGCTGGGATTACAGGCACCCGACACCACGCGCTGCTATTTTTTTGTATTTTTAGTAGAGATGGGGTTTCACCATGTTGGCCAGGCTGGTCTCAAACTCTTGACCTTGTGATTCACCTGCCTCAGCTTCTCAAAGTGCTGGGATTAAAGGTGTGAGCCACTGCACCTGGCCCAAGAAATCCTTTTTAAAACATAGCGAATTGTCAGATATATAAAAGAATGGGAAAAGTTAAGGATGACATCCACTCGAAAAAAGGTGCTTGGGAGAAACAACAGAAAGCTTAGTAGACATCACCACTTAACTTTCCTTTTTATAAAAATGTGTGCTTTATGTAGCTAACTCTTCCAAGTCATGTCATTAAAATATCATAGTTAATGGCTTTCAAAATTTGAGCCATTAATTATACTTTCTATTTATTAAGCTGCCTACAGTGTTAAACCTTGGGTCCTGCCAAATTGAAACCTTTATGTGTTTCAATTAAAAGCTATTTGTATGAGTGAAAATCCACTGCACTGTCAGGATAGATGTTTAAAGCAATAATGCTAAAAACAAAAATCAAGCAATGTTAATGAGTAAGATCTACAGAGTGCTTACTAAGAGTTAGGTACACAGTAAGTGCATGCTTAATACACATCACTGTGTCTCACAAATAATCCATCAGTCTTTTCATTCTTATTATTCTCTGTTTTTCATAGACAAGGACACTGAGTTAGTTAAATTGGCAAAGAAGAGCCCAATACTGGACAGTTGGTTGATACAGCTAGGTCACTCAGCATCCAAGGAATCCTGCTCCTTGTACTTGTCAAGCCTACAGTTGACTAAGTTTAATTCATTTTTAACCCACTACATGTCACATACAAGCAGAGTGCTGGGAAAACAAAAACTGAAATAATACGGCCTCTCTTATTAAAGAGCTCATTGTTCACTAGGGAGTACACATATGGAAGATGCTATCACAATACAGGGTGATGGTTAAGGGGGGTGAAGTGCCTAGGCAGTACGGTGTTAGTAAGAATAAAACAGCATAATTAAGTCTTTCGGAAAAGGTGGAAGCAGCAGAGGTGTTACAATGTAACAGAAGTTAGTTTGAAATCGGCTTCATTAAATGGAAGGTACATTGTTTATGTTTATTTTAATTAGACTAATAATGTGGTATAAATACATTAATGAGAGAAATCAGGATCATCATGGTATCACTTTCGCATTTACTCTGGGGTTTACAATCACACTAAATGCATGACTTTGTATCACTTGTCAACAGATAAACAAATTTAATAAGATTTTTGGCACTTTTTTTTTGCTTTTGCCTTAGCACATGGGTGAAACATCTGATATGCAGTCTGGCAACTACTGAGCGGTAAAGATTGTTTTGTATTGTGTATGTTCTGGCTTTTATAAAATTGTGACTTTTAGAAACTTAATTATAGGTTTAAAATGACTTCTCATCCAGGCACAGTGGCTCATGCCTGTAATCCCAATGCTTTGGGAGGTGGGTGGATCAGTTGAGACCAGGAGTTCAAGACCGGCCTCACCAACATGGCGAAATCCCATTTCTACCAAAAATACAAAAACTAGCCAGGTGTGGTGGCGGGCACCTTTAGATGCAGCTACTTGGGAGGCTGAGGCAGGAGAATTACTTGAAACTGCAAGGCAGAGGTTGCAGTGAACCAAGCTCACACCACTGCACTCCAGCCTCCAGCCTGGGTGACTGAGCAAGATCCTATGTCTTTAAAAAAAAAAGACTTCTATAACTTTAGGAAATGTATTGATGTACTTTAAGTAATGTAAGAATAACTCTATTTTTCCCCCAATTAGAATGTAACTCCATGAGAGCAGGGATTTACTTACGCTTTCTCTCCAGGACCTATAATGACACATAAGGGGTACTCAATAATTATCTGTTGAATTAAAAAATTAATTAGTGTTAAAACTGGCATCTCATTGAGAATATTATGTCGTACCTCTACTATGAACAAAAGCAGTGAACATTGGGATCGTTAACACAGTGAGCTGAATGGTGTCCCCACAAAAGATATGTCCATACCCTAATGCCTGGAAACTTGAATGGTAGTTTAATTGGAAAAAGGGTCCTTGCAGATGTAGTTAAGATCCTGAGATGGCATCATCCTGGATTATGTGGGTGGGATCTAAATCTAATGACAATTATCCTATTAGGAGACATAGAGAAGAGTGACACACACAGACAGAGAAGAAGGCCATCTGAAGATGGAGGCAGAGATTGGAGTTGTGTATCCACAAGCCAAGGAATTCCTACAGCCACCACAAGTTGGAAGCAGGGAAGGATTCTTTATTTCTTGAAGCCTTTGGAGTGAGTGTGGCCCTGAATACCTTCAGTTCAGACTTCTGGCCGCCAGCACTTGAGAGAATCAAGTTCTGCAGTATTAAGCAGAAACTGAGGTACTTTGTTATGGAAGCCCTAGGAAAGTAATACAGTTATCAAAAGATCTTCTGTGGAAGAAAACTGATGTGGGTAGTTGCCAAGCTGTAGTTGATTCACTGAGAAAGTATTAGGAACCTATACTAACAATCCCAATCTATATAGATAGGCAAATGAGAATTGACCACTGGCACTCATTTGTGACCTCAATAAAAGCATTTTCGGTAGAGTGATGGGTTACTAAAGTGGACGAAAGAGGAAAAAAGTAAAGATAACTAGTATTGGCAACCATTTCAAGGAGTTTTGATGAAACGCTGTAAGAAAGTTAGAAATGGGGGGAAATAGAGTCAAGAGAGTTATTTTGAAAAAAGGAAAAACAATAGCATGTTTGTATGTTGATGGGATGGGCCAACAGAGAAGGGAAAGCTTATGATTCAGGAGAAGGAAGAACTGATGGAGCAATGTGCTTGACTCACCTTAGGTTGTTAACAAGACTGACATCATCCTTGCCTTCAGGGTGTTTGTAATAAAGGCTGGATGAGAGAATTTAAACTAACAATTGCAAGGGCATCAGTTGCCAAAAAGAAAAGGTAAAAGTACTATGAGAGTGTATAACTGAAGCACCTAATACTGGGAAAGGGGATGGTGGTGGTGGTGGTAGGGATCAATGAAGCTTTTCTGAAGAACTGATATCTAAACTGATTTTTAAAATGGTAGAAAGCCATAACTATGAAAACTCAAATACAAAAAAGATCCAAATAATTTCAGTTGGCCTCATTTAATTTGATAACTCATTGCATTTATTTCACTAGGTATGCTGTAGCAATTTTTTCTCTTTGTTTTGCAAGTAACGTCAAATAGATACAGAATCGCATTACAGAATTTGAGAACTTAAATTAGAAGTTTCATGTCTTTCAGCTAAGTCAATCACAAAATTACTTTTGTGTTCACTTGCCTGCTGTATCTGTAACTTATTGGCAATAAAAACATAGTGAGTAAAACTAAGATCAGCCATTCATGACACTTTAAATATTTAGAAAATCCATAAATTGCATATAACTTCTAGATGCATGTGTCTTCAATGATATATGACAATGGTTAAAAGAATTGTTCATTTTGTGCCATATTATTATTACAACATTAACCATTTATGCAAGTCATTTTCATAGATAAAGCTTCATTGACAAGAGAAAAATCACATGATGAATTTCTCTAACTATTTTAAATCCTCTGGGAATTGCTTTCCCAGATTACAAAAAAAAAAAAAAAAAAAAAAAAAAAGATGCTCTGTCAAACCATATACAAGCAAATCAATTCTCCAGCCACTCTTGCAGAATACTAAAAAAAAAAAAAAAGTCTTGATGAGACAATATTCAGGTAAACTGGCCATTTTTCTTTCCATTTAATTGCATTGCTGCCATATGTTAGTTACGGAATTTTCTGTTTTGTGAGTAGTCTTAACTCTTCAGGAAACTTAGCAAATGAAGATGGTTGCATTGTTTAGCTAGGAATGACGAAATTTCTATCTGATGAAGACTGAATTTTATGATTCTGATTATTATGCAGCTCTATCTTGAAGTACTTGGGTTTCTTTCCAAAATCATGTATTTGTTGGTCATTTTGTTTTAGAAATTTTACCCTTTTCTCTTTATTTTCTGTATTATTGGTCACACTAGAAAATTAAATAGTTGTCAAGCAAAATAAAAAGGCTTGCATTTCTTCACTTAATAAAATGTCTTAAAAAATCATCTGAAACATTCCTATTACACATTCATTGCTGGTTATCCACAGGTTATGTTTCAGTCACCTGGGGCTTTGTTATGAATGTGTTTTATGTCTCTTTCACTGTGCTTCTGCTTTTACTACTATTTATTATGCTTATTTCATCTCCCTCATTAAGACCATAAAATTACAATTTCCTCAAAGGCAGGTAGAGCTATGCACTGTCTCTTCTGTTTAAGAATATGAACTGGTCTATTTTTCTCTAAATAGAAAATTTTCCCTACCTGTTGATGGTGACACACACTTAAAACCTCAACACGTATAAAGAGCTTGGCCCAATGCAAACACATAATAAGAGTTCTACAAACACTAGTTGCTATTATTATTATTATTTTCTATGACTACAAATTTGTATGTATAAAATTTTCAGTCTCTCTATACTGAAAAAGACTTAGACTCTGAAAGCAATTCTTCGAAGTTGTACCTCATTAACAATAAGTAAAATACATCAACTCACTCAGGCCACTAGAGGGTCATTTACTACCACAAGTTAATGGTGGCCAGGTACCTAGTCCTAGCTAGAAACTGCAGAAATATTCCAGAAATTTGGAATATCTGAAGAACAAAGGAGCTCACATCGTCTACAGATGACAGACTCTGAAAAGGTCTTATACCTGAAGTGCTCCAGATAAACTACTTTTAGTATCTGGCCTTCAATATATTTAAACCTCCTGATTACAGTAATTCCCTAATGGTTTTTAAGAAAACAGAAAGCAACACTATTAAGTGGGCTCTAAAATAACAATCTGTATTATAGAATACTAATTTTATAAGTTAGCCCTCACGTACTGTATTCATTTATTCAACACATTTTTTCTTGAATACATACCACATGTTAGACAGATACTGCTTTAGGCATTGAATATACGGCAAAAAACAAAAGAAACTGCCTATCCTCATGACACTAGCAAGGTCAGACAGACTAATGAATGCATATAAAAATAAACAATTCCATTTAAACAGATCAGGTAGTAATATATCCTATGAATTGACATATGAGCTACACATAAAGGAAGTGAGGAATTCAGCTCTACAGATAATAGTAGTTGAGTATTTAGAAGAGAGGACTGTAAGTGAGACAGGCCTGAGGTAGGAACATGTTCAACAGTGTCCAAGAACAGCATGGCTAGAGCAAAGGGAAGTTCCGTGATAACAGCAGGGGAGCACATCATAGAAGGCCCTGTACGCTCTAAGGAGGAATTTGAATTTTATGCCATGATATTCTTCAGTCAAATAATCACATTAAAGCATAATCTGAATTTTTTAAAGAGGAGAATTGGGACAAATAATTTTCTCTTACAACAGATAGTCACCATGGCTGGATCTGGGCCTGACTTACCCCCTCTGCTGTGGAAGTACTCTAAATATAATACTTAACCACTTCACATCCTGGGGATCAGAATCAATGAGAACTTAGAGGTAATTGCAATGGAGTTTTCTTCAAGCCTGGCATATGGGAAACTTAAGGATGAATAAGAAGGCCGAATTATTTTCTTGGTTCTGTCCCTAACTCTGATAAACAACTTTCAGTCACTCAACTGCTTCAGGCACTTCCTCATCTTAAAGGCAGAGCACTGCACTAAATAATGTCTAAATTCTTTTCTAACTTTATAACTATTCAACGCCTTTCCATTTGTTTGGACCTGGTAGAACTCTTAATAAACATCTCTAAAAGACAAGAGAAATATTAATAAAATTCCCTAATTCACCAATTACTATAATTCAGATTGACAGCTGAATGTCTTTCTTGACATAATTTTACTTGTGAAAACTATGGATCTCATGGATATTATGTACATGATTTAAAGGCATAACACAATTTTGTGAAATACGTATGCAAATAAATACTTCTGTGTTTTTAGTAGTGTTAAAGAATTATCTCAGTTTATCTTCTCTTAAAAATAAATTATTGTGACCCTTCTTCTAAGTTCCGTCCCACTCTGCAGCACAATAGTTAGCAATGTGACATCAGACAGTAAAGGGTTTCCATGCCAGCTCTGCCACTTATCAGTTATATATCTTGTGCAAACTGTCAAGCCTCTCTATGCCTCCTTGCATATAAAATAAGGCCCTGGAAATATAATTATCACTCAAATGTTAATTGCTATTATTAAATTTATTTATTTATTTTTATTTCCAACTGCCTATCGAACATCACCATCTGGATATTCTGCTCTTAATTCAGGCTCAATATACTCTGTGTCATCAGATAGCATTAGGTACAACTGCTTATGTATAAAAGAAAACCCAAAATACCAATGCCTCAGAGAAGATGATGGTTTTTTTCTCTCTCAAACAAATAAATTCTGGAGGTAGGCAGTTTGGGGCTGGTGTGGTCTCGCTAGTCTTTAAAAAATCCCATCATGCGGCTTCCATGCTCCAAGAGTCTGAGGTTGTAGCTGGACCTCTGTGTTTTTGGATGCTAGGCAGTAAGAATGAGGGCGAGGTGAAGGGGCTTACCTCTAGATGGGTCTCCTCCTCTCATGCAGCCTTCCTTGAAGTCTAACACAACACTGTTTTATATCACATTACCCAGAACTTAGTCACATGGCTACAACCTGCTACAAGGGAAGTTGGGAAATATCTCTTATCTGGACACACTATAGGCCTGAACAAAATGAGGATCCTCATACTGAAAAAGAAAGGAAGAAAGACTATTGTATAGACAAGTAACAGATTTTGCCACAAAAGTGAACTGAAAGTTTTATCTCACTTAAATATGTTTGTCCTGTGTTTTCTGTTTTGAACAAAGCATTGCCATCCTCCCAGTTAGCAGTCAAAGCTAGAAATATTGCATTATTTTTAATGCCTTTCTCTCCTGTGGCATCTATATCAAACCAATTGCTAAATGTAGCATTTACTATCCTTCCTCTCCATTTCCACTAGTGTTACTGCCTAACCTAGACCCTGGAACGATGGAACCATATCCTAGATGTTCTCCACACTTTCAGTCTTTCTCATCTTTAATCTCTTTTAAAGACTGCCATCAAGTTACTATGTGGAAGCAAAATTCTGATCGTGTCACCTCCTTCTGCTAAGCCTTTGGAAAGTCTGCAATGCCTGAAGAAAAGCTCCAAATCCTTAGTCTGACTTTTAAGTTCCTTGTGACCTGACTAATTTTATTGCCCTGGAACCATAAACATGATAGTCGAGTTAAACTGAATCATTCACTGATGCTATACTTAATCTGCACAACTTGATTCACGCTGTTCTTTCTCCAACTCTAACAAACCATTTTAGTTTGGGTACACCAAAAGCAGATGCTAAGAAAAGGATTTGGGAGTAGATGGTTTAGTTTGGAAGTGATCTCAAGAAATATAAGAAAACGGAAAGGGAGAAAAGAAAGAAAATGCGATAATGGCTGCATTAATGATGAAGTTACTACTGTGAGCCACAGGAGGACAATCCTGTTAGGGACCCTCTGGTAAACATGAAGGTGTCACACCACCAAATGGTTCTCCTGGAGGAGGCTGGGGAGGCGGGGCCCTTGATCTCCATCAGCCACTGTCTGAGGGTTGCTCCTGAGGGTGTTACCTCCTCTCCATTCCCCTGTGGAAACTGCAGCATAGCCAAGCAAGCTCTTCTGGTGCCAGAGAAAGTCGAAAGGCAGAGAAGCAAAAAGGTGCTGATACCTGCCTTAGAAAACCATCTGCATGCCAGGAACCATCCACCACTATAAATGGACTCAGGCAAGCAGAGCACCGTAAAGTCCACTGAAAGGACCAAAGCCCATCTATACTAACTGCCAACACATGTTCAAGGCAATTTCTCCTTGAAGCTTTCTCTGATCTTCCAAATGTGAAGTATTTGATCATTACTTGATCTCTTTCCATTAGATCACTTCTTTATCCTTGTGGAGATACTGAATACAGTTATCAGGCTGTATGCTTCTTGAGAATAAGCTTTGCATCTAATTTTGTAAGTGTAAAATTTTACCTAACAGGACCATGAACAAGGAAGAAATTATCAAGCACTGTGGACATTTAAAGGCCACAGAAATCATCCTGGTTATAAATTATAAAGGTCTGGCCTAGTAGAAAAGAAATAAATACATATATATAGGAACACTGTGGCTTTCTTACAACCTTAGAACCTCTACTTCTGGGATTTATTTTAAGTGAAATATTACAGTGAGCTTAAATACCATCAGGTGCCTGGCTTAAACAGTTTGTGAAGGTTAAGCTGAACCCTCAATTTGTTAATAATAGACCAAGAAGAGTAGTTAATTTGGTTTTTAAAGCAGTAAATATTGCATATTAAAAGGTAACCCCTCACTGTATCAGTCCTAAATTCAGAGGGAAGTTCAATAGCCAGTACAATATTAGACTTCCCCTTCAGGGGTTTAGTTACTGGAGGACCAAATTACCTCATCAAAAAGCATAATATTTATGAGCCAACTCAAAGGCAAAGCTCCCTATAGACTCAGGAGTATATTCGGCTATACAATAAAAATTCGCTCAATGAAAGTTCTTATTCATTCTAGTTAATTTAGGAATTGGATGTTTCACATACGATTTCAATGATCATATTTATCTTCACTGGTAATAAAAGTACAATTCCATTAATTCACATAAGTATCTGTAAGAAGTATTCTAAGCAGCCCTTACTGGCACTATCACTTAATTTCAAAGATAACACTGCTGCAAACCAACTCTATTGACAACACTTCATTGCAAAAGATTTATCTCTTTTTAAATAATTTATTTTCACATTCAAAATCAAATTCATCATAGTAAAAATAGAGTAGTATAAAATTAATATCAAGAAGATAACACTAAGTACCAATATGCCTAATCTGAAAAGGCAACAACAGATATTCTTTTCATTTCATAAAACAACTGGCAATTTGATTTAATCTTCTACTTCTATTCTAAAATCTAGAAATTCAGAAGATTCTCTTGAATACTAGACTGAGGGATTCTTCCTAACTATGAGAGAGTTAAATAGTCATAAAGTGAATATTATTAATCAAGTCATATTTTTATGTTAGTAGCACTACTGTGATATTTAAAATTAGAATAGCAAGATTTTAATAGGCATATATCTTGAAGACAGTGTGGTCTGGTCTAAAAGGATCAGCTATTATAACACTATTAATCCATTTTGGCATTTCTTTCCATCTGTATTTCAATCCATTAAAAATTGAGTTCTGTCAGTTTACAAAATGGCTATTTAATATTTTCTGCTAAATTACATTTGAGATTTTAGACTAAACTGCCTCATATGATATCATTATTTTATTAACATTTTCAATAAATTGCCAGTCTAAAAGTCTGCTCATTACTATGGTAGAAATTATGATAAGTTTACAAATAAGAAAACAGAATTATTAACTTTTACCAAATATCATAGAACATTTACATACTACTATCAATAATTTCCATTATAAAGAGAACATTGTACAGTATTCCAAAATCTGCTAATTCAGCCACTTGGTATTTCACTACTCTAAAACTAAGACTGAAGAATTAAGCTACAAGGAATCAGGGTTTAGCTGAGCACTTCCAGCTCTACCATTTGACATGGAGCAAACAAAAGAAACACCAGCTATATTTCTAAGGATGTTTTCCAGACCTTCACACATTAAAAAAGAGAAATCAGGTCGGGCACGGTGGCTCACGCCTGTAATCCCAGCACTTTGGGAGGCCGAGGCACGTGAATCACAAGGTCAGGAGATTGAGACCATCCTGGCTAACATGGTGAAATCGTCTCTACTAAAAAACAAATACAAAAAATTAGCTGGGCATGGTGGCGGGCACCTATAATCCCAGCTACTTGGGAGGCTGAGGCAGGAGAATGGAATGAACCCTGGAGGCAGAGCTTGCAGTGAGCCGAGATCACGCCACTGCCCTCCAGCCTGGGCGACAGAGTGAGACTCTGTCTCAAACAAAAAAAAAAAAAAAAAAGAGAAATCATTCATTATAAAGCAACTTTTCCAAAACTCTATGACCAAACTACATGACAGGACAATTTGGCATGTGTCATGGTTGTGGATTTACACATGCATGTGTGTGTATGTATACAGATACATACACATATATATAATATAGTGAGATATGTTATATATTATATTACATGTATATTATATCATATATATCATATATTATATATTTGATACTATATATATTGATCTAATATTATATATTAGATATATTGATATTACCAGTCTTGAGTGATATCCTCTAAAAGAAAGAATCATGAGGAAAGTAGAAGACATGGAACTAGAAAAAACTAAGAGCTTCCAGAGAAGCTGTAGACAAACTAGAAGGAGAGAGTACCTAACTGGGGTAAATCTTCAGAGAGGTCAAATAATTCAAAGGCCAAAAATACCTGCTAGATTTATCAACACAGAAGTGTCTTAAATGAAAGTTGACGGGTGCTGAAACCAGCCTGGGAGGCATGATAAGTAAAGAGAGAGGCTGAAAAAATCAATTTATTATAAAAGTTTCACTGTTAAAAAAAAAAAGATAAAAGAAGGTAATTAATTGGAGAGGAATAAGGGGTGAATAATTGAGTCCATGACGTAAAAGCCAACCAAATTTACATTGCTAAATTCTAAAAGACTAAGGAATTGGTGGTTATGGGTACTTCAAAGATAAAGGTGGAGGAATAAAGCCAAATCAAAAAGATTTGCTGGAAAATATCTAAGAAGCAGGTGGATATCCAAATTTCATCCCTGGATCTTACACAGTCAGATGTCCCTCTTCATCTTCAAATAAGGGCTAAGGGGTAAAGCTACAGGCCTCTGCATAGTTAACAGTGGAAAACACACTGAAAACAGAGAGATTAAGTGAACGTAAGCACAATGGATGCCAGAATCTCCCCATTTTTCCTCCCTAATGGGGGTTCTGAAAACGCTAAGTACTCCCTCCACAGGAAAGAGGCTAGAGGATCCTTCCTGGGACACCTGATCTGCCTAAGTAGAAAAATCTGCAGATGATAACTCTGAAGTTTACCTAACTAAATAGCCCAAATGGATCATCATACTGCAAAACTGTATGTACAAACTTATGCACAAAAACTCCAATCAAGCTACTTTGTCCCACACCTTTACATGTCAGTGGATGACCAAAAGACTACAAGACATCTGAGGAAAATCACTAATATGAAAGATTAAAAATTAAGCAAACTAATATGTATAATAGCAACTCGAAGGAAATGCAATATGCAGAAAGAAGAAAACTTTTTAAAAATCTATTATTAATATCAGAGAGATAAGAAAAGAGAACCACAACATAAAAACAAAATACTTTTACTAAAAGGAAAAAAACAGGAATCTCTAGGGAACAAAAAAATAAGTCTTGGAAACAAAAAATATAATAAAAAATTAAAAGTTGACAGAATCAAGAAAATATCAAAGACAAAGAGATCAAATGTAAGAAAGAACGGCCAGTCCAGTAGATCCAACATCAAATTGTATAAATTCTACAAAGATAAATAAGAGGAGGGTAAAAATCAATGATATAATTTAGAAAATTCCCCAGGGAGAACATGAGTGAAAGTGCTCACAGAAAGCTTATCACAATGGATAAAAATAAACCCACATCAAAGCACATTATTGAGAAATTTCAGTACCTGGTGTACTACAAGCTTCCAGAGGAGAAAAAAACAAAAACAATTCTTTCAAAACACTGAGAAAAAAACTTTCAATCTAGAATTCTATAGTCAGTGAAACCATCAACAAAGTAAAAGGTATATTTTCAGATACAAGTTCATTCAAAAATTTAGTTGCAAAGTAGCATTTATTTGAAAGATACAAAGGGATGAGTGTCACCAAAATAAGAGAATAAACTGAGACACAGGAAGATGAGACACAGGAAACAATAGATGCGAGAGGAGAGATGTGAAGAGTTCTCAGGGTAACGGTGAGGGGACAAGCCAAGATGATGACGGCTGATACAAAACCTACAGGATAATTTCTTCATAGGACAGAAAGTCAGAAATTTCCAGGAAAGTCCTCTTCAGAAAGACAAAAATGATGGAATGCCAGATTTGTCTGGGTATTCTGAGAAGAGATTTAGATAACAGATTAAATCTTTGGTCTGAATTAACAAGTACATAGAAAACCAAGCAAATAACTATAAATGCTATTATTAACTCCAAGGTAAACAAGAGCTGCACAGTAAAGGAAAAAAATATTATAGCTGTTATATGCCTAGTTCTTGATCACTTTTCATAGTTATAGTAATGCAAACACTGAACAGTTATATCATAATTGGTATAGCATTACTTTGATACAATTATGTAAGAAATCTGGAGGGTGGAGAAAGTCTGGTGTATTATGGGGTAATGTGGAGAGAGGAGAGAAAGAAGAAACAAATTATCTTTTCATAATGGAATGCCAGTAGATAATGCCTAAAACTGAAAACTCAGGAAATGTACTTAAAGATATAACACTCAGAGACATCAAGCTCAGTATCAAAAAATTAAGCTAATACTGGGTGAAAGAGATTTTCTTTGACCAAAGAGTAAATGAAGAAGAGGGCTTTGAAATACTGCTGTTACCTAAGTAAATATTAGGTATAAATTTAGGCTGAGTATGTCAAATAGTCATGTGAATCACATTGTTTTGCATGTTCAAAGCTGGTTGGGACCTGAACAGAAACAAGGTGAATTAAATGTCTAGATTGCAAAGGAATAAAGAATTCAATGTGATAAACCTATGGATATTTTAAATATGCTCTTTACTTGGACTTTCATTAAATATTTTAGTTTCTCTAAGATGATCTACTAGATAAATCGTCCCCAATTTATTATAGATTTACATGATTCAAATTAAGTACCTTACAACAGTTGGTAATTTAAAGCAGCACATAGGTGATTTGAGGACTTTATTAGATTGGGGCTCAAGGCATGCTTAAAATAAAGATGGAAAATGATTGACATAAATGCTGCCACCTTCCAGGACTATGGCAAACATCATAAATTGGTCACACTACCCTTTTTGGCTGAGCCATAACCCAGTCTCAGACTCCATTTCATCACAGCAGTCCAGTATACAAACTATCATTAACGATCAACCTAAATTGTAAACAAAGAAATTTATTTGACAATCACTCTCATGTCTGACTCTTCAAAATTACTTCCCCAAAAATAAATATTAAAATTCAAATCTAAAAATATACTTCAACTTTAAAAATGTGAAGAGAGGAGAGAAAGAAGAAACAAATTATCAGTGGTATCAGTGGTATTGTAGTTGTAATTGTAGTGGTGACAGTGCTGAAACTTCTGGAAATGCCACTTATTGCTAATAACCTTCATAATTAAGTCACATTTTAGAACCTGAAAAGAGTAAAAGGTATAAATATTTAAAAAAGGGATATAATTATTTTATATATTTTCTTAATATTATACAAAAAATACACTTGCAAAAAAAAGCTTCCTATTCTAAATTCACAGTTAAAATAGCACCAAAAAGTATTACTCCTTTCACTCTTTCTTAGCTTATTGGTTTGTATATAATTACTTTGCAGGGCATAAGTATACCTTAAAGGGACAATATAAAAATTTAGCCACATTAAAAAATATTTTAAGGCCGGGCGTGGTAGTTCATACCTGTAATTCCAGCGGGAGGCTGAGGTGGGCAGATCACCTGAGGTCAAGAGTTCAAGACCAGCCTGACCAACACGGAGAAACCCAGTCTCTACTAAAAATACAAAATTAGCCAGGTGTGGTGGTGCATGCCTGTAATCCCAGCTACTCGGGAGGCTGGGGCAGGAGAATCACTTGAACCTGGGAGGCCGAGGTTGCGGTGAGTCGAGATCGCGACCTTGCACTGCAGTCTGGGCAAAAAGAGTGAAGCTTCGTCTCAAAAAAAAAAAAAAAAAAAAATTTAAGATATCAGCAAAAGGCCGGGCGCGGTGGCTCAAGCCTGTAATCCCAGCACTTTGGTTGGCCGAGGCGGGTGGATCACGAGGTCAGGAGATCGAGACCATCCTGGCTAACATGGTGAAACCCCGTCTCTACTAAAAATACAAAAAACTAGCCGGGCGTGGTGGCGGGCGCCTGTAGTCCCAGCTACTCGGAGGCTGAGGCAGGAGAATGGCGTGAACCCGGGAGGCGGAGCTTGCAGTGAGCCGAGATCGCGCCACTGCACTCCAGCCTGGGTGACACAGCGCGAGACTCCGTCTCAAAAAAAAAAAAAAAAAAGACTACAAAGCATCAAGTTCTTAAACACCCCCACCGCCTGCCCCCACCCCCCAGAAACATTAAAAAACACAAGCAGCAAGTATCTAAACCTACTTTTATGGAGCTGTGAAAAATACTCAAAAGTTTACAGCAAACAAGCAAATGCCTAATGAAAAAAGAAAAAAACAAAAACAAAAAAAAACCTATCTTCAAAATAATAGAAAAGTTTTTTTGTGGTGTCTTTACTCATACTTGCCCCTCCCTCTCCCTGGCATGACAGTGGTCTTGGTCTGGAAACCGGAGCATTCCAGTTCTCATTCCCTCTCTCAAAACAAACAGAGCAGAACAGACTTTATTTGCAAATTATTTGTAAATTTGTTCTAACCTGCCTGAGGGATACTAGAAGGACTAATGCAAGGTACTCATCTCTGTTTCATCTAATTTAGAACTCAGGCAGTAAAAGTGTGGGAGGGGCTGATAAGAGCTAAGGCTGCTTTTTACCACTAGACCAGCCCTAAAAGAAATGCTAACGCGAGTCCTTCAGGTTCAAATGAAAGGATGCTTGACAGTAACTTGAAGCCATATAAATAGATGAAGGTCTCAGGTAAAGCTAAATACATAGGCAGATAACAAAGCAGGTAATATTGCAATTTTGGTTTGTGACTCTTCTTTTTATTTTCCACATTATTTAAAAGACAAATGTATAAATAACAATTATAAACCTATATCATTGGGTAGACAGCATATAAAGATATAAATATGAATAACATGAAGATATAAAGAGGTAGTTTTGTATGTGACCAAAGTTTAACTAGTATCCATGCAAATTACATTGTTATAAATTTAGAATGTTATACTAAGCCTGACAGTAACCACAAAGAAAATACCTGTAGAATATAAATGAAAGAAATAATAAAGGAATCAAAGCTTTTCACTACAAAAAGATCAACTGAACAAAAATAAGACAGTGATAGAACAAATTAGCAACAAAAAAGCTATAAGAAAACAAATAACAAATGGCAGAAGTAAATCTTTCCTTAACAGTAGTTACTTTAAGTGTAAATGTATTAAAATCTCCAAAGCACAGAAATTAGCAAAACATGATCCAACTATATGTCATCTGTAAGAGACTTAATTTAGATCTAAAGACACAAATACGTTGAAAGATGGAAACAGGCTGATAGGTGGAAAATGACATTACATGCAAATGTAACCAAAAGATAGATGGGGTTGTTATACTATTATTAGACAAAATAGAATTTAAGTCAAAAACTGTAAAAGGAGAAAGACACACATTATATTTTGATAGAAGTATCAAAAATATATAACAATTATAAATTATGCACCAAACAACAAAACCCCAAAATATGTGAAACGAACATTCCTAGAATGGAAGGAAGAAACAGTTCTACATACTGGAATAGAAAGGAAATAATAGTCGAAGACTCAATACCTTGCCTTCAATAACAGGTACAACAGAGAGAATATCAATAAGGAAATACTAAATTTGAACAAAACTGTAAACAAATTAGACCTAACACACATATACAGAATACTCTATCCAACAATAAATTACTCATTTTTCAAGCATACATAGAACATTCTACAGAACAGACAATAATGTTAAGCCACAAAACAAATCGCGATAAATGTTAAAAGATTGAAATCATACAAAAAAAATTCCAATCACAATGGAATGAAACTCAGAATCAATAACAGAAGGAAAATAGGAAAATTCATAAATATGTGGAAATTAAACTATGCAGTCTTAACAACCAATAGATCAAATAATAAACGACAAAATAAATTAGAAAATGCTTTAAGACAAATGAAAATAAAATCACAACAAACAAAAACTTATGGGATGACCAAAAGCAAGTGCTGCTGGTTTTACAAAATAAAACAAAAAGACTATGAGTAGAATACTATGAGCATTTGTATGCCAACAAATTGAATAATCTAGATGAAATAAACAAATTCTTAGCAACCCACTATCTGCCAAAACTGAAAAATGAAGACAGAAAATCTGGACAGACTCATAACTACTTAGGAGACTGAATTAATAATCAAAAGGCTTCCAACAACAACAAAAAAAGCATTGGACCACATGTTTCTGCTGGTGATTTCTACTAAACGTTTAAGGAAGAACTAACTCCAATCCTTCTCAAACTTTTCTCACAAATTAAAGAGTAAGGAACACTTCCTGCCTCATTTTATGAGACCAGTATTGCCCTGATAACAAAACCAAAGACACTACAAGAAAAGAAAACTACAAATCAATATTCCTTGTGAATATTGATGCAAAAATCCTAGACCAAATACTAGCAAAATAAATTCAGCAACATATTTAAAGCATTATACACCACTACCAAGTGTGTTTTGATAAATTTAGATAAACTCAACTTCATCAAAATGGAAAATTTTTGTGTATCAAAGAACACTTTCAAGGCTGGAATAGTAGCTCATGCCTGTAATCCCAACACTTTTGGGAAGCCAAAGCAGGAGGATTGCCTCAGCCCAGGAGCTCGAGACCAGCCTGGGCAACATATAGAAACCTCACCTCTACAGAATAAAAATAAAAATTAGCCAGGCATGGTGGCATACACCTGTAGTCCTAGCTAGTTGGGAGGCTGAGGTGGGAGGATCACTTGAGCCTAGGAGTTCAGACTTCAGTGAGCTGTGATCATACCACTGAACTCCAGCCTGGGTGACAGAGTGAGACCTGGTCTCAGAAAAAGAACATTTTTAGGAGATTAAAAAGAAAAACCACAGAATAGGAGAAAATATTTGCAAATCATCTATCTTATACAAGATTAATATCTGAAATACATAATGAACTCCTAAAACTCAACAATGGCAATGAAAAACAAACAGCTCAATTCAAAAATGGGGAAAGGACTTAATTAGACATTTTTCCAGAGAAGATTCCTGAATGGCCAATAAGTACACGCAAAGATGCTCAACTTCACTATCAGTAAACTGCAAATAAAAATTTCAATTAGGTATCACTTTATAATGATTGGGGTGGCTACTATCAATAAAATAAGAAATGACAAGTGTTAGTAAGGATATGGAACTATTGGAACACTTGTGTTATGCTGGTGGGAATGTAAAATGGTACAGGTGCTATGAAAAACAGTTTAGAGATTCCTCAAAAAGTTAAACATAGAACTATCATAAGACCCAGCAATACCACTCATATATATATATGAATTATTAGGACAGAGGTAAGTGGGCCCTATGGTGAGAAATAAAAATTTCTAGAGGACCTTTTGGTATTACATATGAAAATACCACATGATTAATTCCATATTTGGGTATTTACCCTAAGAAAACTGTCGCAGATATACACACAAGAATGTGCATTATAATATTACTTCTAATAGCAAAATTTGGAAACAACACAAATGACTAATAATAGTGATTGGTTAAATTGTGATATATCCATATGATATTTTTGTAACACAACGTCAACTTTTATAAAAATATTTAATGACATAACAAAATGCCCATGATATATTGATTCAATGGAACAAAATAGAAAAAAAGAAATGATCAATGTAATTCCAAATGAAAAGAAATAATAGAAGCAATACTAGAAATATATAAACACCAGTATATAGCAAGATCATCTTTAGATGCTGATCATAAACATTTAATTTTACTTAAATTGTTCTATTTTTCCAAATTTACATTATAAAGAGAATATGCCTTATTTTATAATTTAAAAATAGAGGTACATTTTTAAAATCTTTTACAATAAAGGTAGGTCTATATACACATAGTGGCTTGAGGGAGAGGAGGGGAATGGTTAATCCAGGCAAATGAATGAAATATACTCCCTGATAACTAGGTGCTTGATTCCAACTTTTCCTGTCAATCCCTCAGTAGTCTGAGGCGGTAGAAAGACAATGTTTCCAGAAATAAATCTGATAATTTAATTTAAAGCACCTTAAAACAACTTCTTTAGAAGAAGATTCCTAATAAATATAATCAAAAATATATAAAGATCCTAGCTGGGCACGGTGGCTCATGCTTGTAATCTCAGCACTTTGGGAGGCTGAGGGAGGCAGATCACCTGAGGTCGGGAGTTCAAGACTGGCCTAACCAACATGAAGAAACCCTGTCTCTACTAAAAATACAAAATTAGCCGGGTATGGTGGTCCATGCCTGTAATCCCAGCTACTTGGGAGGCTGAACCAGCAGAATAGCTTGAATCAGGGAGGTAGAGGTTGCAGTGAGCCGAGATCGAGCCATTGCACTCCAGCCTGGGCAAAAAGAGTGAAACTGTCTAAAAAAAAAAAAAAGAAGAAAGAAAATCCTAAGACTGTCTTGAGTGGTAAGAAAGTCACGAGAATTTCTGGGCTTAGCCCCCCAGTTCTAGGAAGACATGATGATATTACTTCTATTTTAAAGATGAAATAGGTTGTCCAAGATAGGAACTCCTTTTGGAAACATGGAGACAAGGAAAGAAAACAAGAGAAGGGGAGGAAGAGAGCGTTCAAATAAATAGTGCAATCAAAATCAAAGTTGGACCTCACTACATTCTAGTGCATGTAACATTATACTGTGTTTTATTATAACAGAGATTCCAAAACATCTCTTCTGAAAGAATTTCAGTTGTTCTCTCAGTGAAAACAGGTTCCATGTGTTAAAGTCAGAGCACTCCTGGGGAAAATTATTTCCTGAATATGATGAGCTGCCTACAAATAAGAATATAAAGTTTGCCAACTATTTGTTGGCTATTTGTGGAACTGTTAAATTCCTAACAAAGGTTTGCCTGGCAATGAACTGAGTAACAATGTTGTACTCATTAACATAATAGTTGGGGAGTAACTTTCTCCACAGATCCTTTCAACTGTAAATTAAGGGAGTTGAAGTAGATGGTCTCTAAAGACCTTTTCAACTGGAAGATTCTAAGGTCTTTGTCAAATAGACAAATAGATGGTTCCAACACATGCTAAAATTGGCCCGTTCTCCCTTCAAATCCTCAACAGCTGGAATAAGGACAGCAGAACACATACCATACTGCAGATTTATGTTAAAAATCTTAGTTTCATCATTGGTTTGTTTTGAAATAATGCCTGTGCTATGAACTAACAATACGATTTTGCTTATTATGGAAACGATACTAATTTTTAAATAAGTATCTGAAGTTATATCTTTAATCCAGATGTAAAGGAATAAAGACCTATTCTGTTCATCACAGGGTGTAACAGCTCAAAAGACACAAACATTCAGAGACTCAAACTATAATTCCAAGGAAAATATATATCAATATCTTAAGAGAGAGAGTCTTCATTTTCAGTTTGCTTATAGTTAAGAGGCTGAGTCAAGTTTTCGGTGACAGAAAAAAAAATTAGCTGTCAAAATTGCAAACTCCTGATTTATAACAGAAGTAGTAAAGGAACACTAACCAGAAGGTGCTGTTATAATTTCTAAAATCCATCATATCTCACATGTATCATTTTTCTCAAAAACTGTTAAGTGTTACCATACAATGTATTTTTTAACAGCCTAAAATCCTTTTTAGAAACTCTGAGCTTTGGGATTGACTATGATGGACAAGTCTTGAAGAAGGATTCAAAACAGAAGTAATACAGCACTCAATCTCAACTTAAATACAGGTCAGCTTCAGTCAAAATATCCACCTTCTTTCTGTACTGTGGAAAACCTATACAAAGTTCAGACTCTAAGGTTTTTTGTAAAAATCTTTTGTCTAATATCCTACACAAAAATGTCCAGATAATTTTTTTCTTATTGAAACAAACACATTTTCAAATAGAGAGCTCTCTCAGGTAGCCATCTCCCCTATAAGTAACCAATGAAAAAGTAAAAGATATAAAGAAATAATATTAGGAAAGACTGGTAATAAGATGTGAAACCTCTGGCCTCCCTCTAGATATTGAAATAGGTGATCAGGTAAGCATTGACTTTCCTATCATTTTCTGTCTGGCTAATGGTCTGTGGGAAATAAGTTAGTTAATCTATTTAATTTCTTTTAAAAACATTTCATCTTCCTATTACATTCAATCTTAGGGCAGTTTTCAAACTATCTATCTTCTCCTTCCTCTAGATATGTACGCATTTATCTTTTCGTATTGAATCAATATAGTACATTTCCTCAAAAACAATTTGCTACAATACATAATGCAAACTTTTAACTAACACAGAGAACTCAGAAGAAGAATAAGAAGAAAAAATAAAACAAGTCTAGAACTAAGGAAGAAAAATGAGCCATAAGACCTTGCAGATACAGATAGATAGATTGTGTGTGTGTGTGTGTGTGTGTGTGTGTGTGTTTACATAACAGAAAATTAAAGTTCAGGTTGCTGAAAGTTTTTGAAGCCAAACTAACAGGTGATTGAGACTCTCTTAGAGAATAAACACAGCACCTTGCCCTGGCAAATGCAAAACTACCAGATTCCAAATCCAGGGAAATGGGCCTCGTCTTTCCCATGCCCAGCTGAACAACCAAATGCAAGCTCTCTCCAACTGAGTACTTTCAAGATGCCACTCCAGGATAGCCTAGGACTGCTAAATTAGCCTTCATACCAACCCCAAACTGAGTGTGTACTTTATTGCCTGGCACATAGTGGGTACTCAATCAATATCCATCGAAATAGGAAGGAAGAAAGGGAGGAAGGAAAAGAAAGACGTGCTTATAACAGGATGCTTCCAACAATACTGAAGTATGGCTTTAACATGACTCAATTTTCTGTTTAAACAGACTCTTTTTTCTTATGCATGCAAATCAAATCATGGCTCCATCCCTTATTTTCATAATATTCTTGAAGTACAAACAAATATATCGCATACATGATAATTGTATATAAGACACTGTGCATTTATGAACACACGATTTGTTATATATTATTAAGATATGTACACATTTTAGGTAATGACTTAAAAACTGTTTCAAGTAAGTCATTAATTTACACTGGGGGAAAAAACAGCAGAATGTGAAGACAAGCTTGGATTAATTTTATATTAACAATACTTAATATAAAAGCTAAAAAATAGAGGCCAAAAGAGGCTGGGCACAGTGGCTCACGTCTGTAATCCCAGCACTTTGAGAGGCCAAGGCGGGCAGATGACGAGGTCAGGAGAGTGAGACCATCCTGGCCAACATGGTGAAGCCCCATCTCTACTAAAAATACAAAAATTAGCTTATTGTGGTGGCACTTGCCTGTAATCCCAGCTACTCAGGAGGCTGAGGCAGGAGAATCACTTGAAGCAGGGAGTCAGAGGTTGCAGTGAGCTGAGATCGCACCACTGCACTCCAGCCTGGCAACAGCGTGAGACTCAAGTCTTTTAAAAAAAAAAAAAAAAAAAAAGAGGACAACACAAAGGTAAACCATAACAATCTAAAGATCTCAACACTTCTAATAAGAAAAAAGCAGAAACTATGGATTGCAGCTGGACTTTGAGTATTTTAATCATGTAATTAAGCTATCTTATTACTTTCCTAAGACTACCAGGAAAGGAGAGACCACATGCCTTACACCTGTTGCTGAAACTTCAATTTGTACTTTCTTCCCTTGTGTCACCAGCTTATCGGCTTAATCACCACAATTATGTGCTCTTTGGACACTGTTCGAGTTTCCTACATGGATAGCTGTTACACCGTTCAACACACACTGTTTCCCTCTGAATGTAAATCTCCCTGCATATCAGGGTTTCAGGTCAGCAAGCTTCCCTCTCTTCTGAGTCCAGGAAATGTTACAAACTAAGTGTCGTCAATAATTGGATGAATTCCAAGTGAAAATCAGGGGAGTGGCTGATTTACAAAGCACCTTTTTCTCAGACAATCCGAACTATATTAACACCCCAGCATGGTGTTGGTGGTCACACAATTGGCCGTGGTTACCTTTTAAATAAGCTGTAAATATACATGCAAAAATTTAGGAGAAGTTAGAAGTTATGTTCAACTGTAAAATTCAAAAGATGTTATGCTGATAAAAATGAAAGTTGGCAGTAAAAAGGTTTCTAACATTTTACAAAATCTAAGTTGTACTCATAGTACATTCCTTTGTGTTACATGCTGGTATAAATTTTTACCCTCAGATTTGCAACCTCTCCCTAATAATACTTCCTTTTGTGTTTTTATTCTGCTGATAAGTTTTTAAAACTAAGCATTCATTGATTAATTCAACAAATGTTTATTACACATACAATAAGTGACAAGCACTATTTTAGATATTGAAAAAAACTAAGTTTCTGCATTCATGGAACTTATATTCCCCAGTAGAAAGAGACAGGTAATAAACAACTGAAATACATATACATTTATATGTGTATACTCATGCATGGTGATAGGCACACCATGGAAAAAGAAAAACATAAAGCAGGTGAGAAAGTGATGAGGAAGAAGTATGCTGGGATCTGAGTTTTTTAATAGGATTGTCAGGGAAGGCCTCACTGATAAAGTGACATCTAAGCAGAGGCCAGGAGGTGCAAACCAGGTGACCATCTGAGGAAACAGGATTCCCAGCAGAGGGAAAAGCAGCGCAAAGGCTACAAAAAGTCGATGCTTGTGTGTTTGAAGAAACGTAAGGCTGGAATCGACTGCGTAAAGAACAGTGGCAGAGCCTTGTCGGACGCGGTGAGGGTTTTGGTTTTTACTCTGAAATGGGCCCTTTAGAGGGTTGAAGACTGTGAATGCTGCAGTAATCTGCTAGGTCATTTACTTTTAAAGCATCACTCTGACTGCTATGTAAAATACTATATTTAAACCACATGATTGGGAATGCCAGGGTGAAAACAAGGAGACAAATTAGGAGGTTACTGCCATCATCCAGGCAAGAAATGACGGTGCCTTGGGTGTGGGGGCCAGCAATGGAGGCAGGGAGAAGTATTCAGATTCTGGATATATTTTTAGGCCGACAGGATTTTCAGGGTGACTGGATTTAAGATGTGAGAAAAAGGGAAAAGTAAAGTGTGACTAAGGTTTGGGGCTTGTACAACAGGAAGACTGGAGTTACCCTTCTGGGAAATAGAGACGAATACAGGACAAGCAGGTTTGGAGCAAGTCAGGGGATCAGAAGGTTTGTTTGGGACTTGTAAACTGTAAGATTTAGAAATCTAAGCAAAAATGTCCATTAGGCAGTTAGATAGACAAGTCTGAAGTTCAGAG
Source organism: Papio anubis (assembly GCF_008728515.1). Lineage (NCBI taxonomy): Eukaryota > Metazoa > Chordata > Mammalia > Primates > Cercopithecidae > Papio > Papio anubis. Next base: position 43,960,069 of record NC_044991.1, read on the forward strand.
GAGCAATACATGCCATAGATATAAATTCAAGAGTTGTCAGCAAGTGAATGTTTTTTAAAGCCAGGACACCAGATGAGATCCCTTAGGGACAGAATGCAGATAGCAGAAGAAAAGCTGGTTAGTGGCATCTGCATGACTCCCTTATTATCCCCCGCTCTGATCAAATACTGAAAAGTCACATTTACAATCAATTTGCACCAAGTACCATTATTTTGGAGGAACAAACAAAGGCAGACACTGAGTATATAAATGCTGCATTCATACCAACAGCAAAGGCTGTTTCTTTCCATCATGTGAACGGTTTCATAGCAATTTCAACAGGAACAAAAAAGCAGCAAAAGTTTTTATCACATGGTACACAGTACTTCTGCCATGCTGAACTCTGAAGATCTATAGTGTGTAACTCTACACCACACTGATTTCTCAAGTAGCAATTTCATTCCAGCAAACATCATTGTCACATGAAACTTGTGTCATTAATTTGAATGCCATTGCTTTTGTAGTTTCAAAATTTGTTTTTTAATAATTTTAGGCGCTACGAGCATAATACATTTATACCTGATTATATATTTGTACATTTTAGAGTAACATTACAACAAAAAATTATTTATGTCAATACTAAGGTCCCTGAGAATGTCTTTCAAAAGGGTCCATAAAATATTCAAGTTTAGGAAGCACAATGACAAACAGGTTTCATTTTTGAGACCAAAGTATACATGAACATCGTTCAAATGCAAGAAAAAAAATATGTTCTAAACTTATAAATATCAGTTTTACAGGGAAATATATTTAAGGCAATTTGCAACTTTATATATGATATTCTATATCATCATATACACTATATATTTATATATATAATTTTCTATTTATATGCATAATAGGTACACACAAGTGTACATATTTAAGGAGACAAAGTAAACAGTGGTAAACAGCACAGGTTCTAAAGTTGGATTATTTGGGTTTCAATATCAGCTCAACCCTTTAATAGCTTTAGTTTCCTCATAATAATAATAGTATAGCTGGCTCCTACCAAAAGTGGTAACAGTAGGCTATGGCTACATTTGTAGTAATGTAACATCCCATAGGGCCTGAGACTCTGCCACTGGTTTCAAGTCTCCTAGGAGCTCCAGAGGAAGATGTTCCCTTAATTTCTGCTTATTATAGCCTTGGGTCACTGTTCTGCCAAAAGGGGTGTGCTATGCACACCCAGTTAGGATCTTTGAGTTCTCCTTCACTGGACCTTTCCTCTGCTCCCTGAGATTCAACTTACTTAGGAAGACTACCAACCTATATCAGGATACCACATCCCTCAGAGGCACAGACTTAGAGGTTTGATGACAATAAATTCTTTTTGATATCTTATTATTTTGAGACCCCATGCTAAGAACTTTACAGACATTCGTTTGTTTAATCTTTTTAACGGGTCTGTAACATAGGGATTATCATCCCCATTTTACAGAGAAGAAGAGTGAAAAAATAATTATGCAAAGGTTACAGAGATGGTAACTATATTTAGGTTCCTGTGAGATCATTACCTTGGCTCTTATCCCTATGTTTACACTTCTCACCATTACTAGCATGAGTGTAGGCTATGGATTCTGAAATTTAACTGTCACCTAAAGTCTGTAACTGCTCCTAGGGTCTGTAACTGGTTGAGAATGGCTTAAATCTCAAACTCTTCTGTGCCTTCTATGAATCACTGCCAGTGGAAAACAGCCTATTTGGGGGAATGAGAGGTATGAAGAGCGGCTTCCATTAAGGCCAACATGACATCTTTAATTGAAAGGTTTTCTAAGCCTGCCTTGAAAGCAGAGCAACATCAAGATAAAAAGCTGGCTCCAGAAGGGCCTAGGGGTCCCTGGAATTCCCAAAGGGCTCAGGGTCACAGCTAAGACAGAAGTCCTCACAGTGATGTGTTTGATTAAGGTTTAGATAGAACCTGTGTCATAGTTTACTGGGCTAAACAGAAGGTGCAGGCAGAGAAATTGCAATTTTAGAAGCTGGATGCAATTTGAGTTTAAAAGGAAGATAGAATTCTTCACAGAAAGAAACTGCTATTTCATTTTGGGGAAAAATACATTAATGACACTTTTGGTTATGCGGATGTGGGATTCTTGGGGCACTTCTAGAAAATACAGATTGAAAGAAAATGTTGTTTAATTGCTATGTATAATAAAATAACAGAAAATTCCAACTTCCACTGGTTTTATGAGAGTGGGGTCTAAGTCTTTTGAGGTTGAGAACGGAGAGCTACCAAGTTGCATAAACTCCAGGGGATGCTATTTTCATCGCAGTCTATGGTAAATAGTGCCCCCCATAGTTGCACAGTCTACAGCCTGTGAAGCCATACAGGGAGGTGCTGGTAAGGAGCAGCTTGAACTGAGAAGAAAAATAAAACAAGATGAGAAAATATAACAGGTCTTTGGGGCTCATGTGAGAAGTAGCCACCACCAGTATGGGAAGCTTGGCAACAAAAGTGGATGCCAAAGCTTAGTGACTCTGATACTAATTCTTAGTAACACAGTGATAGTATTTAGTATCTTAGACTGAATTTTAAGTGTTCTCTATGTAACCTCCATCCTTTAACCTCAGACATTCAGGAAAGGTCTAACATACCCAACAGCATTATGGGAGCAGCACTGTGGGAAGTGAAGCAGGAAGAGCCATGTTTAAATTTGGGGTTAATGAGAACCAGAGAAAACTTTAGGAGCTGGTAGAGAGAAAATATTAAGGGAATTCAGCTGGGAGCAGGAATTCAACGTGAAAGCAAGCAGGTGACTAACTACTCCCTAATCCTTATCCCTAATGAATCCTCAAAAGTGTGATAGATTTCTTAGAGTTGAAGATTTGAATCTCTCTTTTTTTTTTACCCTTAAGAAAAAAAAATCTATCCCAGAATGCTGGGCAATCTTGGTTCATACTAAGTTTAGAGGCCTTACGGTCACTAGAGCAAGAACATAGTATCTTTTTCTCAAATAAGAGTCCTGGCAATTCCCCCAGGGAAGAATGCCAGCTATGCTGTCATCTGCAAACACTTTAAGATCAATACAGGCAAGGTTCTGGCTGTCTCAACCTGGACTACCTCATGCCCAGTGATACTTTTCTGGAAGGGATCCATGAGAGTGACCTCAAGTCAGCCAAAGTCCTGAGGCTGGAGGACTGGAGACAGTCCCACTGTCTAGGTGGGGGCTTTCCTTTCTAGAAGCTGGTAGGGTTATCTGCTCAGGTTGGTCTCTACCAGAAGAAGACATGGAGACAAGTGTGAGAGTGTTTGTAGTTAGGTAGTTTGTGTAAATGCTGATGACAGAGCATTGATAGAAAAGTAAGGAAGTCAGAAAGGAAACCAAAGGAGATAATAAAGTGTTCACTTATTAAACAGTTTACATTTATCAGCAACTGGAGCTCAATCCTGCTAAGGAATCTAAAATACAGTGTACCCTATATTTCATATTTATCCCAAATGGGAGGCAACAGGGCCTTGCTACTCAAAATGTGGTTTGAAGGTTAGCATCATTTGGAAGCTTATTAGAAGTACAAATTCTGACTACACAGTCACAAAAAACAATGAAATCATGTCCACTGCAGCAACATGCAGTTGACATGCTGCAGCTAGAGGCCATCATCCTAAACACATTAACACAGGAACAGAAAACTAAAGGAGCTAAACATTGAGTACACACAAAAAGACAAGAACAGACACTGGGGCCTACTAGAAGCAGCAGGGTGGAAGTGGAGTGAGGATTTAAAAACTAACTGCAGCGTACTATGCTCACTACCTGGGTGACAGGATCATTCGTACACCAAACCCCAGTGACACACAATTTACCCATGTAATAGACCTGCAAGTGTACTCCTTGAACCTAAAATAAAAGCCAAAAGAAAAAAAAAAAGAAATGAAAACTCTGGGCCTCACCTCCAACTTACTAATTTTTAAACAACTTTTCAAGATTCTTAACCATTGATACAGTTTGACAGAAACTAAGCTAGGGTATTAATCTACAAACTCTTGCCACTCATTCATCGATGTCTCCTGGGTTTGAACTCCCCAACACTTCTGGACTACTCCCTCTCTCCTCCAAGTTGGGTTGGCTTCAGGAGCCAGAGAAAGCCCTCAAGAAAGAGTAAAAGGTACTTGCAATTGAAAATTTTCATGTCTACCTGCACAGGAAGGGTGAATGCTTTGGAGATATGGGAAGACCTATAGCTCTGCTACACTTTCATGTTTCTTCTAAAGATTCTGGCAGATCTGATTCAGTTCGGTAGTTGGAGTTCCCATCCCACAAACAGTGGCTTAGTATTTCAGCATTCTTGTATCGATGCCTTCCCCAACCCAAACAGCGATTAAGGACACTAAGCCTCAAGTTTATAGCCATCTGAGCAAGCGCAGCTCAAGCAGCCCACAAAACCTGGTTAGGATAAGGTGGAAATTTGGCCCAACCAGATGAAATACGAACTCTGCCCGTGGGACAGCTGACTCAAAGTGCCATGCTATTTTCTAAATGGTATGATATACAAGGCAACACAGTAGAGGTTATGCTCTGTCTCTGCATTCAGATAGACATGGATTTCAATCCCATCTTCGATGGTTACTGGACCTGGATGACTCCAGGTAAATTACTTAATCTCTCTGGGTCTCAGTTGCCTCACCTGTACAAAGGGAATAACAATAATAATAATAATAATAATAATAAAATACCAATAACATAGGGTTTCATGAGAGGATAAAATGATATTCTGGATACCAAGCGATATGCACAGTGCCTGGCACTTAGTAAGGGCTCACCGAGCATTGAGAGTTACAGTTGTAGGGGTACCATCACAGAAGTCAAAGCTGAATGCAAGGTCACAGCAAATTAGACAAGCTTCCATTGCAGGGGGATCCAGCATTTCTGTTCTATAAACATTTACTGAGGAACTATCACTTACCTGGCATGCAGGGGCTACAGAAAAAAAAAAAAAAAAAAGCCAAAGCAGACCTTAGAAGAAGAACCTAGAGCAAGTCCAGGCAAAGACAGCCCACGGCAAAGTAAAATCTGCTCAGGAGACAAGACAGGTTCAAAATTCATGTCAGGTACCAGCAGGACTAAGCTCTAGATGTGCTTGACATGGGCAGGAGGTACAGCAGGAGTGAAGGTTCTGTATGTAGTAGTTTAGCCAAGACAGAGAATTGATAGGCAGGGTTACTTTGACTAACTCAAGGCCTAGGTCTAAGGCACATACTACCAACAGCCCTAAAAGTAGTTCATTGCCAGGATAAAAATCTGAGGCAAATAAAGACTTCTTCTCTGGAATCAACCAAGCTTCTCTCTAGAGGTAAGCCTTACTTGATCTGAAATAGCCAGTGCCTATAAAACGATTCCACATAAAGAGTAAGATGATATTCAACCAATAGTTATCTAATGCCATATCTATGGCTAATGAACCAATATAGACAACCAAATGCTTAGTGGGCGCTACCCACTTGGCTTCTGTTTGAGTCCTCCCATGTTTATACTCCTCTGAAGCAGGGACTGAGATCCTGGCAGTTGAACCTCAGTAATAATATGACCTATCCAGGTAAGCAAAACATTTTCACTGAAAATTTAAAGAAATGTGGAAAACATTTATAGTCTTCTCTCAAAGAGGAATTGATGGCAAAGGGAAATCAGACTCTCTCGGGAGCATACTTAAGTAATCACCAGAGGCCTCCACACTGCCACCCATGGAAAGTTGGTGTGGTCTACTGAAGAGCTTTCATTCTATTAGCAAGTGTTATGCGAAGTTGGTGTGAGAAACAAACTGCTGGGTCAATGAAGAGGGTAGCCTTTGGTTCTACTTCTTCATCCTTCTCAGATATAAGACAGAGGAATATCTCTAAATGAATATTGGACATTGTCAACTACAAAAAAAAAAAAAAAACAAAACAGCGTAATAAGTACGACAAATAATACTGAAATCTTAATATGATTCATGCACACTAAGTGTGCACATATTTTACAAGTGTATTAACTCTTATCCAACAATCCTATAAAGGAGGTACTATCTCCATTTTACAGATGCAATACTAAGGCACAGATAAGTTGCATAACACTAAAAGTCACACAGTCAGTAAATGCCAAAGGTGGCACTTGAACCCATACAGTCTGGTTTCAGGGCCTGCTCTTTCCACCGCTATAGCATACAGTTAAATCTTAGTTTTTAGTGATACTGCATGTCTAGCCTGAAATGAAACAGGCACGTCTAGGACCAGCCCTGAATTTAGTTAGGGTAACATAAAGAAATGTGAAGAAAGAGCAAATATTTTCTTACAGTTAAAAACAAAATAAAAATATTATTTGACCTAAGTGAAGAACCTCATAAAGCTTAATTATTGTGAATCACGTTTTGCCTAAATAAAAGCAAGCAAGTTTTAAATTGCATTTCCAGAATATAAAATCCAGTTAAGACGTTGGTAGTTTCAGTAAATGTAGTCACCTGATGCCTTTCCAGTGAAATTTCTAAAGCATTACATATTTACTTCATTTTGAGAGCATCCTTAACAATGATTCCCACAGGAATTCGATTTTACTGGGAATGGCTTTTTAGTCTATTAAATGACACATCGAAACCTAATCTTGAACAATATGACAAAGTTGTTCACTGCTGGGAATCAATGTTAGCAGTCAGACTACACTGTCAAACTGTAATCAAAGACAGCTCAAAAGAGAGAGGGAAAGAGAGTGAGCAAGAGGTGCAGAAAGCTGCTTATGAAGCCAGAAAACAGAGTCACCACCAGCTTTAGGGTGACACAAAGTAAGAGCAGCTTCCAAGGAGATGCCAGGGGAGGGAGAGGGAAGGACAGATTATACTTGCCAAATAAATAAATACAGACCCACAGATGAACACATGAAATCCCAAGAGAAGATAAAAATAGAGAAAATAGAGCAGGGTAAGAAAGACTTTAAATGAAAATTAAATCTATATCCAGTAGAAATGGTGCTATACTTTCTTATTGTGTTTTTTTTTCATTGCCACCACAGTAATATCACTAGATCTGAATGAAAGGATTGTTTAAAAATATGGTGGCTAAAAAATGTCTGTAGATCATTAGGACTATAAAAGTATCTGCAAGGATGCATTACAGTTTCTCATGGTAACAGAACTCAGATTTGCATTCAACGGCTTCATATTAAAAGCCCATTCTGAGAAAGGCTCTTTGTAAGGTGTTAAGGGATACAAAATTGAAGAAGGCTGAGCCCTTCCTACAAAGAAACAAAACTTAATTTTGGCATCAAGTCATCAGAACTCTCTCTTTGCTTCTGAAATGTCAATGATTAATATGTGATATGCTGAAGTATTTACAGAATGACTACTGAGACATGACAAAGATGGTGAGTTTCAGGGAATTAGTCACTGAACAAATATTTACTAGGTATTTACTATCTGCAAAGCAATGGGCTGGCAAGGATGGGCACATAAGAGAGCCAAAGACAATGTCTTCCTATCCTTGAGGAATGCAACATCTATTTAGTTGAAAAGATAAGGGCAAGATAGCTAACCACACAATGCTAAGGGGGAAAAGTTGCAGAAGTTCAAAAGAAGGAGACTAAATAGCAGTCTCAAACAGTTTCTGTATATAAATAGCTTACAATATTGATAAAATCTAGCACGGTTCTAGTTCTAAAAATCTTCTTTTACACATTCTTTCTACTGGGTTCCCTTTTTCTCTACCCAATGCTCCATCTTGACTTACAAGAATATAAAATCAGAATACTTCTAAGCCAGGACCTTTTCCATATGTAAAAGGAAATACATATTTGCCTTTTCCATAGGTAAAAGGTGATATTTAAATAATTTTAACTAGTGCATACTTCATAAAGAAACCTACAAAACTTTAACTGCTATCCTATTTACTGCTATTTTATACAAATAAAAGGTTACTTCGATGAAGAATAAGTACATCTTATCCATTGTTGGAGTTCTTCCCATAAGATATGTCAGAGAGGAGCAAAGTTTTGTCAAACAGGTCCTCATGATTCTATAAAAGAAAGTATCCTCTAAGATCTTGTCCTATTTTTACATATTTAATAAATATTCTCATTTTCCATCAGTCCAAATTGTCCAGTTATGATCCACAGTAATAATTCAAGTTACTGTTGTTTTGACATAATAGTCTTCTTTTTTCTGGAGACAGAGTTTTGCTCTTATTGCCCAGGCTAGAGTGCAGTGGCGCAATCTCGGCTCACTGCAACCTCCACCTTCCGGTTTCAAGTGAGTCTCCTGCCTGAGCCCCCAAGTCGCTGGGATTACAGGCACCCGCCACCACGCCCAGCTAATTTTGTTGTATCTTTAGTAGAGACAGGGTTTCACCATGTTGGTCAGGCTGGTCTCGAACTGCTGACCTGGTAATCCACCCACCTCGGCCTCCCAAAGTGCTGGGATTACAGGCATGAGCCACCACGCCCGGCCCTCTTTTTTTATTAGATAAAATCAGACAATAAAGTTTCACAGTAATGGCTCAAGTTATTTTGGATTTTGACCTCTAGTTAACGAATTGAAAGCATAGTGCTGTAAATACCTATATGTAATAGATTCTTCACAACTATTACTTTTTCTGTGCAAAATATTTGTAGCTTATAATTAGATCTCCACTCCAATAAAACTATAATTATGATATAATTTGACAGAATTTATGATTTCTATAATTATGATAGAAATACAAGATCTGAGACTGAATTTAACCATAGGTACAAATATGAATTTGTAAGCAAGCAAAAAACCAGTCACATAGGCTATTATGAAAGATCAATGAAGTCTCACCTTTCTGCCCATTTAGATATTCTGACAAGAATCTTACATGAAATAATCTAAGCAGATACGACTCCATTCTAGCAGCAGTATTTAGCTAATCTTCTAACGAGTTCAAGTGACAGAGTGCCCTGAACATGGCTGAGCACAGAGTAGGACAAAGTCCTCTAGTAGCCTACTGGACTCCCTTAGATTCTTAAATCCTCTTTGTTTCAGACTGGAGATGCCTGTAGGATATTTCTAACCAACACACATATTTGAACCTATTTCACTAAAGAAGAAAATTATTCCTAATATCCATTAACAAATCCTTCCATAATAGTCAGACCTAAAGATAATTAAAGTCTCACAGCAGCCGAAAAAGGGCTTCTGGTTAAGTCTTCCTACTAAATAACCACCTCTGTAGTATTGTCAAGTTCCTTTAAATCCTAACTGATCACCCAAGTGTTCCTTCAAATCTTCTTACTAAAATTATTTTTAGCTTAGTACATAAATTACTGTTAGAGCGTCTTCAGAAGTCTCAATATGGTCTTGGATTTGTGAATTTTTGCTTTTCTGTATTTGAACTTCATATTAGATACATGTAAGTTTAGAATTATTTAACTCTAGTAATATGCTTACTTTAAATTTTATTTTTTATGACACAATCATAGCTATCCTACCTTTCTTCAGTTGGCATTTGCCTGGTATAGCTTTTTATTTTTCTTTTTTCAACTTGAAATGTTCTGTATGTTTTAAATGTGCCTTTATTCTAACAATCTTTTTTCTTTAATTAGTGACTTCAGTCCATACAAATTTATTGTAATTACTGATAGATACTGTATTTGGATTCATTTCTAGTGATGCATTTTGGGCTTCTCTGCTGTGCTTTTTTTTCCTAAAAATAATGTGAACTTTAAAGATAGCTGTCACACTGGTTTCTGTTCTATTGTGAAGCCTGCTGTCAGTCTCATTATTGTTAGGTTATGTCTTTTTCCTCTAGCTATTTTAGAAATCTTCTCTGCCTTTGGTGATGTGCAGTTCCACTAAGGTTTTTCAGGGTTTCAGTACTTTTTTTTTTGAGATGGGGGTCTCACTTTGTCACCTAGGTTGGAGTGCAATGATGCGATCTCTGCTCACTGTAACCTCCACCTTCTGGGTAGCTGGGACTATAGGCACCCACACCACCATGCCCAGAGACTTTTGGTATTTGTACAGACGGGATTTCCCCATGTTGCCCAAGCTGGTCCTGAACTCCTGGACTTGAGTGATCCGCTGACCTCAGCCTCCCAAAGTGCTGGGATTATAGCCATGAGCAACTGTACCTTCCCCATTAGATTTCTTTTGACTTCTCTTGCTTTGTATACATGTGCTTCCTTAATCATATCTGGAAAATTCTTAGCCTTTATGTTTTCAAATACTACCTCTACCCTATTCTCTTATTATCTCATTCTGGAACTCCGACTAGATATATATTCTAAATCTATCCTTAATGTACCTTAATCTCTCTTTCATGTGTTGTGTCTCTATCTTTCTCTTCTGCCTTATTGGGAATTCCCTCAAATCTATATTTCTCTAATTCACTCATAAAATGTTTTCATTCCACGGTCTGATCTATAGTTTCAGTAATTATACTTTTAATTTATTATAGTTCTGTTTATGTTTGTCCAATTTAACTGGTTATTCTAACTTACTTACGTTTATTTTCAATTCCCCCCCCCTAATTTTTTTTATCATATTAAACATATATATTTTAATTATATATCTGATTTTTCCAATAGTTGTATTTTTTAGGGTATCTTGGGCTCTTGTGTGTTTTATGAATTTTGATTGTAAGCTCATATTTGCTAGAGCTTTATCTATAGGAATTTTTGAGACTTGGTTAATAGGCTTCCTCTTAACAGATTTCTAGTTCCATGCCAATTAGAGTACACTGCCCACCTGCAACTACTTTAAACTAAATGCTAATTTTGCAGCATTTTTGACAACCCAGGTATCTGGCTTCAGAGAATTAATACTCTGTAAAAAAGAAAACTTCTATTTCATATAAGGATGTAGTACTGATTTTATAGGCAACAAAATATACCATTTCTGGTTTGTATTTCTAAAACTAAAATATAATTTCTGAGGCTGCAATTCTATTTCAACCTTTATAGTTAGTGATTTGTAATGTTTCAATAGCAAACTGGATATTAAGTTCTGATCATTTACTGAAGAGTTTCACATTTATATACTTTGGGCTTCTTTAAAAAAAAAAATACCATCCCTTGATTTTTATTTAAAATAAAGCCAACCAAATAATTGGGGGCAGGAGGATGTGTAAAATGCCTTACATCTATTAAAAGACATTAGGGTAACATTGAAATTAACAATTTTTTGCAAATAAAGTGCTTACCTTTTTCCTTAATTAATGAAAAATCATCCAGTGACACGGCAATGTCAGTGTTTGGGGGGTATACAATGAGCCAGTAAGTCAATAAGCATTGTTTATGAACCCCTCAGAAGTGATTTTTTAAATTTCCATTGGTATTTAAACAAATGCATAATTCTACATTTGTCTCATCTTGAGAAAATTCCAATATAAAATAATTTATTTAATATCCCAATATCAAATATAATTTTTTAATATCTTGTCAGCTTTAAACAAGACAAGAAAATATCTTTGTTAATGAAATATGAGTTCTAGATTTTGAAGTGTTTATACACATGAGATATTTTGCCTTATTAAAGCCATTTACATGCCTTTGAGTCTATTACCCATGCAAGTAGCTGCCTTCTGTCATTAGCATATAGCCTCTTCCTCCTTTTTGAACAAGAAAAGACAGCCCCAATGTTCAGTGCTTGGCAAAAGAAACTATTCTAACAACATGATCAAATTGAATACCCTAAAACTCTGAAACTGTTTTTCCTCTAAGGAAAAAGGTTTTGTTTTATTGGTCTGTTTATGATTGTTAGTTGACTAAGATCCTATTAGGCAACCCTAAAGGGACACTAAAGAAACGGGCATCAAGTGTTCATTTTTCTTAGAGCATTACCTCAGGGTTCTTATTTAACTCACCTGTAACTAAGACATATTTTCTATAAACTATCGTAACATTTCTGGGACTTAACCTTTGTAGCAAAACCCCACAGACACACACATGCATGCACATACACACACACACACACACACACACACACACACATTTCCCCTATGATGCGAACCTTCCTTTTCAGTTTTACCACCACTGGCATAAAATGCTTAATCTAAGAGAACCCAAGCTAGAATATTTAGAACAATGTGTTTATAAAGATCAGGAAAAGGCAAGAACTAAGGATAAGCAGCAAATGAACGGGATAAACACAATTCTCTTGGGTACATTTTATTCCAGAACACTTTCTGTGTCATATTTTCAAAGCAACTAAAAATTGCATAGACTACAACCAGAACTTAAGTGTTTTAGAAAACAACACTAATACAAAAGAGTCACTGCTCCTCAGAGTTCATAATTTTTAATTCCAGGCAACAAATTAAAGCCAGAAGACACTGAGCATGAGACATACATACCCATTCACATACACATACACTTATAATTGAACTATAATAGTTCTTTATTGATGCAAGGGAAACAGCTAATACACACTCTGTACTATGAAAATATTTCTATATCTAAGCATATTAAAATAATTGACAAGGCCCAGAGTATACCAGAAAATCTCTCATTTGTTGGCAAGCTGCCTGTTCAGAGAATGTAACAGCTGGTGGATGGCACTTCAATTTGTGGATCTAAAGCAGGAAGCAACAGTACTGACACACCCTCTCCCATACAAGATCAGTATCATAGTCTAGCAGAAGGGGAAATAAATCTGAAATAAAACAATTATAATCTAGATTACAACAAAGATGAAACTCAAGTGTATGATGGCAGACTCAAATTTGTATTGGGGAAAATAAAGCAGACAGATCTGTGAACCAGCAAAACCACCATGAGATGTCTTTTCACAATGAAACCCATCAGTGTTGACAGGGGACTTACAAAGAAAAAGGAAATCACATGCTGAGTGTTTTACTTGAATTGAGTCAATTCAGAATAAACACACTGATTGGATGAATGGTTGTCAAAAAAGGCAATTTATACCCAAGAAGAAATAAGTATGACTTATGTAGATTCATATTTGGATTAATGGGAAAAAAATACAATTTCTGTGTGATTCTATTTATTTATTTAAAATAAACAGAAAAATTTCAGGCAGTAAAGAAAGCATACAGTAACAATTAAAATTTGCTCTCTCAGTTCAATCATTGTGGAAGACAGTGTGGAGATTCTTCAAAGACTTAAAGACAAAATACCAGTTGACCCAGCCAGCCCATTATTGGGTATATACCCAAAAGAATATAAATCATTCTATTAAAAAGACACATGCACACATATGTTCGCCGCAGCACTATTCACAATAGCAAACATATGGAATCAACCTACTGGAATGGAAATATGCAGTTTCCAGAACTATCCCTTGGCACAAATAATATAACTAGACTACACATATACTCACAAATCTGCTCAATTTAGTTATTTCAATAGAATAATTAACTGATTTGAAGAACACAAAACTTAGTTTTTGATAGAATTAAGCAAGAGTTTAAACTGACCAGCCACTTCAACCAAGTCACTTGGTTGAAGTCTGTATAGACCCATGTGGATACAGCCTGAATCTCTGTAATGATGATAGTCTATAGCAAATCCTATGGCATTACCACACCAAAGGACATTTACCATTAACATTATAAGTACTAATGGATATTATTAATATAGATCATTATGACTCACAGTATAGTATAAATACAGTGAAAGAACTTCAACTGCTGGACAAGATAGAGTAACAGGACCCAGATATACCCTCCAGTATGAAGCATCTAAAAATATAAGACAACATATAAGGTTCAGGAGTTACAAGACATAGGACATTAGATGGTACAGAACAGTGATCCCCGAGAGAAAAGAAGCAAACACAATGAGCCCTAGGATTGCCCCATCTTGCTGCCCAGAGACATTTTCCACATGGCAATGTAGGGAGGAGGAATGGAGGTAGATCCAGACATTCTTTTTGAGGAAATGGAGTATGGCACCCAGAAAGGCCATGACAGCTGTAGTTCACTGGTAGAATGTTGAAAGGAGAAAGCTACACAGAAGAGCTACAAGATTTACAGGCAGTATCCCCTTGTATTTTCAGCTTAGTACGATCAGCACATGCATATGACAAAACTACCAGAGGGGAATAATATCTGGCACTCAAACATGTCTGGGGAAAGTTTATATTCCAATTAGCCAGAATGGAAAAACCTCATAATTTACGGGTCATCAGGGAGAGTACTCAAAAGGTATTAAACCCAGTAGTGGGGAAAATTAGCCCTAGAATAAAATCTGCTCTGTTACTGTCTAACAAACCTTAAAAGCAAGGCTTGAAAGGGTCAAACTACTTTCCAGTAACTCCAGTGAACCCTAGAACAAAAGTCAAGATATTGATAGGGATTCAAAAATATTTAGAGGCCGGGCGCGTTGGCTCACGCCTGTAATCCCAGCACTTTGGGAGGCCAAGGTGGGCGGATCACGAGGTCAGGAGATCAAGACCATCCTGGCTAACACGGTGAAATCCCATCTCTACTAAAAATACAAAAAATTAGCCGGGCGAGGTGGCGGGCACCTGTAGTCCCAGCTACTCAGGAGGCTGAGGCAGGAGAATGGCATAAACCTGGGAGGCGGAGCTTGCAGTGAGCCGAGATTGTGCCATTGCACTCCAGCCTGGGCAACAGGACGAGACTCGTCTCAAAAAAAAAAAAAAATTTAGCACCCAATATTATAAATTTCACAGTGTCTCTCATCCAGTCAACAATTATAATGCTTACTAAGACAAGAAAAAAACACAACCTACAAGAAGGAAAAAAAGTAATCAATACAAATACTTAGGACAGAAATGAGAAAATTAGTAGATAAGGGCATTAAATCTTTGTAACTATATTCTATATGTCCAAGTAGATAGAAGAAAGATTAAGCATGTCAAATAAAAACATAAAAGATTTTAAAAACTCTAATTCTAGAACTAAGAATACAATATATGAAATTTAAAGATATAGTCAGGGGAACTAAAAACAAATTAGATAAGACAGAAAAAAATAGTAAATTTGAAAACATAACAGAAACTATCCAAAATAAAACAGAGAAGAGGATGGAAAAGAATTTTTTTAAATGGCAAGTACATCAGTGAGCTGTAAGACAATTTTAAACAACCTAATATGTGTGCATTTAAACAACCTACTATGCACCCCAAAGTCAGGGAGGGGCAGAAAATTTATTTGGAAAAACAACAGAGAAAACTGTTCAAATTTTATGAAAATTATGGATCCACAGAACCAAGAAATTCCATAAACCACAAGCACAGGCAATATGAAGAAAATACTAACAAAGCAAATTATCATCAAATTATTTACCGTGATAAAGAGAAAATTAAACGTAGCTAGAGAGAAATTACATCTTACATAACAAAGATAAAAATGACAGCAGACTTCTCCATGAAAAATGCAAGCCATAAAACAGTGAACTATAAACTATATCTAAAGCATTGAAAAAGAAAAACTCCTGTCAACATAGACGTCAATATTTAGTAAAATATCTTTTTTAAAAAAATAAAGACTCATTCAGGCCAGGTGCAGCAGCACTTTGGGAGGCCGAGGCGAGTGGATAATTTGAGGTAAGGAGTTCAAGACCACCCTAACCTACATGATGAAACCCCATCTCTATTAAAAATACAAAAGAAAACCTAGCCAGGTGTGGTGGTGTGTGCCTACAGTCCCAGCTACTTGGAAGGCTGAGGCAGGAGAATCGCCTGAACCCGGGAGGTGGAGGTTGCAGTGAGCTGAGATTGTGCCACTGCACTCCAGCCTGGGCAACAGAGACTCGATCTCAAAATAATAATAATAATAATAATACTCATTGAGGCATAAAAACTTTTTTAGATATCTAAATGCTGAATGAGTTTACTTCCAACAGAATTACATTATAAGAGATCTAAAAGAATGGTATTAACAGGGCATGCTATTTAATTTTAAAAAAAGAAATATAAAAGGAAGTCCTTCAGACAGAAAGAAAGTGATACTATATGGAAATACGACTGGAAACAAATGAATGGAGAGCACTGGAAATGATAAATATACCAGATGTTTTTCCTATTTTTGAAATATCTTCAAAAGATAATTGACTATTAACAACAAAAGAAACAATCAACAGAGTAAAGAGATAACCTGTAGGATGGAAGAAAATATTTGCAAACTATTCATCCAAGAACGAACTAATATCCAGAATATATAAGGAGCTCCAACAATTTAATAGCAAATAAAAAATAATCCTATTTGTAAGTGGGCAAAGAATCTAAGTAAACATTTTCCAAAAGAAGACATACAAATGCCCAACAAGTTTAAACATCAAACTTGTCTTAGTGATGCTCAACATCACTAATTCATCGGGGAAATGCAAATTAAAACTACATGAGATATCATCTCGCCCAGTTAGAATGGCTATTATCAAAAAGAAAAAAAAACACACACACACACACAAATGCTGGCCAGGATGTGGAGAAAGGGGAACACCTACACACTGTTGGTGGGATGTAAATTATTAGAGCATTACAGAAAACAGTATGGACATTTCTCAAAAAACTAAAAATAGAACTACTATATAATCCAGAAATCCCATTAATAGGTATTCATTCAAAAGAAAGTAAATCAATATATCAAAGAGACACCTGCACACCTATGTTTATTGCAGCACTATTCACAATAGCCAAGATATGTAATTCATCTAAATGTCTATCCACAGATAAATGGATAAAGAAAATGTGATTGATACATACACACAGACACACACACACACACAAGTATAATAAAATACTATTTAGCAATCAAAAATGAAAATTTTTGATGAACCTGACGGCTATTATATTAAGTGAAATAACTCAGGCACAGAAAGATAACACATGTTCTTACTCACATGTGGAAACAACAACAACAACAAAAAAGCTCACAGAAGTAGAAGGAAAGAGTAGAATTATGGTTACTAGAGGCTGGGAAATGTAGTGGGGAGGAGAAGACAGAGGTTTATTAATAGATATAAAATTACAGCTAGAAAAGAGTAAGTTCTAATGTTCTATAGCGCTGTGGAGAAAAAATAGTTAATAATAACTTATTGTATATATTATAAATCTAGAAAAGAGAATTTCAAATGTTCATAGCACAAAAAAAAGATAAATGTTTGTAATCCCAATTACTCTGATTTGATCACTACACATTGTATACATCTATCAAAATATCATTCTGTGTCCCATAAATATGTAAAATTACTATGTATCAACTAAAAATGAAAGGGTGGCCTGGCGCGGTGGCTCATGCCTGTAATCCCAGCACTTTGGGAGGCCGAGGTGGGTAGATAACGAGGTCAGGAGATCGAGACCATCCTGGCTAACACGGTGAAACCCCGTCTCTACTAAAAATACAAAAAATTAGCCGGGCGAGGTGGCGGGCACCTGTAGTCCCAGCTACTCGGGAGGCTGAGGCAGGAGAATGGCATAAACCCGGGAGGTGGAGCTTGCAGTGAGCCGAGATCGCGCCACTGTACTCCAGCCTGTGCGACAGAGCGAGACTCCGTCTCAAAAAAAAAAAAAATGAAATGGAAAAAGATAATTGATTATTTAAAGCAAAATTTATAACATTGTATTGTAGGGTCTACAATATATGTAAAGACAATAGTGTGACAAAAATAACACATAGCCAAAGGAGAAAAATGAAAATATACTATTTTAAGAGCTTGTTACATACGTAAACTACAATGTTATTTTTGAAGGGTAGACTGGGATAAGTAAATGTGTACACTATAAGCAACCACTAAATAACCCATGAGTCAAAGAAGAAATTAAAAGAAAAATTAGAAAGTATGTACAGTTGATTAAAATTAAAACAACATTCCAACATCTGTAGATTGCAGCTAAAGAAATACTTAGAGGAACATTTGTAATACTAAATATTTATATTAGAAAAGAGGAAATGTATCAAGTAATGACCTAGCTGCCACCTTAAGAAACCAGAATAGAACAATAAATGAAAAACAAAATAAGTAGAAGAAAATAAATACTAAATATCAAAGTGGAAATGAGTTAAATAAAAAACAAAATGACAGAGAAAAACCAATGAAATCCAAAGCTGCTGTTTGAGAAGATCAATGTGATTGACAAATTTCTAGCCAGCTGATCATGAAAAAAATAAAGAAGACACAAATTTCAAAAATTAGTACTGAGAGAAATGACATTTCTACAGATTACACGTTAAAAGGATAAAAAGAAAATATTATGAACACCTCTATTCCCCTAAATTTGACAAATTAGATTAACTGGACAAATTAGTTAAAAAACTTGAACTACCAGACCTTGCCCAAAAAATATGAATAGCCCTATATCTATTATAAAAATTAAATTTGTAATTAAAATCCTTGCCCCACAAAAAACAACCTAATAATCAATAATCACTCCAGGACCAGATGTCTTCACTGATGAATTCTGCCAGACATTTTAAGAGAAAATAATACCAATACTATACAAACTCTTACAGTAAGTTGAAGATGAGGGAACATTTCCTGATATATTCTATGAGATCAACATTGCCCTAATATCAACATCAGAAAAGACATTAAAAAAAGAAAGCTTTAGGCCAGCAGCCCTAATCAATATATATAAAAAATCTTAAAATTTTAATCATATTCAACAATGTATTAAAAAGATAGTATATTTTGACACAATAGAGTTTATTCTAGGAATATAATGATGGTTTAACATTCAAACATCAACCCATATAATTCACCATATCAATAGGACAATAAGAAAATACATATAATCATATCAATAGATGCATAAAAGCATTTGACAAAATCCAACACCAATACCTGATTAAGGAAAATATAAAACTTCTCAGCAAACTTGGAATAATAGGCACATTTTATGTATTTTTTAAAAATAACCTGCACCTAACATTATACCCAATGGGGAAAGACTGAAAGCTTTACCCCTAAGATTAGGAACAAGGCAAGGATGTCTCCTCACACCACTGCTATTCAGCATTGTATGTGAAGCTCTAGCCATTGTGATAAGACAATATAAGACACTACAAAAAAGGCAAAAAAAAAAAAAAAAGAAAGGCATTCATATAAGAGAGGAAGAAGTAAAAACCTAACTATGTAGAAGATGTACATATCCTGTGCAAAAGCTTCTAGGATTAATAAGCTTAGCAGAGTTGCAATTTATGAGAGCAATATTTAAAAAAATGTATTTCTACATGCTAGCAATAAGCAGTTTAATGTTGAATAAAAACCTTTTCCATTTACCAGAGCATCAAAAATATGTAATATTTAGGGATAAATCCAACAAAAGATATAAGACTTATACACTGAAAACTACAAAGCAATGCTGAGAGAAATTAAAGAAGATCTAAATATATGGAGCGCAACTCAATTTTCCTTAAATTGATCTATAAATTCAATGCAATCTCAATTGACAAACTGATTCCATGTATGCTAAAACTACTGTGCTATTCATAGGACATAATATTCCTCTACATATCAGTTTGGGTTGCTATAACAAATCATAGGTTGGTTGACTTAAACAGCAGACATTTATTTCTCACAGTTCTATAGACTGGGAAGTATAAGATCAAGGTACTGGCAGATTCAGTTCTTGGTGACGGCCCTCTTCCTGACTTGCAGGTGGTCACCTTTTCTCTGTGTCCTCATATGGTGGAGAGGGAAAGCTCTGATGTCTCTTCCTCTTCTTATAAGGACAGTAATTCTATCAAAGGGCTCCACCCTCATGACATCATCTTAACCTAATTACCTGACAAAGACTCTCAAATCCTAATCTAATCACATTTGGGATTAGGGCTTCAACACATGAATTCTGGGGAAATACAAACATTCAGTCCACTCCCCTCACATATGGTAAGCAATAATGAGACTAAGCCATTGATATAAAATTTTAAGAAATTATACTGACGCCAAAATGTCAGCAGGAATTAAGAAGAAAGAGGAATTACTTCTGTGTTGGTGGGAGAGAGGAGGTGGGGAAGAAAGGGAGGAATGAGGGCTTTGCACAAGATCATCTGAGTCCAAAGAGCAGATATGACGCATGGCTTACAGCCATGAGGAGAAAGAGATTCCAGGCAGAGGAGATAAGGTAAGAAAATGTGAAAAGGAGAAAAAAGAAATACATTAAAGAAGACAGAATATATTCAATTTTCTGGCCCTTGGCATGGCTAAAGGGTAGACAGTGAAAGAAGCTTATAAAATGAAGTAGAGTAAGATCATGAAGGACTTGCATACTAGGTTATCGACTTCAAACATTAATTTCTGTTTGCTATTCCTCCATTCCTTATGAAAGACATAGAATCCATACCAATATTCATGTTAACATGCTCATTCAGAAGTTTCCTAACTCCTGACCTAAATGTATTTCACATGTATTGTGAAACCATATCTTAGTTTTGATCAGCTCTCTTTTAACAATATTTCATTGAGATACACTCCTCTAAACTGTAATGATAATCTCTGCCTTATATCTCTCCACTTTCTCGGGTCTAAAAAACTTACTGTTGGGAGGATAAACACATTTTAAGATCTCGACCTGGTTTTACTTAACATATGGTGAGTTTTGATTCAACATGTCAGTGAAGCCTTTAGTATTCTAGAGACCCATGGGTATCACAGAGTTAGTCTGGACAGCACAGGCTTGAGGTTAGCTATGGAAATGCTTCCGATCCAGAGCTATACTGCAGAGATCTACAAGCAGACACAAATTCATACAGAGGACAGAGTCAGGCATGGATCAGTTTAAGAGGCATGCATCCAAGTTGCCATCAATGTAAGAAACCTAAGGGACTCCACTGGGAGCCACATAATAGAGCTAAGGGACTACAGAGCTTGGGAGGATGAAATTTAGGAACAGACAGTCCAAACAGGCATATACATTATAACAAAATGTAGATTCATTTTGGACTACTATTTAACTCACCGTAAAACCATAAAATATTTCTGATGACTAGAAATTGTATTTTTAAGTAACTTTAAAATAATAGGTTCACACAATCCTTAAATAATTTTCCATCTTAATTTATATATTTTGAAATCAAGTATTTAATTATTATATATGACAAGGCAAAGTCCAGCTTCTGCATATTAAGTCATTTATAATATTTAAAACCCTCTCAAAGGAAATCAGTGTATTTATCTATATAATGAATTAGAATAATCTTTTGAAGTCATATAAAGTTTCAGAAAAGTCTTACTGCATATATTTATACATATAAGTGACATTATGTAATATGTGAATAAAAGGAATGAAGGAAGGAGGGAAGAAAGGAGGGAGGAAAAAGGAAAGAAGGAAGGGAGAGAGGACAAAAGGAAATAGTATAAAAATATTTGTATCTGTAAAATTTTGAAGTACATAACAATTCTTCAAATATATCAAGTTCAATTATCTAGTTGAAGGAATCTCAGTTTCCATTTAGAACTTAGAAAGCTTATATGGAGTTGATGAAATATAAAAATGTATTCTATGGGAATAGAATAACAAATGAAATTAAAAGAGAAGTCTTGTGGAGGTTATTTTTACTTTGAAAAAAAAGAAGTCGCATTCCTAAGGCAGAAAACTTAATTTTTTTAATGACTTCGCTTTTATTTTAGATTCAGGGAGTACATGTGCAGATTTGTTACATGGGTATATTGCATGATGCTGAGGGTTGGAGTACAAATGTCCCATCACCCAGGTAGTGAACACAGTACCTAACAGTAAGCTTCTCAACCCATGTCCACCTCCCTCCTTTCCCCCATCTAGTAGGCCTCAGTGTCTAATGTTGCCATCTTTATGTCCGTAAGTACCCAGTGCTTAGCTCCCACTTATACATGAGAACAGGTAATATTTGGTTTTCTGTTATGGGTTAACTTGCTTAAGATAATGGCCTCCAGCTGCATCCATGTTGCTACAATATACACAGATATCTTATAGAAGGTTAAATTTTTTAAATTTTTATTTTAAGTTCAGGGATACATGTATAGGTTTGTTACGTAACTAAACTTGTGTCATGGAAGTTTGTTGTACAGATTATTTCATCACCCAAGTATTAAGCCTGGTGCCCATTAGTTATTTTTCCTGATGGTCTGTCTTTTTTCACCTTCCATCTTCTGACCAGCCCCAGTGTGTGTTGTTCCCTTCTGTGTATCCACTTGTTCTCATCATTTAGTTCCCACTTATAAGTGAGAACTTGAGGTATTTGGTTTTCTGTTCCTGTGTCAGTTTGCTAAGGATAATGGCCTCCAGCTCCATCCATACCCCTGCAAAGGACATGATCTTGTTCCTTTTATGGCTGCATAGTATTCCATGATGTAACATATCACATTTTCTTTATCCAGTCTATCATTGATGGGCATTTAGATTGATTCCATGTCTTTGTTATTGTGACTGGTGCTGTAATGAACATACATGTGCATGTATCTTTATAATAGAACAACTGATATATTGGGGAGTATGTAACCAGTAATGGGATTGCTAGGTCAAATGGCATTTCTGTCTTTAGGTCTTTTAAAAATCGTCACACTGTCTTCCACGATGGTTGAACTAATTTACGCTCCCACCAACAGTATGTAAGTACCCCTTTTTCTCCACAACCTCGCCAGCATCTGTTGTTTTCTGCCTTTTAATAATAGCCATTCTGACTGGTGTGAGATGGTATCTCATTGTGGTTTTGATTTGTATTTCTTGAATGATCAGTGGCGTTGAGCTTTTTTAAATATGATTGTTGGTTGCATGTATGTCTTCTTTTGAAAAGTGTCTATTCATGTCCTTCGTCCACGTTTTAATCAGGTTGTCTGTTTGTTTCTTGTACATTTAAGTTCTTTAATCCACCTTGAGTTAATTTTTGTATATGGTATAAGTAAGGGGTCCAGTTTTAATCTTCTGTATATGGCTAGTCAGTTATCTCGGCACCATTTGTTGAACATGGAATTCTTTCCCCTTGCTTGTTTCTGTCAGGCTGTAGAAGATCAGATAGTGATAGGTGTGTGGTCTTATCTCTGGGTTCTCTGTTCCATTCCATTGGTCCATGTGTCTGTTTTTGTGCCAGTACTATGCTGTTTTGGTTACTGTAGCCCTGTAATATAGTTTGAAGTCAGGTAGCATGATGCTTCCAGCTTTGTTCTATTTGTTTAGGATTGCCTTGGCTACCTGGCTCTTTTCTGGTTTCAAATAAATTTAATTTTTTTTTTCTAGTTCTGTGAAGAATGTCAATAGTAGTTTAACAGAAATGACATTGAATCTACAAATTGCTTTGGGCAGGATGGAATTTTTCGTATTGATTCTTCCTGTCCATGAGAATGGACTGTTTTCCCATTTGTTCATGTCATCTCTGATTTCTTTCAGCAGCCGTTTATAGTTCTACTTGTAGAGATCTTTCACCTCCCTAGTTGGCTATATTCCTAGTATTTTATTCTTTTGATGGCAATTGTAAATGGGAGTTTCTTCCTTATTTGGCTCTCAGTTTGACTGCTGTTGTTGTATGGGAATGTTAGTAATTTTTGCACATTCATTTTGTATCCTAAGACTTTGTTGAAGTTGTTTATCAGCTTAAGAAGCTTTTGGGCTAAGACTATGATGCTTTCAAGATAGAAGATCGTGTTGTCTGCAAAAAGGGGTAGTTTGACTTCCTCTCTTCCTATTTGGGTGCCCTTTCTTTCTCTTGCCTGATTGCCCTGGCCAGGACTTCCAATACTATGTAGGATAGAAGTGGTGAAAGAGGGCATCCTTGTCTTGTGCCAGTTTTCAAGGGGAATGCTTCCAGCTTTTGCCCATTCAGTATGATGCTGGCTGTGGGTTTATCATATATGGCTCTTATTATTTTGAGGTATGCTGATGGTTAAAATTTAACACTAATAGATTGTATATGGTGACATTTGCCATTGAGAGAAATATAAGCAAATGTAAAAATGCAGTATTAACTGTAGTGTATACTGTACCATTATCATAATTTCATAGCCAGCTCCTGTTGCCATTGTACTGAGCTCAAATGTTGCAAGTATCTTCTTAAAACATGGTGTGGCCAATCATCTCGATATGAACAGTTTATCACTCCCATAATTTGCACATCATGGTAAAAGTGATCTCTCTCGTGCCACTGCACTCCAGCCTGGGTGATTGACACAGACTCTATGTCTTCTTCTTTTTTTTTTCTTTTTCTGAGACAGAGTTTCTCTGTCACCCAGGCTGGAGTGCAGTGGCGTGATCTCAGCTCACTGCAACCTCCGCCTGCCGGATTGAAGCGGTTCTACTGCCGCAGCCTCCCGAGTAGCTGGGATTACAGGCACGCGCCACTATGCCCGGAATTTTTTGCATTTTTAGTAGAGATGAGGTTTCACCTGTTGGCTAGGCTGGTCTCTACCTCTTCAGAAAAAAAAAAACTGGCCAATGGCCAGGCACGGTGGCTCACGCCTGTAATCCCAGGACTTCGGGAGGCCAAGGCAGGCAGATCACCTGACGTCAGGAGTCCAAGACCAGCTTGGCCAGCATGGTGAAACCCCGTCTCTACTAAAAATACAAAAAAGTTAGCTGGATATGGTGGAGGGCGCCTGTAATCCTAGCTACTCGGGGGGCTGAGGCAGGAGAATGGCTTGAACATAGAAGGTAGAGATTGCAGAGGGCCGAAATCGCACCACTGCACTCTACCCTAGGCAATTGAATGAGACTCTATCTCAAAAATGAAAAAAAAAGTGCTCTCTCTCTCTCTCTCTGTCTCATTTCTTGTGTGTTTTTCACTGTGTTTAGTGTGATACCAGAAATCTTGAATAACCACCATGGGACCCATACAAAATGCCACTAGTGATGCTGGAAGTCCTTGCAAAAAGCAGAGAAGTCACAACATTACAAAAAAAAAAAAAAGAATGGGGCGGAGCAAGATGGCCGAATAGGAACAGCTCCAGTCTCCAACTCCCAGCGCCAGTGACACAGAAGACAGGTGATTTCTGCATTTTCAACTGAGGTACTGGGTTCATCTCACGAGGGAGTGCCAGACAATCGGTGCTGGTCAGCTGCTGAAGCCCGATCAGCGAGAGCTGAAGCAGGGCGAGGCATCACCTCACCTGGGAAGCACAAGGGGGAAGGGAATCCCTTTTCCTAGCCAGGGGAACTGAGACACACAACACCTGGAAAATCGGGTAACTCCCATCCCAATACTGCGATTTACCAAGGGTCTTAGCAAACGGGCACACCAGGAGATTATATCCCACACCTGGCCGGGAGGGTCCCAAGCCCACAGAACCTCCCTCATTGCTAGCACAGCAGTCTGCGATCTAACGGCAAGGCAGCAGCGAGGCTGGGGGAGGGGCGCCCGCCATTGCTGAGGCTTAAGTAGGTAAACAAAGCCAGTGGGAAGTTCGAACTGGGTGGAGCTCACAGCAGCTCAAGGAGGCCTGCCTGTCTCTGTAGAGTCTACCTCTGCGGACAGGGCACAGCTAAACAACAACAACAACAACAACAACAAAAAGCAGCAGAAACCTCTGCAGACGCAAACGACTCTGTCTGACAGCTTTGAAGAGAGCAGTGGATCTCCCAACACGGAGGTTGAGATCTGAGAACGGACAGACTGCCTGCTCAAGTGGGTCCGTGACCCCTGAGTAGCCTAACTGGGAGACATCCCCCACTAGGGGCAGACCGACACCCCACACCTCAAACGGTGGAGTACAGCCCTGAGAGGAAGCTTCCAAAGCAAGAATCAGACAGGTATACTCGCTGTTCAGCAATATTCTATCTTCTGCAGCCTCTGCTGCTGATACCCAGGCAAACAGAGTCTGGAGTGGACCTCAAGCAATCTCCAACAGACCTACAGGTGAGGATCCTGACTCTTAGAAGGAAAACTAACAAACAGGAAGGACACCCACACCAAAACACCATCAGTACGTCACCATCATCAAAGACTAGAGGCAGATAAAACCACAAAGATGGGGGAAAAGCAGGGCAGAAAAGCTGGAAATTCAAAAAATAAGAGCGCATCTCCCCCTCCAAAGGAACACAGCTCATCGCCAGCAACGGATCAAAGCTGGATGGAGAATGACTTTGACGAGATGAGAGAAGAAGGCTTCAGTCCATCAAACTTCTCAGAGCTAAAAGAGGAATTATGAACCCAGCGCAAAGAAACTAAAAATCTTAAAAAAAGAGTGGAAGAATTAATAGCTAGAATAATTAATGCAGAGAAGGCCACAAACGAACTGACAGAGATGAAAACACGACACGAGAAATACGTGACAAATGCACAAGCTTCAGTAACCGACTTGATCAACTGGAAGAAAGAGTATCAGCGATTGAGGATCAAATGAATGAAATGCAGCGAGAAGAGAAATCTAAAGAAAAAAGAAGAAAAAGAAATGAACAAAGCCTGCAAGAAGTATGGGATTATGTAAAAAGACCAAATCTACATCTGATTGGGGTGCCTGAAAGTAAGGGGGAAAATGGAACCAAGTTGGAAAACACTCTTCAGGATATCATCCAGGAGAACTTCCCCAACCTAGTAGGGCTGACCAACATTCAAATTCAGGAAACACAGAGAACGCCACAAAGATACTCCTCGAGAAGAGCAACTCCAAGACACATAATTGCCAGATTCAGCAAAGTTAAAATGAAGGAAAAAATCTTAAGGGCAGCCAGAGAGAAAGGTCGAGTTACCCACAAAGGGAAGCCCATCAGACTAACAGCAGATCTCTCGGCAGAAACTCTACATGCCAGAAGAGAGTGGGGGCCAATATTCAACATTCTTAAAGAAAATTTTAAACCCAGAATTTCATATCCAGCCAAACTAAGTTTCATAACTGAAGGAGAAATAAAATCCTTTACAGATAAGCAAATGCTCAGAGATTTTGTCACCACCAGGCGTGCCTTACAAGAGACCCTGAAGGAAGCACTAAACATGGAAAGGAACAACCGGTACCAGCCATTGCAAAAACATGCCAAAATGTAAAGACCATCGAGGCGAGGAAGAAACTGCATCAACTAACGAGCAAAATAACCAGTTAATATCATAATGGCAGGATCAAGTTCACACATAATAATATTAACCTTAAGTGTAAATGGACTAAATGGTCCAATTAAAAGACACAGACTGGCAAATTGGATAAAGAGTCAAGACCCATCAGTCTGCTGTATTCAGGAGACCCATCTCACATGCAGAGACATACATAGGCTCAAAATAAAGGGATGGAGGAAGATCTACCAAGCAAATGGAGAACAAAAAAAAGCAGGGGTTGCAATAATAGTCTCTGATAAAACAGACTTTAAACCATCAAAGATCAAAAGAGACAAAGAAGGCCATTAGATAATGGTAAAGGGATCAATTCAACAGGAAGAGCTAACTATCCTAAATATATATGCACCCAATACAGGAGCACCCAGATTCATAAAGCAAGTCCTTAGAGACTTAGACTCCCATACAATAATAATGGGAGACTTCAACACCCCACTGTCAACATTAGACAGATCAACAAGACAGAAAGTTAACAAGGATATCCAGGAATTCAACTCATCTCTGCAGCAAGCTGACCTAATAGACATCTAAAGAACTCTCCACCCCAAATCAACAGACTATACATTCTTCTCAGCACCACATCACACTTATTCCAAAATTGACCACATAATTGGAAGTAAAGCACTCCTCAGCAAATGTACAAGAACAGAAATTATAACAAACTGTCTCTCAGACCACAGTGCAATCAAACTAGAACTCAGGACTAAGAAATTCAATCAAAACCGCTCAACTACATGGAAACTGAATAACCTGCTCCTGAATGACTACTGGGTACATAACGAAATGAAGGCAGAAATACAGATGTTCTTTGAAACCAATGAGAACAAAGACACAACATACCAGAATCTCTGGGACACATTTAAAGCAGTGTGTAGAGGGAAATTTATGGCACTAAATGCCCACAAGAGAAAGCTGGAAAGATCTAAAATTGACACTCTAACATCAAAATTAAAAGAACTAGAGAAGCAAGAGCAAACACATTCAAAAGCTAGCAGAAGGCAAGAAATAACTAAGATCAGAGTAGAAATGAAGGATATAGAGACACAAAAACCCCTCCAAAAAATCAGTGAATCTGGGAGTTGGTTTTTTGAAAAGATCAACAAAATTGATAGACTGCTAGCAAGGCTAATAAAGAAGAAAAGAGAGAAGAATCAAATAGACGTAATAAAAAATGATAAAGGGGATATCACCACCGACCCCACAGAAATACAAACTACCATCAGAGAATACTATAAACACCTCTACACAAATAAACTAGAAAATCTAGAAGAAATGGATAAGTTCCTGGACACTTACAATCTCCCAAGACTAAACCAGGAAGGAACTGAATCCCTGAATAGACCAATAGCAGGCTCTGAAATTGAGGCAATAATTAATAGCCTACCAACCAAAAAAAGTCCAGGACCAGATGGATTCACAGCTGAATTCTACCAGAGGTACAAGGAAGAGCTGGTACCATTCCTTCTGAAACTATTCCAATCAATAGAAAAAGAGGGAATCCTCCTTAACTCATTTCATGAGGCCAACATCATCCTGATACCAAAGCCTGGCAGAGACACAACAAAAAAAGAGAATTTTAGACCAATATCCCTGATGAAGATCCATGCAAAAATCCTCAACAAAATACTGGCAAACCGGATTCAGCAACACATCAAAAAGCTTATCCACCATGATCAAGTGGGCTTCATCCCTGGGATGCAAGGCTGGTTCAACATACGCAAATCAATAAACGTAATCCAGCATATAAACAGAACCAAAGACAAAAACCACATGATTCTCTCAATAGATTCAGAAAAGGCCTTTGACAAAATTCAAGAGCACTTCATGCTAAAAACGCTCAATAAATTCGGTATTGATGGAACGTATCTCAAAATAATAAGAGCTCTTTATGACAAACCCACAGCCAATATCATACTGAATGGGCAAAAACTGGAAAAATTCCCTTTGAAAACTGGCACAAGACAGGGATGCCCTCTCTCACCACTCCTATTCAACATAGAGTTGGAAGTTCTGGCTAGGGCAATCAGGCAAGAGAAGGAAATAAAGGGTATTCAGTTAGGAAAAGAAGAAGTCAAATTGTCCCTGTTTGCAGATGACATGATTGTACATTTAGAAAACCCCATTGTCTCAGCCCAAAATCTCCTTAAGCTGATAAGAAACTTCAGCAAAGTCTCAGGATACAAAATGAATGTGCAAAAATCACAAGCATTCTTATACACCAGTAACAGACAAACAGAGAGCCAAATCATGAATGAACTTCCATTCACAATTGCTTCAAAGAGAATCAAATACCTAGGAATCCAACTTACAAGGGATGTAAAGGACCTCTTCAAGGAGAACTACAAACCACTGCTCAGTGAAATAAAAGAGGACACAAACAAATGGAAGAACATACCATGCTCATGGATAGGAAGAATCAATATCGTGAAAATGGCCATACTGCCCAAGGTAATTTATAGATTCAATGTCATATCCATCAAGCTACCAATGAGTTTCTTCACAGAATTGGAAAAAACTGCTTTAAAGTTCATATGGAACCAAAAAAGAGCCCGCATTGCCAAGACAATCCTAAGTCAAAAGAACAAAGCTGGAGGCATCACTCTACCTGACTTCAAACTATACTACAAGGCTACAGTAACCAAAACAGCATGGTACTGGTACCAAAACAGAGATATAGACCAATGTAACAGAACAGAGTCCTCAGAAATAACGTCACACATCTACAGTCATCTAATCTTTGACAAACCTGAAAAAAACAAGAAATGGGGAAAAGATTCCCTATTTAATAAATGGTGCTGGGAAAATTGGCTAGCCATAAGTAGAAAGCTGAAACTGGATCCTTTCCTTACTCCTTATACAAAAATTAATTCAAGATGGATTAGAGACTTAAATGTTAGACCTAATACCATAAAAACCCTAGAAGAAAACCTAGGTAATACCATTCAGGACATAGGCATGGACAAGGACTTCATGCCTAAAACACCAAAAGCAATGGCAACAAAAGCCAAAATTGACAAATGGGATCTAATTAAACTAAAGAGCTTCTGCGCAGCAAAAGAAACTACCATCAGAGTGAACAGGCCAACTACAGAATGGGAGAAAATTTTTGCAATCTACTCATCTGACAAAGGGCTAATATCCAGGACCTATGAAGAACTCAAACAAATTTACAAGAAAAAAACAAACAACCCCATCAAAAAGTGGGCAAAGGATATGAACAGACATTTCTCAAAAGAAGACATTCATATAGCCAACAGATGCATGAAAAAATGCTCATCATCATTCGCCATCAGAGAAATGCAAATCAAAACCACAATAAGATACCATCTCACACCAGTTAGAATGGCAATCATTAAAAAGTCAGGAAACAACAGGTGCTGGAGAGGATGTGGAGAAATAGGAACACTTTTACACTGTTGGTGGGATTGTGAACTAGTTCAACCATTATGGAAAACAGTATGGCGATTCCTCAAGGATCTAGAACTAGAAGTACCATTTGACCCAGCCATCCCATTACTGGGGATATACCCAAAGGATTATAAATCATGCTGCTATAAAGACACATGCACACGTATGTTTATTGTGGCACTATTCACAATAGCAAAGACTTGGAATCAACCCAAATGTCCATCAGTGACAGACTGGATTAAGAAAATGTGGCACATATACACCATGGAATACTATGCAGCCATAAAAAAGGATGAGTTTGTGTCCTTTGTAGGGACATGGATGCAGCTGGAAACTATCATTCTCAGCAAACTATCGCAAGAACAGAAAACCAAACACCGCATGTTCTCACTCATAGGTGGGAACTGAACAATGAGATCACTTGGACTCGGGAAGGGGAACATCACACACCGGGGCCTATCATGGGGAGGGGAGAGTGGGGAGGGATTGCATTGGGAGTTATACCTGATGTAAATGACGAGTTGATGGGTGCTGACGAGTTGATGGGTGCAGTACACCCACATGGCACAAGTATACATATGTAACAAACCTGCACGTTATGCACATTTACCCTAGAACTTAAAGTATAATAATAATAATAATAATAAAAAAATAGAATTGCTAGATATGTGCCATAGATTGAGTTCTGTGGCTACAGATGGCCTGCTATTTCTGACAGACAATTCACTTTGCGAAAAGACAATGTAAACTTATGGTATGGACAAATACAGTACCAGCATTGTAAATGTATTTTCTCTTCCTCATGATTTTCTTTGTGATATTTTGTTTCACTTACTTTATTGCAACGATACAGTATATAACGCATATAACATACAAATATGTGTTAATCAACTGTTTACGGTATCGGTAATGCTTCTGGTCAACAGTAGACTATTAATAAAGTTTTGGAAAATCAAGTCATATATGAATTTTTGACTGTGTGGGGTGACATCAGAGTCCCAACTACCACATTATTCAAAGAGTCAACTGTACTTAAAATTCCAAATTAATTAAAACTGCTTACATAAAAGTCACCTATAAAAAAAAAAAGTAGAAAGAAATTTTAAAATGGACCAAAGGGAAAAAAGGAAAATAGAATGATCTCACAGATGATGGTTGAATAGGAAGCTCCAGGAATTGATGTCTCCATTCAAATCACTTGAGGTGGCAAGAATGGTCAGAATAAACTACAGTATTTCAGAGTCTGAAGTGTGGTGAGACACTTGCAACATGAGGAGAGTGTAAAAGGAAAAAGAGGCCTGGCAAATTTCAATGAATTTTGGCATTTAACAAAGCAGCTACCATCCTCTAGCCCCAGCTCCAAGTTGGCAGCCATAGGGAGATAAGACCATGTCCCTGGTATGGCTTGTTGGTGCTAGAGTGGACAATCAGGACATTGTCCTCCAACAACTGTGCTTGTGTGTTTTTATATGCTTGGTTGTTCACTGAGAAACTGGCACAGAAGCACAGAGACTAGTCATTATTTCACCCTATTGGGCTAAAGCAGCTGTCAAAGGAACTTAAAAAGATAGACACTTTTTTCTATTTTCTAATTGGATCCAGGCATTCAAGGAATTCTCTGTAAGATCACTGACTGCAAAAATAATGGAACAGAGACTTCAGTGACCACACATGACAAAGAATATAGTTTTGGAAAAAAAATAGAAAAAAGTTGCTAAACAAATGGACAACTGCAGCTTTCATCAAGTTAACAACAGCAATCTCTGGAGAGGGGGAAAAATTTCCACACTTACTATATTACGATATTCAAAATGTCCAGTTTTCAACAAAAAATTATAAAGCATATAAAGAAACAGAAAAGTAGGGCTTATTCATACTGTTTTACAGGTAAAAGAGAAACTACTGAGGAGGTCTAGGCTTGAACATACTATAAAAAGACTTTAAATTAATTGTCTTATGTTGAAAAAGCTGAAGAAAACTATGGACAAAAAAATTCAGGAGAATGATGTATGAATAAGCAGAGAACATCAACAAGGAGATATGCCTGCTGTTAGATTCATGTCCTTAAAGCATAATTTTGATCATATCACGGGTGTTCTCCGGTTTCTATCCTCAACCCTATTTTTGCCTCACACATTCCTGGTGATGCCATGCAAGGCCACAGCCTCATGCAGTTTCTGTCTCTGGTACTGGCCTCTCTACATTTGAAGCAAAGGAGATGGAGAAAAGCCATCTATATTAGGCTGTTCTTGCATTGCTACAAAGAAACACCTGATACTGGGTAATTTATAATGAAGAGATGTTTAACTGATTCATGTTTCTGCAGGCTGTTCAGGAAGCATGATGCTGGCCATCTGTTTGGCTCCTGATGAGACCTCAGGAAGCTTATAATCATGGCAGAAGGCAAAAGGGGAGCTGGCATGTCACATGGCAAAAGCAGGAGCGAGCAAGAGAGAGAGAGAAAGAGAGAGAAAAGAGGTGCCACATACTTTTAAATGATTAGATGTCCTGTGAATTCAGAGCACTGAGGGCTCACTTTTGACTAAGGGGATGGCCCAAGCCTTTTAGGAGTGATCTGCCCCCATATTCCAAACACCTCCCATCATGTCCCATCTCCAAGACTGGGGATTACATTTTAACATGATATTTGGGTGAGGACAAATATCCAAACTATATTGCCGTCAGAGAAGAGAAAGCAGAATCTGTGGGTAGAGTATGGCAGAATGCAATAGAGGGAAAACTATCATCACCACAGTAGTATTTTAGAAAACCGTGAATTCTACAAGATAAATTTTATAGACGGCTACTGTGCACCATAGCTGCACATAAAGTCAGACAGATGAGAGTTTCCATCATTAAACCACCACTTCCTAAAAATATGTTCTTGGGTGAGTCTCTTTATTGTCTTCATGTCCTCATTTAGTAAACGAAGATAAAAACAGTATACTACATCAAGGTTATGATGAAAACTAAATAATATATGGCATTAAATGCATTTAACAAAGGGCCTCATACATATTAGGTACCTAACAAAAATACGCTGTATTTGCTCATACAGCAGGCTTTCAATAAATGTACATGCCTTCAATAAATTTGCATGAAAGAATAAGTAAATGATACATGTTCTTTACTGCTAAAAATATGCAAGTAATACAATCATTAGTGGAAGACCCACATACCTTTACAAGTCATTTGTAATATGCAGTTGTTATCTGAGCATGAATATATATGTCAGTGTTTTTAAATCACTTGAAATTTATACAGGGTGGAATTTCAAATTGACCCCTGAAAAGTAACATATCATGATTTAGCATTTCAATAAGCTAATTTAGCAAATATCATTTTAAAAGACAACAAATATGTCCCAGCAAGAGGTCAACATGGAAAAGAAACACTTGCACTTAAAAATTGGCTTCTGCAAGTAAGAGGCCACCCACTGCCCTTGATTGTTTTGGAAATCCATTAAAATCAGTTAAGGAAACAGATACGAAAACTTTAAAGTCCTTTTATGTTTACTTTCTTCAAGTAAAAAATGCTATCTTTGACATGTAGACTTTAAAGGGTTATATTACTAAGGATTAAACTGGTCCATTAATGGAATAGGATAGCCTGACGTTGATACTCATTTTAAATTTGTGAAATGATAAATGTAATTTTTGTGGCCCATTTTAAACTATGAATCACAACAGAGTTAATGGAAGTTAATGTAAACAACACTGAAACAATAAAACTGTAATTTGATAAAGGTGTAGGCATCTACATTTCAATAAAAATGTATGTAACATGTGTAACTAAAATAATAGTGTATCATTTTACTCCTAAAGCTTTATTCAAGTGATTATTCTATGTTTCCATAAGGGAAAAAAATCACTTTAGAATACACTTTGCCTGAAAGAACTTTTTCTCCACTGATTATTAAAATGAGATATCATACTGTTAGCTGAGTGCATTTACAATGAAAAGTTTTCATTTTAACTTGTCACCAATTTGATTGCTTCTATAAATCCTTCGGTATGAGTTAACAATCCCTGATTTATTTTTGGCACCTTTGAACAGAGCAGAGGGGTGGGATTACATAAAGCACCCTTTTATGTTTCTTCTTTCCTCTTACCTGCATTCCTGATTTATAATTACTATGAAAACAGGTTTCTTGGCAGGGAAAGAACTCTTAAGGATTTCAGAAAAGAACTGCTAAAGAATTCCAAGCACTCTAAAGTATATCAGATGGAAACTCTGAAACTGGAATAAGATGCTGTTTAATTTCACTTAGCAAAAATTATCACAGTTGTTACAAGAGTTACAATAAACCCAGTTGCACAAGAATTACTAGTATGTAAAATAAACATTATATATTGGGCTTGTAGCTTCATGATTTAAAAATCTTTCAGGCTGTACTCCAACGCATTTGCTTGTTTTGTACAGATTACATCCACTTGCTCAGACTCCATTTACACTTGGCAGATGGTCACATCACTCATGACATTTCCTGTTTAGTTCCATATTTTAAAATCAACTGCGTGGAATGTAGATTGGCAATAGCCTTCTCTCCAATAAATATCTACACCAGAGGACATCAAAAACCTTTCTTCTTTCAGATGGAAAGAAAATATTTGTATTTATATTAACACAACTTTAGTTATTTCCTTTCTTAGTGCTAGTTATAGCTGGTGCCAAATACAAAATTTTAAAAGCCTTGATTTTCCAAAGTTTTCTTAAAAACTTTTTTCCCCAATCTTAGTCAAGTGAAGGCAAACTTTAGACTAATAATTTCAAATGATACCACATTTTTTGGTTCCATAAGAATCAAAAACTCATTTCCCAATAGCAGTCTTCTCTAATAAAATGTCCTTGATCTGAATATCTCAGATTTTATGAATTTGAATCCTACAAGTATCAACTAGACTGTACTCATCAGAGTTAAGTAATGTGAGAAATGCGACGAATTCATTTTACTTTACCGGAGCATTTTGGCATTTTAAGCATCCTCTTAATGTGAGACTAGGTTTACAAGAAGCATATGCAAACTAGTAAATAAAGCATTTAACTGATCAAAGCTTAAGAAATGAATGGTTAATATGAGCACAAATTGAAAATTATAAGAGATTTGTATTTATATTTCCAAACACTAGTAACATATTGTTATAAAACCCTGGTAAATGATTTAATGGAAATACCACATAAATTACTCTATTAAATACAAGCATAATAAAGGAGAAACTGACCTTAATTGAACTTAATGAAAAATTGGTTTTTATTTCTAACAATAACCTCATTTTATCTCTTTAAAAGTCAGCTTAATTGAAGACTCTACCTCTATAGCTAATAAATAAAGTTTCTGAAGTGTTTAGAAAAGACAAAGTCAACACAATTTCTCTAACCAACATCAATTTTCTAATTACAAGTTGTAATATTTCATGAACATTGTATTTAAATGCACTGTTACGATAAATCAGGCAAACTGATTTACATAGCCAACCATGTCATTCTAGAACCCAATACACATAAAGTCTTTCGATCTCTTTGGCATAAATGGCTGGCATCATCAGTCCTCTATTTTACAGATGGCTAATCTCTGAAATTGAGTCCAAGTGCCTAGGGCAATTTAACATCAAAGAGAGAAGTCAAAATTTGAATATTTCCAAACTCTACATTATTATTTTATTCACAACTTCAGTTTTCACAAAGGAACAAGAGACACAAGTTTTTGTTTGTTTGTTTGTTTGTTTACTATTTGCTTCCTATTGTCACGGAGTTACAAAAAAAAAAAAATGGTTATGACAAATTACCGCTCTAAAAATTTGCAGTCTGGGGCAGCAGAGATGTAAAGATTGCTTTTGTAGAACAACAAGTGCAGGAACTATATGTGGACTTCCATGGTGGTCCCCTCAACTGGTACTTAGCTGTTTGTTTTTAAATTAAGAAAGCAAGAATGCATTTTTAATCCCAGACTTACAAGAAAAATGTGTGGCTTTTCCCTCCAATTCTTACATCCTCTTGAAGAACGCATCAATTTTTTCTTTGAGACTTAGCGTTAGGGCAGTGTTCCTGAAAGTGTGGTGCATTTGTTTCCAGTGGTTTCTGAGGTGATTTTTGGGAGCAAACATATGTACATTTTTAAATTTAGTTGTTATATATTTATTTGGAAAATCTTGTTTTTTTCTTTTACGACAGTTAAATTCAATGCTTTTAAGCAAGGTAACAAATATAGCACTACATGAATGATCATAAGGATTACTCAGTTATGATAAAAGTTATGAAGGTGGTTCAAGAATAACTGAAATCAAGAAATTTCTCAGGCTGCCTTTTTGAAAACATAGAATACTTGACAAATCTGTAGGTCACCCCTACAAAAGAATTCAGATTAACCTATTTATTTATTTATTTATTTATTTTTATTTTTTCTGAGATGGAGTTTTGCTCTTGTTGCCCAGGCTGGAGTGCAATGGCTTGATCTCGGCTCACCGCAACCTCCGCCACCTGGGTTCAAGTGATTCTCCTGCCTCAGCCTCCGGAGTAGCTGAGAGTACAGGCATACACCACCACGCCCTGCTAATTTTGTATTTTTAGTAGAGATGCGGTTTCTCCATGTTGGTCAGGCTGGTCTCAAACTCCCGACCTCAGGTGATCCACCCGCCTCGGCCTCCCAAAGTGCTGGGATTACAGGTGTGAGCCACCAAGCCTGGCCCAGATTAACCTTTTAAAAAATCAATCCCATTATAGTAGATGTGGTACCAAAACAAACAAAGCAGTATCCTTTTTATTGCTTAAGTTTGATTTTGGAAACCTCATGACCATGTTCTTCAGAGCCAGGACCTCAAAAACCTATCAGTTCATGAAACTATATGATTGAGACAAGTGTCTCTCTTATCTGTCTTTCTTCCTCTCCTCTTGTGAGTGTGAATTCAACAACTAGACTTCATGCCAGTCAAGGCAGAGAGGAGGAGGCAAGGGAGTAGGAGGGCTGAATGTAGAATTTTTTCTTTTTACTGAAGAAAATCTTAGTGTTGGGTTTTGGCATAAACATAATAGAGACAAAGAATCTGTTCTTAGATGAAGGGATAAGCACACATATTCCTCATGCAACACATTCATATAGGAAACACCATTCACACTGCTATTTTTTACTGCTACTACTATCTTCCTTCTTATAATATGCATTGTTTATTGTAAGTGATAAATAATGTTAGTAAAAAGTTCTTCCCAACAGATCTAGCTTTACTCCACAAAGATTTACCTGACCACAACTATTCTTTCATAACAATTGAAACAAAGATTATAACAAAGATCACTAAACTCTGTAAGAACTACTCTAACACAGGACCTATCATATTTTCATTGGAAATTTTTTTCTTGGTGTATTTCAAAAATAAAAATCCAGGTCAACAACCACTCATTTGAAATCCTTAGGGCAAAATGTGTTTTAAGATTTATAATCACCTCAGTTTAATAAGGCAAATAGACCAAAATATGGTTTACATACAATATATAATATAATATCCATTGCAAGTTCTCAGATAGCTTACTCTATTCAAATATGTGAATAGTTCTACTGTAAAAGATATGAATATTCGTATTAGGTAAGATTTTTTTAAAAGGCCAAATAGCCTTATATCAATCCAGATCAGTCTCTGTTCCAAAAAGCTTCTGGTCAGGACAGGTTTTAATTTTGGATTAGGGAATTGTGGCTAAGAAAGCATAGACTTATACTTGCAGAGTTATGAATCAGGAGATGAACTATTAGCTAATAGCTTGCAAAGAAATCTTTCTAAGGTGATAGCCACTATGTGAATACAATCTAAAAGAGAAAATACAAGACTGGACAAATAAATACTGAATACCGATAAGTACAAAAGCATAACATAGTAAATTTTAAAAGGATCCTGAATAGTGAAAACAATTCTGAAAAGAACACAGTTGGAGTACTCACACTTCCTGATTTCAATACCTACTATAAAGGTACAATAATTAAAGCAGTATAATAGAGACATAAGGACAGACATATAGACAAATGAAACAGATTGAGACTCTGGAAAATAAACCTATACATCTATGGTCAATTGGATTTTGGCAAGAGTATGAAGAGACCAGTCACTAGAGAAAGAATGGTTTCTTCCACCAATGGCACTGAGACAACTACATTTCCACAAGTAAAAGAATTAAGTTGGATTCCCACTTCAGACTAATATTAACTCCAAATGGATCAACAACCTAAATATAAGACATTAAACTACAAAACTCTTAGAAGAAAACATAAGGGCAAATCTTCTTGATCTTGGATTTGGCAATTGAGTACTAGATAGGATAACAAAAGCACACACACAAAAAAGAAAAAATAGACAAGTTGGATATCATCAAAATTAAAAACTCTGTGTACCAAAGGACACTCTCAAGAGAGTGAAAAGACAACCTATTAAATGGTAAAAATGTTTACAAATCATATATCACATAAGGGTTAAATATCCAGAACTCTCCCAACTAAAAAATGGGCAAAAGGCTTGAATAGACTTTTCTCCAAAGAAGACAGACAAACAGCAAATAAGCACATGAAATGATGCTCAATATCATTAATCATTCGGGAAATACCAATCAAAACCACAATGGGATATCACTTCACACCTACTAGCATGGCTAAAGCCAAAAACAGAAGAAAAGTACTGGTGAAGACATGGAAAAATTTGAGCCCTCATACATTGCCGGTGGGAATGCAAATGGTGCAGCCACTATAGAAAACGTAATGGTTTTTAAAGCAGTTCCTTAAAAACTAAACATAGAACTACCATATCACCCAGCAATTCCACTTCCAGGTATAGATCCAAAGGAATTGAAAGTAGATACTTGTACAACAATGTGTGTTGCCACATTATTCATCACAGCCAAAAGGTAAAAACAATCCAAGTGTCTATCAACAGATGAATAAATAAAATATGGCATATAAATATAATAGAATATTATTCAGTCTTAAAAAGGGGTGAAATTTTGATACATGGTACAACATTGATAAACTTTAAAAGCATTATGCTAAGCAAAATGAGCCAGGCACAAAAGAATGAATACTGTATGATCTTGCTTGAATGAGTAGGATCATGATGAGTTCTAGGTATAGAACAGGCAAATTCATAGACACAGAAAGTAGGTGAGAGATTAACACGGGCTGAGGGTAAGGTAGAAATAGGGAATTATTGTTTACTCATTAGAGAGTTTCTATTTGTGCTAATAAAATAGGTTTGAATAGGTATTAGTGATGGTTACACAACATCGTGAAAGTATTTATTGTCACTGAGTTGCATACTTAAAAATGGTTAAAATAGCTCATTTTATTTATATATTTCTTACAATTAAAAACTTAATTATGTAATGAACAAAATCACATCGAATTGTATACTTTAAATGGGTGCACTGTATTACATGTAAATTACATCTCAATAAAGCTATTAAAAATTATGTCGATGAAGAAGTCATAACTGCCAACTGATAACACAGATGGGAAAATTTGTAGTACATCATACAGATGAAAAGCATAGATTCTGGAGTCAATCTTCCTGGATTTAAAATGTGGCTCCACCTCTTCCTAATTACATGACTCTAAGTTAAGTTATTTAACCTATCATGTTCTTTTTTTTTCTTTTCCAAAATAAGAATAACAGTATCTTCTTCATAAGGTTGTTATGAAGATTCAAAGAGTTAATATCTCTAAAGTACTTAGTCAAGTGCCTGGCACATATGAAGCACTAATGCCAGTCATTATTATTATTGGGGAAAGTGTTTGGAGAAAAGCATATGAGATTTTAGGGTAGAGTTGGAGGAATCATCCCACTTCTAACCCACTGAAGAACAACAACCTGCTTCATGAGAGGCATGGAATTTGTCTTGAAAAATATTTGTTTTAAATGAAATGGAGCAAATGTGTAGTCTAAAAACGGCAATTGTGGGAAAGCTTCTGCAACAAGAATGCTGATGAACTGGAAGGAAGACAATATATATCTAAAAAGAGGAGGACTGACATACTGAAGCATAGGAGAAAAAGTAGTTAAGGGCTCCGGCCTCATGGATTACCAAATAAACCACCACAAATTTCTTCATGCTTCTACACAAGAAGGAGTTGTGATATTTAATTACTGTCAGATATGTACTTAACAAATACAATTCTATTTTATTATCTACTGCTGCAGGCCAAATTCTCTGGAAAAGACTTTGAGACACAGGTTAATCAGAGAGTGCTCTTGGGAGTAAGGGAAGAGAGATTAAGTAGAGAAAAGCTGAGCTGTGATGCAATTGCAGCAGAGGCCTCTGAGCTGCGATGGCCCCTCAATTATCCTGGACTGAAGCAAGAAGGATGGGCCTTTGTACTCCCTGCACTAACCTGTCATTTTATGTGAGCTACAACTAGGGACAGAAATGGAGTTTTAAGTGAGGCAGCGCTCATCAACTGAGGGCAACTCCCAAAGGTCCTGGAAACCATGACAGCCAGTACCCCTTGCAGTTAGGAAATGAGTGCCCTACTCTTAAAAGGGAATCTGTGTAGTGCACCTTAGCACTCACCATATTAATGGGACCATGTTATTGTCCCCAGAGCAACAGCTGCAGGGCTTGGAAACTTGTTAGAAACGCAAATTCTCAGGTCCCATGCTAAAACTAGTAAATCAGAAACTCTGGAGGTAAGGTCTAGCAATCTGTCTTTCAATAAGCTCTCCAGGTAATTCTGATGCATGCTAAGTTTCAGAACCACTACTACATATGCTATGTAAAATATAAAATGTATGCAAAATTATTTCACTGCAGGTACAGACTGTACTCTTATGAATGCACATCATGGACTGATGTCCAATACCACTGGAAAACAAAGAAATTCTATTACTTGGTGCCCCAACTTTTGGTCAATCAGAGTTGTTGGTTTACAGACTCGAAGGTAACTACTAAGCTCTAGCAATATCTGATATGGTACTTTATGTGACACAGATCCATGGAAAAGTGCATTAACAACATAATGTTATACTCATTGCGAAAAAAAATGTCTGTAAGTATAAGAGAACACGCTAAGGGCTATACAAATGTGAATTCAGTAAAGCAAAATGCTAATAGGTGAACAATTCTAGCCAAATC
Source organism: Papio anubis (assembly GCF_008728515.1). Lineage (NCBI taxonomy): Eukaryota > Metazoa > Chordata > Mammalia > Primates > Cercopithecidae > Papio > Papio anubis. Next base: position 44,001,449 of record NC_044991.1, read on the forward strand.
CAACTTAGTTGGTATCTGACTCTCTCCTTGGACTTCTAAAAAGATCTGCAGGTGAAGAAACACCAAGATCAGCTCAGAAAGGAGGCAGGGAGCAGCCTCAAGGCGATTTATCTCTTCTACAGAAGTGGTATTTGTAGCCAAGAGGGACGCACACGGTTGCAAAAAGCTAAGGAAAATCCTCAAGTCCGCATTAATTCTATGTGATAGATAGCAATGAGACAAATTCCAAACAGTGACAGGACAAGGTGGTGAAAAATCTTCATGGATATTGTCACTCTAAGTATTCAATAACACAGGAGTGATGGTGTGATCTGCAACTCATTACAGCATCCCAGGAAACTTTCTGAGAAAATGATAAATGAAGTACTGAATGCCCACAAACAGTTTTAAATTTTGATGGTGTTTTCCCTGCGCCTTAGAACTAGGAGCCTTAGCAATAAGAGTACAAGCTACTTACTATATTGCTCTCTATTCTTCAAAGCCCTTCAACACACATCTGTAATTTGATGCTCACAAGTACTCTTTGAGATTGGCAAGTATTACAGCTGCATTATATAGGTAAAGAAATGGGGCCTGAAAAGGCTAGGAGTGACTTGCTTAAGGTCCCACAGCAAGCTAATTGGAGAGAGTGATATTTATTATTGTTTACTGAATGTCTCCTATGTGCCAGGGATTAGGCTGGAAGTTATGTCAATATTTTATAAAATCCTCACAAGAAACCTTTCAAACTGAGTATTAATAGTATTGCCTTTTATAGATAAGAAAACAGATTCAGGAAGGTTAGGTAACTTTCCCAATATCACATGGCTATTATGTGAGAGAACCAGAGCCAAAGGGAAGTATGGTTCCAAAGAGTCAAACGGTACATTATTATTATTACTATTATTATTATTATTGTTATTATTATTTGAGACAGGGTCTCATTCTGTCACCCAGGCTAGAATGCAGAGGCACAGTCATAGCTCATTGCAGCCTCAATCTCCCAGGCTCAAGCGATCCTCCCACCTCAGCCCTCCAAGAAGCTGGGACTATAGGCGCATGCCACCATGCCTGGCTAATGTTTTTAAAATTTTTTGTAGAGACGGAGTCTCACTATGTTGCCTAGGTTGGTCTTGAACTCCAGGGCTCAATGATCCTCCCCTCTCGGCTTCCCAAAGTGCTGGGATTATAGGCATAAGCTATCACACCCAGCCCCACAGGGCGCATTCTTTTCACTATATTATTTCAACTGGTCTTGGGTGGGTCTGGGCATTATGCTCAGGTGATTTTAATGTTCTCTGCATGATTTTCATGTGCACCAAGGATTGGAAACTGTTACTAATGTACTACAGTAGCACTATATGTACAATTCTGGTCATGACACTAGCAAAAGTGTAAAGGTATACATTGAAAAAATTTAAATAAAAAGGCATAGGAAGTAGACAAGAAAAGCAGACGTTAAGGAAGAAGAGTAAATAAAATGTAATATCTCCAATTTCACATATTTTTGATAAATAAATATTTACATATTAAGTATTGGTTGGTTTACCCACCTTAATAATGCATTGGGGGCAAGAACTCTAAAAGCAAGGCATAAGGCAATTTTTACAGAAACAATAATATTTCAGATTCTGAAAGTCAGAACTCAAACTGATATTTTATTTGATCACAAAATTTTTCTACATTTAGAATAAAATCATTTTTCTTGCATTTCAGGACACTCCCATGTGTAAACAAACAGTTTCAAAACCAGCATTTCAATGGTGTAGCTTCTTCAAAAGGTAGTTAAATATTGATTTGCCATTCTCCTGGCATAATGACCAAACAGAATACTCCATCAGTTTGTTGAACCAATGTCCCTAAGTGCTGCCAAACAGGTCAGCAATTAATGTCTTTGCTGAGTAGTTGGTTTCCACGATATCTACAAGGCAGTGATTTCCATTGAATTGAACTCAAAACCAGAGACAATCCATTCATTCACATGAAAGCTAGCTTGTCATTTGAAACTCACAGGCAACTGAACTACCAGCTCTTCTCAGACTCCAAGACTTATTTCCTCCTCCCAACTGCCAATCTCTGTTTCACCTAGAAAAGCCCCAACCCCCCTCTTCTTTGCTATTAAATTCCATAATAACGCCTCCCAGCTGCCAAACCTCTTCGTTCTCCCCTTTGTCTACCTTTATAGTACGTGATCAAGAGCAAATGCTCCAGCAAGCTTAAAATCTTACAGCTGCACAAAATACACATGGGAAACAAAACCTTCAGAAACAGGGTATCCTTTAATGTTTAACTTAACCTAAGCCTACTTCTTAAACATATTTCTGTCTACTGGCTGCAAAATTCCATACTGGCAGAGCTTTAAACATATACATTCTATAGTAAAATTCTGATTTTTTTCACTTAAATATATTTAAATAGTAATTGCAATTTCACCTCACTTAATATTTTTGTTTTATTTGTATTTCTGTGATTTTTGATTAAAATATATCTATAGGGTATTTTTTATTTGTAAAAAATAACATTTGCACTTTTTCTAGAAGTAATGTTCACTGTAAAATAGTTTCTTTTTTTCTCCTTCCATTCTGATTCAAAAGGGAGGGAACAATTTCCTTTTAGGACAAAAAAAAATTGAATATACAACCCATAATCTGTATATAGAGTCCTAGGCTATAAAAAGAGGTATTTGGATATAAAATACAAATGGATAATTACCTGCTCTCTAATGTGAGAAAGATTTCCCAAACACACTTTTCTAAATAATTCTGTTGTAAGTGCATACCACCCAAATTGGGAGAAAAGAGATGTGTCATTCATATACACAGAAAGCAAAAACTCCTAATCAAAAAGCTTCTTTTTTTCTATCCACTGTCATGATTAGCCATAAATTAATAGGGGAGTGAGGATATCTATTTATAAATGGGTGGATGATCCATTTGATTATGACAGGTAGACAAACACAACACAGACATGAAGAAAAGTGTAAATCTGAACTATTTAATATACTTTTCAATACACATCTGATATTATAAATCTAATACCCAACTATTATTGCTGATACCACAGCCCAATATTGCAAGTTCTTATAAAAAAAATCTTTCTATCAGACATCTCCAAAGATATTCTTATTAGCAAGACTGAAGAATACCTTTGCCATATCGAATATGCTCAGCTGTTTACCGCATGGTGAAGTGGTGTTAGAACCACTTAAAGATGTGTCTGACATCATTAATCTATTTGACCTCTGACCTGCAGATCTAAACTGTAACTATGGTGACCAAAGCTCGACCTTACAATGCTGAGAAACTTTAAAGCTCCGCAGTATTTTGGGTCACATTGTTAAGCTAGACAAAGGGGTAAAGAAGTAATGTGACAGTTTCCTGGGAATTAAGGTCAATGGGTCATTTGTACTCAGGTTTTTTGTGTATTAAGAAACTAGTTAAATTTTTTGATTTGTAAGAACTTTTTAGAATAGTACCTTGTTAGACGCTATAGGAAGTGCAAATAAATCAATACATTAAGCGCCTAAGAAGTTGGAGATAAAAGTATAATTAGTGTTGAACATTCGGTAATATAATATTCCTTTCAACAATTTATAGATGTAACATACCCTGTTTTCAGGGTCTACACAATCACAAGTAAATAATTTCATCCAAAGATTACCATTTTAACATTAGAGATAAAGTAATAAGATGATAAAATGATCTCTTTTTACACAGAACATTCCTAGGAACAAATTCACAGTCATTTAATACATACTAAATAAAAACTGCCTATATACACATGCAATATTTATTTGCAACACTTTATTCTCTAAGGAAAGCCTATAATAAACAAAACAAGGAGCATGTATATAAATGTACAGATAGTGTAACACCGTGTAACTGTGGCTACTACTCCTAAATGTGAGCACCTCCTGTATTTAGGTGTACTCTCACTGCATAATTAATGCAGCACTTCACATAGAAACTGTGAACTTCTATTTTCAAGATTCTCTAATGATGCCAATAATAGGCTAGATTAACCTTTTCCACAAAAAGGCACAATCTGAGGCATTGCTTTACGGGTATTTATCCTGAAGCCCTGGTGATTTTTATGCTAACTCAATGGAAGCAAATTATTTGGTGTTTATGTGTGTAGGAGCTAGAGTGGGGGCTCTGCAGAAAACTAGTAAACGATGATATTTTCCACATAAGTAAAGCACATTCAAATAGTCTCCCAACCAATTCAATTTTAAAACACACGTTAAAAAAAATACTAGAGACAATTCATAACATTTGCCATTATTTTTGTAAATAATACAACCTATTTTGGTCTAAAAAACCTCTTGAAGTTATCATAATTCAAATGTGTTATATTTCATCTCATATTTAAAAATAGGAGGGAAATTAAACATATATATTATATATGCCAAATTTTATGAGATATATAATCACATGGAAAAGCAAGGACAGTAAATATTTCCTTTTTTTTTTTTTTCCATTTTGGTAGTTTGGAAAGTCTGAGAAAGCAGGGCTGCTGAAAGAGCAACCACCACTTGCTGATTTATTTTCTTATCTTTCACCTACATATCTGTCAAAGAGGGTATACCAGTGATTTTTCTCCCATGTGTCCCTTAGAGACTATAGAGAGTCTTTAGTAGGTTTAAGGAAGTGTTTGGAATGGCAAAATATTTGAAGACTTACAAAAGAAAATCTAAGTGTGGGTCACCATAAATGAATTCTGACAGTACGCCCCAGGGAGGAGAAAGCTTCAAAACAAACCACACGGGGACACACAGTTATAAAGCCATGGTAGAATAAGGTAAGACCAGGAAAGAAGACACAGCAAACAGAACCAATGAAATCTTTTGATCACATCTTTTTCCGCCTGGATATGGACTAGATGAAAACAAATCCAAGGATAGAAACTTTATTTAAAGCCTAAATAGATAGCCATGTGGAGAAATGCCTAGTGGAACTCTCCAAAAAAAAAAAAAAATAGGAATATGTTATCAGAAGTCTAGAAGTCTACCATAACTAAGAAATAAAGGAACGGGGAGATGGAAGGCTGACAGCTGGGGGTAATGGTGGGAGGAAATGAATCAGAAAAGCAAAGAAACAATTTAATACATATCCCTTCTCTAATATATTTAGAATACGATCAGTTTTAACCAAGAAAACTGGTTAAATATACCCGTTTTTTTGGTTATATTTATCCAAAAATATACCGCTAAAAAGACACAAGACACAAAAGACTTTATATGGACATTTTCTATTAAATCTTCAAACTATATTTTATTCCCATGTTACAGTCACTATTTCATTTACCAGTCTTGAAACATTCTTAGTATTAATCTCTGTATTATTATTTTGATATGCTCACTACAAAATATGATTTGCTAATATTTTATTTAGGATATCTGTATTAATGTTCCTAATTAAGACTTATTTTGCATACATGTAATACATTTTATTTTCTAGTAAAATTATTTCAAGTTCATTTATCAGCACAAAATAGGACAGCATGTTGTGGTACTTCAGAGTACAGTGTTCATACAACACACAAGCACTCACTGGAATCTGCTTCTGGACCAAGTCTATGCAGGGCTCAAGAAATATGATGATAAGCAAAATCAGGCAAGGTCCCTGCCCTCATCGAGTTTTCCCCGTGGTCAAGGAAACGGACATTAATCAAATAATCACAAAGAAGTCAAACTGTAAACTATTATGAATGCCGGGGAGGAGAGGGATAATGTTATGAGAATATACAGAGGAGTTGGGGGAAGCTAAGGTGGTAAGGGAGGTCAGAAAAGGCAATCAAGTAATTGATGCCTGAGCTAAAATCTGAAGAATGGGAATCTTTTAACTAGATGAAGAAAGAAAAGAGCAATCACGGAAGAGAGAACCTATGCACAAAAGGCTTTCATGGAAGGCAATCTGGCAATGGCTTCTTTAAAACATATCATAAACATAGAAATACCATGTAGATTTTAAAAGTCACTTTATTTAGTTACTTCATTCCTTCACTTGATTTCTAATAATTTTAATACAGTAAGTGTTCACTATTCAAATATGTAAATTGAGGTCAACTATTAGAAAATAATCTACATTTTAAAATCTCTATTAGTAAGAATAAAAAGGCAGATATTCAAATGGATACAAACAAAATATGATCAAAGTTATTATTTCTTCTTTTTTTTGTTTTTAGAGATGGAGTCTCACTCTGTCACTCAGGGTGGAGTGCAATAGCATGATCATGACTCACTGCAGCTTTGAGCTCCAGGATTCATTCAAGGGATCCTCTATGTCAACCTCCTGAGTACCTGAGACTACAGGCACACACCACCACATCCTGCTAATTTTTAAAAATTTCTTGTAGAGATGGGGTCTTTTTGTGTTGCCTAAGCTGGTCTCAAACTCCTAGCCTCAAGTGATCCTCCCACCTCAGCCTCCCAAAGAGCTGGGATCACAAGCACGAGCTCAAAGTCACAAAATATAGGAGCAGACATTATAATTAGCACAAGGCATAAAAGGGAAAATAGACTTTTGGTATTGTCTGTCTTATAAAAATAAATCACATTTTTATATTTAATTTTAATATCCTAAGTCTGTTGTATAAACAATTTCCCACTGAGTTCAAAATATATATAACTGAATTCACTGCTATGAATAATAATTATTTAATTTTTAGGATTTTCATCTGCACATTTACACTATCATGTTTTAATGTGCTACCACTTAGATTGCATTTCTCTACTGAAAATGCAGTTGTTTACTTAATAAAGCACAGCGAGACTCTTCAGCAGTTTTCTGAAAAAGAAACTGGTTTTTATCTCCCTTAAAAGGAAATTAAATGGAAAATCCTGCATTTAAATAACACTAAAGTAGTGACACCAATGGATTGAAGCCAGGAAATTCAAAGTTAAAGTTAAAGCTGCCTCTCTATCCTTAAAACAGGCTATTGTTCTGTCACCACCTCCAGCCCAGCAAATTTAATTAAAACTGAGTTCTGACCAGTTGATATAAGTGGTTCAGAAAACTCCTTATGGGAATTTCATCCTTTAGATGGCCTTTTATGCTATACTTTCTCTCACTGGTACACAAAGAGTCTATGTAAACTTTTTCTTCTCTTAAACAAAACAAAACAAAAAAAGAAGTTAGGATAAAAGAAATATTTTTATCCTAAATTTTGGTATTCCTAAATCCAAACAAAATTTTGCCCTTCAAGTCCTTTCAGTCTAACTACTTGACCAATTCAGACTGAAGTTTCCAAAGGTACCTTTTTCTTTTATTTAACTTAAATGTTTTTTTATATTCATTAATGAGAACATGCTTTTTTCTTCCATTAACTGCTTTCTAATTATTAAAAGAGACTATATAACATGGTAATTCAATTATAACTCATACATTAATACTTTCTCCAAAATTATTCCTTACCTCCTCTGTTTGTAAACTATTGAACAGCAGTCTAACTAATATTAAAGTTTAAAATCATATTTTCAAAATAGCTGAGATTAATTTCCATTTATCTCTAATAATAAGTTCTTGAAGATTCTATGGTAATTGTTTCTTATTAAGAATATTCAACAAAACAATTTAACTTCACAAAAGTTTATATTTATTCTATTCAAAATTCCTGCCTTTGCCAATAATTCAATTTTATTTTCAGCAGCCAGAATTTTTTAAAACTTGCATAAAGATTATTTCTGAAATTATCTTTTTGCTTTACTAAATCTGAAACTATGTGAAAGAAGATATTTTAACATTAAGTATTTATCAAGTCTACTTTGAATGCATCTTTTCTTATGGAGGTGGTAGATTTCATGAAGTAAAAAGAAGACCTAGAGTACCTATACTTTGAAATAAATATACGCAAATAATTAAATAGGGGAAGAAAGATAAACAGGAAATAGTATTCGACGGACAGTGCACATTATACCATGTGGATAACAAAAGCCCCAAAAGTAAACCGCAAGTGACATCAGTGAAGATGACAGAGTAGGTAGCTCCAAGAGCTTGCGTTCCCACAGAAATATCCAAAATCAAGCAAAAGTGTCAGGATCAACTTTAACAAAACTCTTGAAAATAGGTGATAGCAACCAAGAAAATGCTGAAACCAAAAAATTAAAAATAAAAGATTAAGGAAACTTAAAAACAGTAAGAAAAGTATGTGATATTTGTATTTGCCCCTGCTCCAATTCTCTCCTTGGCTTGACAGCAGTCTTCAAAACTGCAGGTAGCTTCCCCAGTGGGCAACCCTGGTCCTTGGCTTTAGAGGAAGCAAAGACAATCTTATTCGCAAAGAACTACATTTGCTATAACCTGTATGGGAAATCCCTTGGGGAATAATGTAAAGCACCTTACTTTGTTTCTCTAACTGGGGACTCATTCAGAGGAGAAATGCAGCAGAGTGTCCTTGAAAATACTGTAAGGTAAACAAACAACCCACAGCTACCTAAGACAAAAAGATTATAGTTGGGGCATATAATAGAGTACCCAAAGCTTGGGCAGAGAAGCTGAAGAGAGAACTTCCCTAGGAAATAGGACATGTATAGCATTCATGTGTACTGAAGAATTTTAAAATCCATGCACATGCTCACTAATAAAAACTTATTCTATCAGCTCTAGATGATCTTTAGGATCAATGCAAACAGGAAGTAAAGGCTAAGACAGACCTTCAAAACAGCCTAGCAAAGTGTTGAAGAAGTTTGTCAGCAAAGATCCAATCTGTAAACATTAGGGGAGGTATTTTGTTTTGTTTTTCTTGATTTTTAAATTTCTTAGTTTTTCTTTTGTTTCTTCTCTTTTGTCTTCTGTTATTCAAGTTATTCTCTATCAAGACACTAGCTGAACAAAGCCTAAAGGAACAGAGAACTCAAAGAACACACATGAAAAAGAATACTACATTAAGAAATTAGTTCAAAAAGTCATTAAACAAATAGCTACATGCTATAGCAAGGGACAAAAGTAAACCCAGAGGAGAAGGAAAAATCTTATTTCTAGATTTAATACATTATCATATTTTATATGCCCAGTTTTAAACTAAAAAACTATGAAGTGTGCAAGAAACAACGAACTATGTTCCATCAAAAGAAGAAATTAACAAAAACTGTATTTGAGGGAGCATAGACTTTGGACTTAATGAATAAAGACTTTAAATCAACTGTCCTTAAAAAATCAAAGAGCTAAAGGAAATCAGCAACGTGATGTATAAACAAGTAGAGAATATCAATAAAGAGAGAGAAATTATAAAAATGAACTAAACAGATATTCTGGAAATACAAGTACAATAACTAACATGAAAAACTTACTGAAGAATTTCATTGCAGGCAGAAGAAAGAATAAATGAGTTTAAAGATAAATGAATGGAATCAAAGAGATTTGTAAAACACAAGCAAGCACACCAACATATATGTTATGAGAACCCCAGATGGAGACGAGAAAAGAAAACAGCAGAGAGAATCTTTAAAGATAATGGTTGAGCACTTCCCAAATTTGAAAAATACATAAATGTACACATTCAAAAAGCTCAACAAACTCCACGAAGAACAACTGTAAAGAGATCTACACCAAGACACATTATAATCAAATGGCTGGAAACCAAGGGCAAAGAAGGAATCTGGAAAGCAGCCAAGGAGAAGCAATTCATCCAACATACAAGGGATCCTCAATGAGATTAATAGCTGATTTATTATCAAAATCATAGAAGAAGTTAAATAACATTTTTAAAGTACTGCAAAGAACTGTCAACCACGAATTCTATGTTTGGCTAATTGTCCTTCAAAAACCAGGAAACATTAAGACAGTTCCAGAAAAACCAACACAAAAAGCAAAGGAGTTATTCATAAGTAAAATTGACCTGTGAGAAAAGCTAAAGAGAGTCCTTTAGGATTAACCAAAAGGATACTAGGCAGCAACCTGAAGCCATGTGAAGAAATGCAGTGCTCTAGTAAAAGTAACTGCACGATAATATAAAAGCCAGTATTATTGTATTTTTGTTTGTATCTCCTCTTTTTATTTCCTATGGTATTTAAAAGACAGATGCATAAAACAATAATTATAATCTATGTTATCAGATACACAATGTATAAAGATGTAATCTATAAAAACAGTAACATGAGGAGAGAACAGTATAGAAACAGAACTTTGATATCCTATTGAATCTAAGTTGGCATTAATCCAAACTAGGTTGTTATAAATTTAGGATTTTAATTGTTATCCCCATAGAAACTACAAAGAAAAGTCTTTAAAATATACACAAAAGAAAATGGAAAAGGGATCAAAAAGGCACACATCAAAAAGTTAAACACAAAATACGGCAGTAGAGAAGCAAATGAGGAACAAAAGGCTATAAGACATACAGAAAACAAATAGCAAAATGGCAGAAGCAAACCTTTCCTAATCAGAAATTATTTAAAATGTAAATTAAATGACTCTCCAACAGAAAGTCAGAGATTAGAAAAGCATATATATTTTTAAAACTTGATACAACTATATGCTGTTACAAGAGATTCACTTTAGATCCAAAGACACAAATAGGCTGAAAGTGAAAGAATGAGAAAAGATACTTCATGTAAGTCATATCTAAAAGACACCTGAGGTGGGTATACTAAAATCAGATAAAATAGACTTTCAGTCAAAAATTATTGGCTGAGTGCAGTGGCTCATGCCTGTAATCCCAGCACTTTGGGAGGTCAAGGAGGGCAGATCACAATGTCAGGAGATTGAAACCAATCTGGCCAACATGGTGAAACCCCATCTCTACTAAAATACAAAAAATTAGCCGGGTATGGGGGTGTGCGCCTGTAGTCCCAGCTACTTGGGAGGCTGAGGCAGGGGAATTGCTTGAACCCAGGGGACGCAGATTGCAGTGAGCCAAGATTGCAACACTGTCCTCCAGCCTGGTGATAGAGCAAGACTCCGTCTCAAAAAAAAGAAAAAAAAGTTACAAGTTACAAAAAGGACACTATATATAGATAAAAGTGTGAATATATAAAGATATAAAAATTATAAACATATATGCACCTAATAATAGAGAACCAAATATATAAAGCAAAAATCTACCAAATTGCAAGGAAAAGCAAACAATTTACAATAATTGTGGGAGATATCAATGCACTACTTTTAACAATAAATAAAATATTTAGACATAAGATTAGTAAGGAAATACAGGCCTTGGACAACACTATAAACAGACTACATCCAACAGATACATACAGGACACTCCATCATCAACAGCAGAATACTTATTCTTCTCAAGTGCACATGGAACATCTACAGGATACACTACATATTAAGCCACTAAACAAGTCATGATAAATTTTAAAAAACTGAAGTCATCCAAAGTATCTTCCTCAACCACAATAAATGAAGCCAGAGAAAAATAATAGAAGAAAAACTGGAATATTCACAAATCCATAAAAATTAAACAACACAATATTAACCAACTATTAAGTCAAAGAAATCACAAGGGAAATTGGAAAATATCCTAAAATAAAATGGAATCACAACATGCTAAAATTCATGGGATACAGCAAAAGCAGTGCTCAGAAGGAAATTAATAGTTATAAAATATATATTATAAAAAAAAATCTGAAATCAATAACCTAACTTTACACTTTAAGAAACTAGAAAAAGAACAGAAAACTAAATGCAGAGCTAACAGAGTGAAGGAAATAATAAAGATTATAGCAGAGATAAATGAAATGGAGATTCAAAAAACAGCAGTTAATGAAACGAGAAATTGGTTCTTTGAAAATATCAACAAAATTAACAAACCTTTAGCTAGACTAAGAAAAAAAGGGTAAAAAATACACGAGAATCATAAATGAAAGTGGGAATATTATGTTTTATAACATGAAACACGATAAACACTCTTATACATGAACATTATTACATAAATATTATATAATTATTTATAATACAAATATTTATGAACATTATTTCATTTATTTATTCCACTTTTAATTCTCTAAGCTTTATTTCTCAATCTTAGAGAAATAAAAATGATTATAAGAGAATACTATAAATAATTGTGCACCAACAAATTGAATAACATATACAAAATGAACAACATAGACAAAATGAACAAATTCCTAGAAACACAAAAACTGTCAAAACTGACTAAAGAAGAAATAGAAAATCTCAACAGCCCTCTCACAAGTAAACAGATTAAGTCAGTAATCAAAAACCACCCATCAAAGAAAAGCTCACAACCGTGTGGCGTGAAAACATTTAAAAGAATTTAACATTTAGATGAATTAACATCAATCTTTAATAACCTCTTTCAAGAAACAGCAGTGGAAGAAATACTTCCTAACTCATTCTATGAAGGGATTACTCTGAACCAAAGCCAGACAGAACACTATATGAAAACTTCAGACCAATATTGCTCATGACTATAAATGAAAAAAGTTTTCAACAAAATACTACCAGTGTGCAGAAGCAGATGAATGAATGGGCAAATTTTAATATGGACATATAAGAGAATGTTCAGCCATACAAAGGAATGAACTACTGACACATGGTACAATGTGAATGAACTTTGAAAAAGTTATGCCAACTAAAAGAAGCAAAATACAAAAGGCCATATACTGTACAATTCCCTTTTGTGTGAAATATCCTGATTGGCAAATTCTTAGAAACAGAAAACAGTTTGGCAGTTTCTGGGAGCTAAGGGAAGGAGAGAAGTGACCAGGGAAAATAGGGAGTAACTGTTTAATGGGTATGCAATTTCCTTTTGAGGTGATGAAAATATTTTGGAAATAGAGGCGGTGGTTGCGTAACACTGTGAATATATACTTAGCTACTAAGTTGTTCACTTTAAATTATTAATTTTATGATATGCAAATTTCACAATTTTTAAATTATACAACTAAATATGGGGACGAAGCACACAAATCATTAAATGATAGACAAAACTAACACTTTATAAGATACTACATGATGACTGCAGCTCGCTGTAGAATGAGGTTATTACATATTTCTACATCAGCAGGAATCCGCCTCCATAAAGTAGAACTTCCACTAACAAACCTATAAGCTTTGCGGTAACTTGTTAAGGAAATCCAAATCAATTTTTCTGTTTGGATTAAGGTGGTCCCTAATGTGGACCTCTTCTCTGTGTAGTATGTCTTACTGTGTTTATGAGAAAAAAGGAAAAGGATAGCAAACAGGAGTAAGAGAGTACCATTAGCAAGAATTCTAAAAGTAGAAAACCACCTTTTAATCACCTGGGAAGCTTTTAAAAAACACTAGTACCCATGCCCCAAACCCCTAGAGTTCTGATTTGTGGTAATTAGTACGGGGTATGGCCAAGGCATCTATGTTTTGAAAAGCTCCCCAGAGGAGTTCTCTGTGCCACCATGATTGAGACCATCATGAGATTGCAGTGTTCCCTTTTTCTGACACATTCCCAACACCTTGTGGTCCTAATCTTATTTTCTAAATAGGAAGAAGGGAAAGAGAATTGGAGAGAATTCACTGAGCCAGTCATATGAAATATGCTATGTCATTTCATCTTCATAACTGATAACATAGGCAGTATATTGAGATGGTCAGAATGGCATGTTTTAGGACCAAAATGCCTTTGTTCATATATCAGCTCTTTCATTTATCAGTGGGGCAAGCTATCTACCCTCTCTACTCCTCTATTTCCACAGCTGTAAAATGAGGAAGTACAGTATCTCTCTGTTGTGAAAATCCACTGGATTACAACTGTGTTTGGCACAAGATAATTGTTCACAATTATTATTATTATATTTACAGATAATAAAAGGAGGCTCAGAAACAGTAATTTGCCTAATGTCGCAGTTTTAATACAATATAGAGTGAGAGTTAGAGCTCCAGTGTATCTGCCTCCAAACCCCAGGTGAACAGGTGGAGCGGAGTGATATGAGTCTTCAGGGCCAATGTTAATTGAACTTCTTTGTGTATATAAATAAACAGGTGTCAGATAGCTCCCACTGGGTCTCAAAAGCCAACTGTTAAGTTTTCAGAAATTTTGTGAGCTGGCTGTTAAATAGTCATGATTAATAATTAAATTATATGTACTTATATGTTTAAAAAATTACATTAAAAACAAGAATAAATACTCAAAAGTCATCTCTTCCTAATAATCTTACTATATTTTTCTATTATCTATGCTCTTAAAGTTAATTATATACCCTGTATACATTTACATATCTTTTTTTTCCCCAGAGATTTCAACATCTGGTTTTCATTCACAGGTGTCAATTCATTGCTTTAAGAAGCTTTAATCTCTTGTTAATTCTCTTCCTCCCAAAGGAACTTTTTGTTGTTATTTTTTCCTCTAGCCCAAGAGATCAAAGGTTCCTGGGGATGCAAGTTTGGTTTTTGTAGGGGTCTGAAATGCACCTAGGTAGAGCAATTAAACCATACTATACAAAGTTAACTTGGGTCTGTGAAATTTTTACACAAATGCTTCATTTAAAAGCTGTCTCCATGAAGGCATGAATGGTAGGAATGAGGGCGGAGGGTTCTCTGAGGGAACTCTTGAACTCAAGAAGGTAAAAACTGTCTGGCTCACTGCAAAAGCCCGCTAGCCACCACAGGGCCTGACCCATAAGTGTTACACATACCACACGTGGGAGGCAGCATAGCATACTGACTCCAGCAATCACTAGGTGACCCTGCACCAGCTTCTGGACTTCTGTGCCTCTGTTTTCTCATCTATAAAAGTAGGACAATAAAAGTACCTGTCTCATTTAGTTGGTATCAAGATTAAGAAAGTGCTGGGAACAATGATCAGAATGTAGTAAGTTATTATTATTACCATATGATATATTTTGAAGACCAAAAGTCATTATTTGGACCTATAAAAACTCAGATACTCCTGAGTAACATCTTAGGACTTTGTCTTATGGGAAGGGATTCTATTGGACATTATAGAAGCTGACACCTGGCCTACTGGGCAAACCATCAATACTAAAGCTATAAACATGACCTTTATTAAACAGCTAGAAAAGATTGTGAAATGTGCAGATAAACCAGAGACGTCAATAAATGGAATCTAGAAAGTAAACTTGTGCTGGGCACACACAAAGAAAATTAAAAGGTTAACGTGAGCTATGGGCAAAACAGAAAAAGCCCAAATGTCAGAAAAGTACAGTGGGAAGAAGCAAGAATGCTTAGCTACTGAGCCTTTTTCTCCCTATTCCCATTGGGTGCCAGATCAGCTATTGGCTTGTTTTTGGCCTCCTGTTCACAGCTCTTATGGTTTTTAGACACCTCCCTAGTCCAATGGCCATTCTAACAAAAATGATCTGAGAACCGTATCGGGTCATTAAATGACCCTGTTCACCCTTTCCACCTATTGGAGTGACATGCATTACAGAGACCAAAATCTCTTGGATTTAGGAAGAATGAGGGAAGTACCAGCAGCTCCATTCTTGAAGTTTGAGCTTTTATCTAAACACATATCATTTGGTTAGGAGTGAATTTTAATTCATTAAAGTTTAATTCTGCAAAAATGTATGGGTCATCTATTATGTATCCAGCTGCATGCTAGATTTCAAGACAGAAGCTGAAACCTGAGAAGGAATGGGCAAAACCATCACAGCACGGTCTAGTGAGAAAAAATGCAGAGGTAAAGAGGAGTCACAATCTCAGTTTCCTCACATCACGGTGGAAAACTAATCCCTGACAAATATAGAGGGTGGCAGTGAGGGTATGATTTTAAAATAGAAGCAAAAGTATTTTATAAACTTTATAGGATAGGCTAGGGATGGCAAATACTACCTCCTGGAGGCAGTGATCATGACATTTCATCTCATCAAACCTAGATGTGACCCCGGAACATTTAACACAGTCCTCAGAGCCACTTTCAATTGCCTTGGCATGTAAGTACATAAGTAGATAGTATAAATGAAAGGGATTATTATCACCGAAAACTAAAATTAGAATGAAAACAGCAATTAGACTTCCAAACTCTCTTCAGTATCATTATGGCCTTTGACATCAAGGAAAAGCTAGGAAGCTCTGCTTTTTAGATCCTGACGCGGCAGCTTCTGTCCTTCTGTGAGATATTTTCCTTCAATTGCTTCCTCAAGTCCAAGACAATTGTTATTTAAAAAACAAGTAATTTTTTTTAAGGCAAGAAATGTCTCAGAAAGGGAAGGTAGGCAGCAAATTGATACATTTCAGGTTCACTGTTCAACTTTCTTTGCATCTGGAAGTTGAGTCCAATGGGTTTGGAATGTGGGAGATGTCTGACCTGCACTGCTATTTGTAAAAAGAACTTGAGTGAGTCACTTGATCTCTCCTGAGGATATTAACAGCTGCCCTGACAACCTTGCTAGGTTGTTGGAGAGAGCAAATGAATTATCATGGTTATCAAATCCTGTTGCAAGCTATAAAGTCCTCATTACTGTTAGTTATTACTATAATCTGGCATCTTTTCTTTTAGAAAAGCATTTCAGAATGCCTGCTTTTAGAAAATCACATTCTGCAGTTTGTTCCTCTATTTTTCACTACATTTTATTTAATGATACAGGTGTATCAAATGTTTAGCATGGTGCCTGCCATATGATCACACTGAATAGATTTTATTAATTATTATGTATATATTTATCATGTACAACATCATTCTTTAAAATATGTATACATTGTGGAATGGCTAAATTGAGCTAATTAATACATGTATTACCTCATACGCTGACTGTGGGGAGAATACTTAAAATCTATTCTCCTAGTGATTTTCAAGTATACGATAGATTGTTATTTATCTATAGTCACCACACAGTACGATAAATCTCTTGAACTTATTCCTCATTTCTAACTGAAATTTTGTACCCCTTAAACCAACCTACCTAGCCCCCAGCCCCACCCCCCACCGCCCTGTGCCCAGTAAGCCACCGGTAACCACAATTCTACTTTCTGCTTTTATGAATTCAACTTTTTAAGATTTCACATATAGGTAAGATCATGTGGTATTTGTCTTTTTGTGTCCGGCTTGTTTCATTTAAGATAATGTTCTTCATGTTAATCCATGCTGTTGCAAATGACAGTATTTTCATTTTTTTTTTCAAAGCAAATAGTATTCTATTGTGTATATATTCCACATTCTCTTTACCCTTTCTTTTTTCTTTTTTTTTTTTTTTTTTTGAGACAGGGTCTCACTTTGTCACCCAAGCTGGAGTGCAGTGGTGCAATCTCAGTTCACTGCAGCGTCAATCTCCCAGGCTCAAGTGATCCTCCCACCTCAGCATCATGAGTAGCTGAGACTACAGGTGTGTGCCTCCATGTCAGGCTAATTTTTGTAGAGACGGGTTTTACGATATTGCCCAGGCTGGTCTCAAACTCCTGAACTCAAGCAATCCTGCCCCTTGACCTCCCAAAGTATTGGGATTACAGGTGTGAGCCACCATGCCCAGCCTTCGTTATCCATTTATCCATTGATGAATACTTAGGTTGATTCCATATCTTGGCTATTATGAACAATGAATATGGGAGTGCACATATCCCTTTGACATACTGATTTCATTTCCTTTGGATATATACCTAGTATTAGGATTGATGGATCATATGGTAGTTCTATTTTTAATATTTTGAGGAATCGCCATACTGTTTTCCATAATGGCTGTACTAATTTACATTCCCACCAAAAATGTGCAAGAGTTCTCTTTGCTCCTCACCCTCATCAACACTTGTTATCTTTTGTCTGTTTGGTAATATCCACCCTTAATTTTTGCATGTGAACTCTGAAAAAAATCCACTACACATAATTGTTTATGATCTCTCAATCTAGGTGTTTTATATTTGTTTGTTTGTTTGTTTTTGAGACAGAGTCTCGCTCTGTCACCCAGGCTGGAGTGCAGTGGTGCGATCTCGGCTCACTGCAACCTCTACCTCCTGGGTTCAAGCGATCCTCCCACCTCAACCTCCCAAGTAGCTGGGACGACAGGCATGCACCACTATGCCTGGCTAATTTTTTAATTTTTTGTAGAGATGAGGTCCCATTACGTTGCCCAAGCTGGTCTTGAATTCCTGGGCTCGAGCGATCCTCCCACCTCAGCTTCTTGAAGTGCTGAGATTATAGGCATGAGCCACCATGCCTGGTCTCACTGCAATTTTTTCAAAAACTTATCTGTGAAGCAATAAAGCACAATAGGTCAAAAGGGTTCAGCCATGGTTTGAAACCTGAGTGCAACTGTGTGTGACCTTGGGCAAGTTTCTTAACCACTTTGTTCTGTAAAAGCAGGACAATGGTGGCCAGGCGCAGTGGCTCATGCCTGTAATCCCAGCACTTTGGGAGGCCAAGGTGGGTGGATCATGAGGTCAAGGGATCAAGACCATCCTGGCCAACATGGTGAAACCCTGTCTCTAGTAAAAACACAAAAAATTAGCCAGGTGTTGTGGCAGGCACCTGTAGTCCCAGGTACTAGGGAGGCTGCGGCAGGAGAATCACTTGAACCACGGAGGCGGAGGTTGCAGTGAGCCGAGATTGTGCCACTGCACTCCTGCCTGGCGACAGAGTGAGACTCTGTCTCAAAAAAAAAAAAAAAAAAGGCAGGACAATGGTACTAACTACCTCCTAGGGGTGTTAAGAGAATTTCATGAGTTAATATAAGTGTTTAGGATAGAAAACTGGAATATATATGTGTTCAATGAATAAAAATTATATTGAGCCCCAAATCTACCATTTTATAAACTGTCCCCAAGAATAAATTAATCTATTTGAGAAATTGCATTAACTCCTTTGGGTCACCAGAGTGACATTCAATCCACTATTTACTCCTGCATACTTTATCCTATATATATGTAACAACAGTTGCCACTTAAAAGCAAACTAAATTGTTATAAAGTACTATTCCTTTTTGAAACTGACCCTTGACTTCCATATTTCATTCTCTTTTTCCCTCAAACCTTAAATGGTCTTTGCTTTTTAAAATGAACAATTTTCCCATTTGATGGGAAGAAAGGGAAGAAATAAATTACTACTGCAAAAACAAGTTGAATGTGTCAATGGACCAGGCCTTGGCATCTTTCAGAATAAGACATGTTTAATTCAAAGAGATGACTTGGTATGAGATCAGTGGCAGCTCCAAAGTTTTTGGGGGAGGTGGGGCAAAACAGCCTCCTTGGCCAGTTCCTGAAATCTTTAGAGCACTGCCTTATTTGCAAGTTTATTTGCATGAATTGTATCAATATGAAATGTAGTCAGAAATTTACTGTGTGCCTGTCCTTCTTGACAGATGAATAGAAATTGCTCTCCGTTCAAGTTCACTAGCAGTAAAAGCCAGCAGCTGCTCATCAGTTGTTTGCTACCCAGAGTTCTAAAGAGAAGACAGTGGGAACCATACTTCATAGTTTTATAGGCTGTAATTGGTGTCTAAGGTTTGCTCTGAAGAACCACTACATTTAACATAGAAATATTTGTGAGTAGAATCTTTTTTTTCTTTCTTTTCTTTCATTCTAGAGGTCAATGCTACTAGAAATATGACCAAACCAAGAAAGAAGGAGTGTAATAGATTTTTAAAATTCTATATAGAATCTTGTATTAATAGATTGTAGAATATCTAGATACATTGCAAAAAAAAGTTGATCTTTTCATTTAAAACTTTTTATTATAGTAATAAGTTTTCAACATTGAAAAATACAGAAAATATTCAAAAAATTAAAAGTCACTCATAATCTGCATTTACTAAAAAGTCCTAAGATGGTTCTAATACACAGAATTGAGATTGCTGCCATTAGTGGATAAGAATGCCAAGCATATTATGTTATCTAATAGGTCAGTAGACTGCTATGGCCAGCTGTATTTCTCAAACGTGGCTGAAACAATATTTTCCACCACTCATAGTCTTCTTATAGGGTGCCCAACACTCCTCACATAGACAGGGAAGTGTCTATACTCCTGCATCTTAAATCTGGATGGATTCATGACTATGATGGAAGTAGTACTCCATGAAGTAGTAGGATAAAGGAGTCACTACTGAAGACAGGTTATACAAATGTGATGCAGTTCTGCCGGTTTCGTTCAAGATGCTCAGTTTCCAAATCCAGACATGCTGCCATAGGGAAGCCTGGGCAGTCCATGAAGAAGCCCACTTGGAGAAAATAGAGACTCCCATCACACAGCTCTGGTTGAACTTCTAGCAGAAGCCAGTGCCAATTTACCAGCCATGTGTTTGAGGTCTCTTGAAAGTAGATCCTCCAGGCTGGGCACGGTGGCTAATGCCTGTAATCCCAGCACTTTGGGAGGCCAAGGTGGGCGGATCACCTGAAGTCAGGAGTTCGAGACCAGCCTGTCCCACATGGTGAAACCCCATCTCTACTAAAAATATAAAAACTAGTCAGGCATGGTGGCTCATGCCTGTAATCCCAGCTACTCAGGAGGCGAGGCAGGAGAATCGCTTGAACCCAGGAGGTGGAGGCTGCAGTGAGCTGAGACTGCACCACTGCACTCCATCCTGAGTGACAGAGCAAGAGTCCATCTCAAAAAATAAATAAATAAATAAATAAATAAATAAATAAATAAATAAATAAATAAAATTAAAAAAAAAATTTAAAAAAAGAAAGTAGATTCTCCAGCCCCCAGGTAAGCCATCTCAGTTGATGCCCTGTGAAGCAGAGATGAGTTATAACTATTGAGATTTATGGACTAAATAGGTTATTTGATGTTATTTTAGGGTACCAGTTTTGGGGAAGTTTGTTATGAGGTAATAGACAGCTGATTAAACCACTAATAGTAAGACCTATTAAAACTTTCTAAAAGAATAGTAAGAGATTATTATGTGGGAACACTGTGCTGACAGTTTTAAACATAATAATTCAGTTTATTCTCACAATAACCCTATGGCACAGAAAATGTTATTATTCCCAATTCATATATGGAAACACTGAAACACACATACACAGATTAAGTAATTCACCCAAAACTTAACTCAGCTCACAAGTAGCAGAACTAGGCTATAAATTAGAAACTCTGGCCACAAAACTAGTGCCCTTAACCACGACACACTAAGCAGTCTGGAGTATATTCCACTAAATCAGGATCCAATGGTTGTTCCTGAAATCCAGCTGAGTTAGTATCTGCTGCCCCAGGTCCTGCTCGGTCACTTTCTATCGGGAAAGACACACTACCAAATGTACTACTCCCTCCCCAAAGAAATGAGAGACTTCATTTCATGAAAGGGCCCTCTCCACTCCCAATAATCTCAAGGCGGAAATGAAAAGTAGCCAATCTTTACCAGACCTTTTTAATAACAATTTTATTAGTGAAAACAATATATATTTATCATAAAAAACTGGAAAGCTAATTTTTAAAATAGGCATAACAATACTCGGATATAACCACTGTAAACATTTTGGTAGTTTCTTTCCTTTTTTCCATTTCAAATTTTCTCTTAATATAATTAAAATCGTAAGACATGTAGAGTTTTATATGCTGATTTTCTCACAATTACATAGTATATTTCCATGTCATCCCAAAAACCTCTGAACACATAAATGGTTATAAAATAATTCTCTCCATAGATATAACTTGATTCCATATTTTATTGATGGATATCTGGTTGCTTCCACTTTTTTCATCTTTTAAATAATTCTACACTGAACATCTTTCTTACAATTTCCTCAGGCTAGCTTCTAGAACAGAAATACTGAGTTAAAAATGTATGGATTGGTGGGGTCTTTGCAACATATTTCCAGAAAGTTAGCATTTTACACTCCTAGTCACAGTCACAACTCACTCTGTCTTATATTAGTTATCATTTAAAACATTATTTTGTAATTTGATAGGTTACAAGTGGTATCTTTTATGTTAATTTTTAAAATGACCTGTATATACACTGTTGGGAATGTAAATTAGTTCAGTCACTGTGGAAAGCAGTTTGGAGGTTTCTCAAAGAACTTAGAACTACCCAGCAACCCCATTGTTGGGTATATACCTGTAAGAAAACAAATCATTCTACCAGTTTCTATTCTGCAACACTGTTCACAATAGGAAGACATGGAATCAACCTAGATGCCCGTCACTAGTGGATTTGATAAAGAAAATGTGGCACATGTACACCATGGAATACTGCACAGCCATAAGAAAGAACGAAATCATATCTTTGTAGCAACACAGATGCAGCCAGAGGTCATTATCCTAAGTGAATTAATGCAGGAACAGAAAACCAAATACTGCATGTTCTCACCTAGAAGTGGGAGCTAAACACTGTGTACTCACAGGCATAAAGCCAATAGCCATGAACAAAATAAAATACCTAGGAATACACAGAAACTAGGAACTACTAGAGAAGGGAGGGAGACAGGGGAACAAGGGTTGAAAAACTAACTGTTGGGTACCGTGCTCAGTACCTGTGTGATAAGATCATTTGTACCCCGAACCTCAGCATCATTCAATATGCCCATGTAACAAACCTGCACATGTACCCATGAATCTAAAATAAAAGTTTAAAAAGACCCAATTCTACATATATGGGGGAAAAGGCAAATGACATCTTAATATCATTATAAAAATAGTTTTGGTCTTGCAGACCCTTTGAAAGAGTCCATTTAAAAACTGCTGGGATAGAGCAAGCAAAGGTTGATATCCACCTAAAATTCAATAAGAAAAAGAATACTTTTTTAAAAAACCTGTATGACTTTGGTATAAAAAATGGTTCTTTGAATAAGACACAAGAAACACAAATATTTAAGTTATGAAAACATTTTTAATGCAAACAAATGTAAAAACAAAAGCCACTCACTGATGGAAGAAACTTCCAACACAAGTATACATACAAATAATTATTATCCAAAATATGTGAAGAACTGCTACAAATCCATAAGAAAAATACAAATAACTTAGGAGAATATCAGGCAAAGAACATAACTAAGGTACTTCAAAGAAAAGAAAATCCTAAGGGTCTATAAATATCTAAAAAGGCGTACAACCCAATAGAAACAGAAAAATTCTAAGGAATACAACAACAAAGTGTTGTATTTCCCAAATACTAATAATGGGAATGCAGTAACCACTTTAGAGACAGAGCAGACAGTGCAGATTGCCGACTTGACACCCACCTTCCCCTTCTTCCTTCCTAACGGTATATTTTGTTCAGGTATCTCCTTCCTCCTGGTGATATTTTTCAAAGAAAACTACCCTTGCCCTCCAGTCAATCATCATGGTCTTGTAGACCCTTACAAGTAATCAATTTAGGCATTGGCATGCGATTTAATTTTAGCCAATGAAACATGAAAGAATGTAGCTAACACAAATTTCTAAAGAAAGTTGCCCTTCCAAAGAGACATAGAGGAATAAACGCCTCTGGCCATTGTTTTGTCTGCGCCTGATTCCTCGTGACTGTGAGGAAAGCTATTGAGTCAATGAATTACCCAAATCTACAGCAGTTCTACCTCTGGACTTCTTATTATATGAGGTGATAAGTTTCTTTATTTAAGCCACTTTAAATTCCCATTGTCTGTTACCTGCAGTTAAAAATACCCTAACAGAGAAAGCTTAAAATTTTTGCAATATCTAGTATAGGTAAAAAATAATCATCCCTTAAAACTCTGAAATTCTACTTCTAGATATATTCGCCAAGAGAAACTCACACATGTGGAATAGGAGATACGTAAAAGAATGTTCCTTGCAGTCTTATTTGTACAGGAGACAACTAAATACAGTTTTGCAGTTAATGAATAAATTAATATTAAAATAAGTAATTATTGCTATTAATTATAACAGATGAGTAATTATTAATTCTAACATATTTATAATCCCTTTTCTGTTCTTCCTGGAATAAGGCTGCCACTATTATGAGACCAAGGCAACCCACTATAAAGCAACAAGTTGGAAGAAACAGGGGTCGCTGACTATGTCGAGAACCATACTCACCCTGGACCCCCTATTTGGACTTTTAAACAAGTGACAAATCAACATCCATATTGTTTAAGCCACTCGCATTTTGAATTTTTGAAGAGTCACAGCTAACGCTAATTTTAATTAGACAAATATGACAACATAAACTGGAAAATACCATCAAATTGATGATAGTAGATGCCTATGGATAAAGAAAGAGGTAAGTGGATGAGAGCGGAAAGTAATTAATAATATTTCAACTTTATTATAATATTATATCCCATTTTTAATGAAGAAGCTAAAGCAAAAATATTAAAATGTTAATCTTTGTTAATTCTGGGTGGTGCATTGTTGTTGTATGAGTCTCAGTACTTCCCTGTTTGTCTTCTAAACAAAAAAAGAAATGGATCACACAGAAAAAGTTTAGCCAAAAAGGAGAAATTAAGGAACAAGAAAAAGAAGAAAGAAAAAGAAAACGCCCTTTTCCAAAACAAGAAAATGTGCTCCTTCTATAAATACAAATTAAAGCAATATTAACATACAATGTATCTCCTATTAAGTTAAAGATGAACACTACTCAATGTTACTAAAGAGGCAGAGATTAGAAGGGTGCATATATCCTTTCTTGAGGGCAGTCTTGTAATTATAGTAAATTCATTGAAAGAGTGTCATCTCTATAAACCATAAGTTTTACCTCAAAGAAGTTATCCTAATAAATATACATAATAAGCATAAAGATTTAGTTAGGAGTATTTTTTTTCTTTTTTAAATATGGAATGCTTCACGAATTTGCGTGTCATCCTTGTGCAGGGGCCATGCTAATCTTCTCTGTATCGTTCCAATTTTAGTCTATGTGTTGCTGAAGCAAGAGGAGTATTTTTATAATTTGCTCACAATCTTTAAAAACTGGAAAGCACACAAACACCCAGGTAGAGAGGCTAGTTATGTAGGTCACTGTGCAAAGTCATAAAACAAGTAAGTTAGACACACCAAAAACAAAACAAAAACTATAATATCTCTGAAGAATATTGATGCAAAACCTCACCAAAATACTAGCAAACTGCATTCAACAACATATTTGAAAAGATCATTCATTATGACAAAGTGGGGTTTATCCCTGGGATGTAAGGATGGTTCAACATATGCAAATCAATTAGTGTGATATATCATATATACAGAACAAAAGACAAAAAACTATCTGATCATTTCAATTGATGCTGAAAAATCATTCAATAAAGTTCAACATCCTTCATGATAAAAACCCTCAAGTAACTGGATATAGAACAAATGAACCTCAACATAACAGCTATATATGACAGACCCACAGCTAGTATCACACTGAATGAGGAAAGCCTTTCCTCTTAGATCTGTGACATGACAAGGATGCCCACTCTCACCACTGTTATTCAACATAGTACTGAAAGTCCTAGCTAGAGCAATAAGACAGGAGAAAGAAATACAGGGCATCCAAATTGGAAAGGAAGAAGACAAAGTTTCCTTATTTGCAGATGATATGATCTTATGTTTTGAAAAACATAAATATTTTACCAAGAACTATTAGAACTGATAAACAAATTCAGTAAAGTTGCAGGACACAAAATCAACATGCAAAACTCAGTAGCATTTCTATATGCCAACAGTGAAAAACCTGAAAAGAAAATTTAAAAAGAAATCCCATTTACGATAGCCACAAATAAAATTAAATATGTAGGAATTAACCAAAGAAGTGAAAGATCTGTACAATTAAAAATATAAAACACTGATACAAGAAATTGAAGAGCACATACAAAAATGGAAAGATATTGTATGTTCATGGAGTGAAATAATCAATATTATTAAAATATCCATACCACCCAGAGCAATCTATAGATTCAATGCAATCTCTATCAAAGCATCAATGACAGTCTTCACAGAAATAAAAAAAAATTATGTGGAACCAAAATTTTTTTAAAAAACCAGAATAGCCAAAGCCACCCTGAGTAAAAAGAAAAGTACTTGAAGGAACCACATTACCTGACTTCAGATTACACTATGGAATTATAACAACCAAAACAGCATGGTACTGGCATAAAAACAGACACATAGCTCAATGGAACAGAATAGAGAACGCAGAAACAAATCCACACACCTACAGTGAACTCATTTTTGACAAAGGTGCCAAGAACATACCTTGGGGAAAAGACAGTCTCTTCAATAATTTGTCCTGGGAAAACTGAATATCCATATGTAGAAGAATTAAACTTGATCCCTCTCTCTCGCCTTACACAAAAATCAAATCAAAATGGATTGAAGATTGAAATTTAAGACCTCAAGCTACGAGGAAACTCATAGGGGAAACTCTTCAGAACATAGGTCTGGTCATAGATTTCTTGAGTAATACCCCACAAGCACAGGCAACCAAAGCAAAAATGGGCAAATGGGATCACATCAAGTTAAAAAGTTTCTGCACAGCAAGAGAAATAATCAACAAAGTGAAGAGAAAACCCACAGAAACAGAGAAGATATCTGTAAACTACACATCTGACAAGGGATTAATAACCAGAATATACATGGAGCTCAAGAAACTCTGTAGGAAAAAAAAATATTAATCCAACCAAAAAATAGGCAAAACAGTTGAATAGACATTTCTCAAAAGAAGACATACAAATAGCAAACAGGTGTAGGAAAAAGTGGTCAACACCACTAATCATCAGGTAAATGCAAAGCAAAACAACAAAGAGATATCATCTCACCCCAGTTAAAATAGCTTTTATCCAAAAGACAGGCAATAACAAATGCTGGCGAGGGTGTGGAGAAAAGGGAACCATTGTACACTGTTGGTGGGAATGTAAATTAGTACAACCACTATGGAGAACAGTTCTGAGGTTCCTCAAAAAACTAGAAATACATCTTTCATATGACCCATCAATCCCACTGCTGGGTATATACCCAAAAGAAAGGAAATCAGTATATTGAAGAAATATTTGCACTCTCATGTTTGTTCCAGAACTGTTCACAACAACCAAGATTTGGAAGCAACCTAGGAGTTCATCAGCAGATAAATGGATAAAGAAAATATGGTACTTATATACAATGGAGTACTATTCAACCAAAAAAAATTAGAAAGAATAAGATGGGCGGGCACGGTGGCTCATGCCTGTAATCCCAGCACTTTGGGAGGCTGAGGTGGGTGGATCACCTGAGGTCAGGAGTTCAAGACCAGCCTGACCAACATGGTGAAACCCCGTCTCTACTAAAATACAAAAAATTAGCCAGGCACAGTGGCGCATGCCTATAGCCCCAGTTACTTGGGAAGCTGAGGTAGGAGAATAACACTGCACTCCAGCTTGGGCAACAAGAGTGAAACTCTGTTTCAAAAAAAAAGAATAAGATTCTGCCATTTGCAACAACATGGATGGAAGTCGAGGTCATTATATTACATGAAATAAGCCAGGCACAGAAAGACAAACATTACATGTTCTCACTTATCTGTGGGATTTCAAAATCAAAACGATGGAATTCATGTACACAGAGAATAAAAGAATGGTTACCAGGGTCTGGGAAGATTACTCAGGAGGCAGTGGGGAGGTGGGTGGAGATGGTTAATAGGTACAAAAAGTATATATATATATATATATATGCATGCATATATAAAATAAGAAAAATACCTCATATTTGATAGCATAACAGGGTGACTATAGCCAATAATAATTTAATTGTACATTTTAAAATAACTAAAAGAGTATAACTGAACAATAACACAAAGGATAAATGCTTGAAGGAATGGGTACCCCATTTTCCATGATGTGATTATTACACATTGCATTATTGTATTAAAATATCTCATGTACCCCATAAATATATATACCTAGTGTGTATCCACAAAAATTAAAAATAAAAAAGAAGTTATAAAACAAGTATACTATTTTCCTAATTTGTTTAAAAAAAAAAAGTGTGTATACAGGTACAAATTGTAAACGTTTGAAAGGCTTTATACCACCCAATGTTAATACTGGATAGTGGGAATTCAGATTATTTTTATTTTCCATTTATTTATTTGTTTATTTATTTATTTAGAGACAGGGTCTCATTCTGTTGCCCAGGCTGGAATATAGTGGGGTGATCATGGTCCACTGTAACCTCCACCTCCTAGGCTCAAGTAATCCTCCCACCTCAGCCTCCCAAGTATCTGGGACCACAGGCATGCACCACCATGCTCAGCTAATTCTTGTATTTTTTGTAGAGATGGGGCTTCATCATGTTGCCCAAGCAAGTCTCGAACGCCTAGGCTCAAGTGATCTGCCTGCCTCAGACTCCCAAAGTGCTGTTAATTGAAACAAGTCCGATGGAAATGGACAGTACTGGTCAATTCATGTCTTATAGTTAAAAAATGCATATATGGTTCCTGATAGTATAATATTCCAAGTCATAAATATTCATTTATTTTTTAATGAATCTGTAAGCATCACATATTAAAGATACTGAGGAGAAAAAATAGAATTAGGGTACATTCCACCAAAAATCATTCCTTGAGATAACAGGACAACTGGTGGTTTTCCTAAACTGATAAGTGAAGAAATTCATTTTTTTGTCTACTAATAAAAGATGTTGTTCATAAAGGACAAGTCAAAGGGAGTAATAAGGTTCAGAAGAGCCAAATGAAAATAGAAATCCCTATTAGGATTCTGGCACATTATTTAGTAGATAATACATCCTGAACTGGTAAACCTTCCTTCTTAATATTTTCTTTCATGTACATTCTGATACAAATTACCATGAACCCTTAATGTCACAGAATTTTTATTGCATGTTCTAATACCTATACATTTTTTCTTTTCTTTTCTTTTTTTTTTTTTTTTTTTTTGAGACGGAGTCTTGCTCTGACGCCTAGGCCAGAGCGCAGTGGCGCCATCTCAGCTTACTGCAACGTCCGCCTCCTGGGCTCAAGCAATTCTCCTGCCTCAGCCTCCCAAGTAGCTGGGACTACAGGTGTACACGACCACACCCAGCTAACTTTTTGTATTTTTAGTAGAGACAGGGACAGGGTTTCACCATGATGGCCAGACTGGTCTCAAACTCCTGACCTCAGATGATCCACGTGCCTCAGCCTCCCAAAGTGCTGGGATTACAGGTGTGAGCCACCGCGCTCAGCTTATACCTATACATTTGTTCTGGTTTCATATCTTGGATGACTCTGTTGCCTCCACTGACATGGCAATATTAGGCTAGATGTTAACCTGGATACAACACCAGAAGTCCCTGAAAGCTGCCCCATATTCCTAATGGATATGTGGGTGATCTGGCTGGGACATGTTGGCCCCATGTTCTATATCCTTGTTTTAATAGCCAAGGCTTAGTTCTAGCTCTCTTGTCAAGGGTCAGTTTTCATTCTCCTAAAGGAAATGGTAGAGGAGACCCTTTCTTAGCCAAGGAATTACATTTTTGAATGCAGAACAGATAATGACTTGGGAATCCCATGGATTTTCCTGTAAACTTAAAACTGGCAGCTTTTGGAAAGCCTCATCTCTCTTCCCTGGAAGAGCATAAGATGGAAATCAGCAGGATTAGGTCACATTCCAGACTAGTAACACATCTCCATATTTGTGTACCCTTACCATCCTGTACAATCAGATTTTACTGTATTTTAGTCTATATTTAGCTGTCCACTACTCTTTTCATGCTATTATCATTATTAGAATACTGGTCTCATTACATCGATATTATTATTTAGTCCTCATCTATGTACTTTCTTCTTCATAACTGGCCTCTATAATTCAGCAATTTCCTCTATCCATCCCCAAAACTCACTACGAATATGGGTGACCTCTCATATGTACATTATGAATGTTCCTAGAGAATTTCCTGTCTCCCTTGCTTGCACTTACCACCATAGTAACTGATAGAGTCTAAAATCTACCTACTAACTAGGACTCTTTTCACCTCAAATTAACATGCTCTTGCTATCTTAGCACCTCTGATTCTCTCCTTACTATCTCTTCAAAAACTTTTCCTCTTTAGCTGCTTTCAGTCTCATTTCAAATACGTTTTGTAATCTAGAGCACATTGGTTAAATTGTTGCTGACCTTCTCACCCATAGGCCACAGAAAAGTTCCTTTGCCATTCCTTTGAGATTGCTCAAGAAACTATATATCTATGTCATAAGATGGTTTTGTCCAACGTATAATCTATGTACAAGTGGACAGACCAGCTCGGGAAAGTTAGTTATAAACTCTTTGAAAAACAGAGAATATAGTAAAAGAGATCAGACTTATGAGGCACACCTTGCTATTCAATAAGCATTTGTTGAAAAACTGACCAAGGGAAGACACATGGCACACAAGGCATCAGACTAGGGGTCTTCTTAGAGTACCAGTTCTACCTTCTCCTTCTTACTCCTTTTGTTCCGTCTGAGTTTCTACTAAACACTCTCAAAGCAACCGATTACTTAGACATCACCACCCATTCCTCCTAATTAGCAAATTCTGAGACTTAGATGATAGAAAAATCAACCTAAACAAAACAAAGAGAATGCTAGTAAGTTGGATAAAGTGCTTTAAAAAATTGTAACCTGTCTGAGCCTGAATACCATGTTTTTTGTTAGAATACACATTAATAGCTACCTGAACGAGCATCTGCTATACAATTACTAGAAATCAGCTATATTAGAATGGAGATGGTAATATCTGTTCTTTGTTCAGGGACTCTTCCTTAAGCAGAATCAGATAATGTAGGAGCAAAGAAGCCAAGGGAAAAGAAAGTTTCAGAACACAATTGATAGAATGTGAGCTACACAGGAAGTCTACAGAACATAAGGCAAACAAAACAAAAACACTACACTCATACATCTTGTAGTGTTTTTGTTTTTGCTACTCATATGGATACTGATTAAAAATTTATCTTTTTTTCCCAAATATATTTGGGATCATTATTATTTTTGTGATAAAGTTAGATTACTTTAAACTTCAAACTTCAAGAAAATGCAAGCCTGATTTTCACAAGGGAATTGCTGTCTTACTTTTTTTTTTTTTTTTTTTTTGAGACAGAATCTCGCTCTGTCGCCCAGGCTGGAGTGCGCCCAGGCTGGAGTGCCTCCAGGCTGGAGTGCGTCCAGGCTGGAGTGCAGTGGTGCAATCTCAGCTCACTGCAAGCTCCGCCGCCTGGGTTCACGCCATTCTCCTGCCTCAGCCTCCCGAGTAGCTGGGACTACAGGCACCCACCACCACGCCTGGTTAATTTTTTTGTATTTTTAGTAGTATTTTTTGTATTTTTATTTTCACCGTATTAGCCAGGATGGTCTCAATCTCCTGACCTCGTGATCTGCCCGTCTTGGCCTCCCAAAGTGCTAGGATTACAGGGGTGAGCCACGGCACCCAGCCTGCTCTCTTCCTTTCTAAAGTTATTTCCTTCCTACTATCACAACTCTCAGTAATGTTCTTATAGAAAAATCATTTTCAGGCCAGGTGTGGTGGCTGTCACCTGTAATCCCAGCACTTTGGGAGGCCAAGCCAGGCAGATCACCTGACGTCAGCAGTTCGAGACCAGTCTGGCCAATATGGCAAAACCCATCTGTACTAAAAATACAAAAAGTATCCAGGCGTGGTGGTGCATGCCTGTAGTCCCAGCTACTCCAGCCTGGGCTGGATAGAGCGAGACTCCATCGGAAAACAAAAACAAAAACCTTCAAATAAAAATAACCAAGAAAACAAGATATAAATATGATCTAAAAGTTCCTTATAATTACCTAAATAATGTATTGTACTTTCTATCAGAAAAATACTTCTCCCTTTATCAGAAGGCTATTTATACTCTGTTAAAACACTTTATACTGAAAACACATAGGATATAATTGTCTGTAACTTCTCCCAGATATAAGCTAGAAAGATTTGCTTGTAAGGAACAAATAATAGCAACAATGACAATAATACTAGTGATAATTGTACTTAATTCATATATAAAATATAGGTAAAGCCATTTAACTAATATTTTACTGCACTTAAAATTCTAGACAAAGCATAATTCAGGTAAATGTTTAAAAATACATGAATCCTACTTTCAAAAAAGTTTAGCTACTTGAAACCACTGTAAAACTAGGATTTTGGGCAACAAACCTTTGACATTTATATTTTGCTTGTCCTTTCCTACTCTTTGGTCAGTCAACATCCTTTGTTCTTTGTTAATAAACTATGATCTGATAAGCTTATTTCTGACCTGCATTGGGGAAGAAAGGGAGGACAGGATTACACGTGAGCACTTCAGAGCGACAAGTCTGTTCCCTGGGCCACTGAAGAAAACAAAGAGGGGTTACATCCAAAGCTGCTCACACAGTTGTGTGTTGCTTCTATGCAAACATGAGAATTAAACAACTACCAAAAAGCTCCTCGAATTTCTCCAAACAAAAATTAATAACTTTAAAAAGTGACACATTTTTAATTCTTTTTCAAGTCTACCTTCAATTTTTAAAACAACTTTGAATACAAGAATGAAAGTTCATTAAACTATAAATACATTTTGGCAATATTTATGTACTTTAAATAAACTTGTTAAGTCTAGATCTTAATTTTTAAACACACATAAGAAACCTAGTAAAGTATTTGTGAATTTCCAGCATGAATACATTGTAAATGTCAAACAAAACAAAAACCAAACAAAACTTAACTAGTGAAAAAAGTATAAAGTTTTTAAATTCCTCAAATTTGAGGTTAATCATTTACAGAATAAACTAAGTGAGTCTAGTTAATATATAACATATTTGTCATAAATCATGCTTAGAAAATTTAAGTACCTTTATATTTTACAGGAAATTTCCCAGTGGTAAATGTGACTTAATTTTTAACTTATTTTATTTGGAATAGATTGTAAAACATCTACATAATCCGAATTTAATCAACTGATACTTGATCCCCAAAAATCTTGCAAATAATAAGTTCATACCAGTTCCCAAGAGGCAATAAATGCTAATTGTAGTAAATCTGCTTCCTGCAGACAGTGCCAATGAAGGGCAGTTTCCAGAGTCATTAATAAACAGATAAAATAGAAAATAGTCTTTGACTATACTTTAAACATGTTTCTTTCAACATTAAGCACATTAATGTACCCAAGTAGTCTAGACTGCAGAGAAATTTCAAAGAGATAATCTCCAATACAAGGAGAACTACAGAGCCAGTTTCCAGAAAAAAAAAAAAAAAAAATCTGACAATTTCAGAAAATCTTCCTTTCAGAAAGTCTATTTGTGTATCTAAAATTAGCACCAAAACTCCAGAAATAGTGAAACAATAAGATGGTTTCAAAATGATGACCCCTTTTGTCCAAACTGATAACAGTAGCTGGCTATGCAGAGAAAATCACGTGCTTCAGGGCAATCCACTTGTATCATATCTTGTTGATCCACATCTCAATAATCAGACACATATTGATCTGCTCCTATTAACTGTTAGTCATTCCTCCAAAGCTGTATTTTATACTAATCATTGCCAAAGATAAGGAATTTGTCCTTTGATTTGTAATTAATTCTCAGAACCAGCGTTAGATACTGTTATCTCAAAGTCTAGCATCCAGGAGCGAAGGCAGAAGCATTTCTCAAATTGTTTCATTCCCAAAGATAGATTGTTAAAGCACACAGTTCAATTTAACATTAGTGAATTGTTTCTTTTGAACTGATCCTAGCCCTACTCATCACTATGAAGATTAAAAGCAACTATCCCCAGGTTTCAACTCAGTCTTGGTATGTGCTTTCTCAGATTTAGTAGTGAACTATTATATCCACCACTTTATTTGAAGTCCATAATAGGAAATTAGGTGGGTCCCACATCCCTGTCTTCACAAATAAGGGAACTAAGGCTCAAAGAGCTCTAGTTATTTTCCCAGGGCCACATAGAAAGTATCATATAGAAATGATTGACTCAATCTGCTTGCTCCAAGTTTCTGATTTTTTCAAGAATCATTTTAAGCCTTTTTTTTTTTTTTTTTTTTAACATTTTAAAACAAGTAAAGGGGGCAGGGCACTGGGGAGTGGCAAGGGGTCAAGGACACAGCTTTGACCTATATCACCTGGAGTTGTATATGCTCTATCTGCATGGCCATATATGGAGGTGCTGAAGAGGGAAGAAAGTAGGGATCAGCAGGCTTCTAGTTTTGCACCAGCTCCTGTCACACCCCCTCACTTTGGCTAGGTACTAGCCTGTTCTGAACCACAATTCCTCCTTTCTTTCCTGGGAGGCCAAGGAGGTGCTTTTTCTCAGTTGTGATTTTTAATTGCCTTTCTCCCAGTCCCCAAAGTGTAACAGTCTATCTTGAGTGTTGGGGAAAAGAAGAGTGTACCAGAGGGTGGGCAAGCAGGCAGGCAGGCAGGGAAATAACCACTCTGATTTTGCTTTGATATCTGTTTCAAGTCCTGTAATGACAGATCTCATTCCAGTGCAGAATGTTTTGGAAATACAGTTAAAAGGGTTATGTGATTGTTTTTAAGTACATTTTAAGTATTGACTAATAAAAGGCAAATATCAGAACAAAAGAACAGTTTAATACAGCATTTTAAAAATCTTTTGGTATCCTAAGGCATCCGTGACCTGCTAAAATCTAATTATTTCTCCAATACCCTTTGGAATTGTTCAGGAAGATGTGGTAGAGTGTCTAACTAGTACATTAAGCATCTGGCCTGACTTCACAGAATTACAGATAGCTGAATGTGCACTCTCTATATATTTTATTAACATCCTATAGGCTTATGCTAAGATGTAATACTGATGTGCCCTGACATGCATCACTACCTGTTGACAGAAAAATCTGGGCTAGACTTGAGAGGGTCTACAAATAGAGTATCTTTTAAAGATGTTTTGGCAATTTTAACAGAAACTCTGGCTTAAGAAAAAAAAGACAAAGAGAAAAAGAGCAGTTTCAAGTTTATAAATGTATAAAATATGCCCAAGTTTCAGCATGCTAAAATCTCTGAAAATGAGCTGATCCTTAGCATTCACTCCTTCCTTCTCAGCCTAAGAGTACCCTTTTTCCTTTGGGTCATGCCCTGTCCTCCATTCTCAGTTGTGTGTCTGAGTAAGGCTGGGCTTATCTGCAGCTCCTGCAGTGGGCTTAAGCTCACCAGCATATCTCCCCACTCCATGTAATAGGTTCAGGAATGAACCTATGATCAAATTTAACCAAATGAGAAACACTGACCCCCAGGGCTCTGTGCAGGGGCTTTTGGAGGACGTGTCTCTCCCTTGAACACTGTGTTACGGGAATGTGATATGTGGAACTTTTATTGCCTAAGAGGAAATCCCAGAGCTGCCAAATGTCCACTGTATATAGCCTGAGGAGGCTGCCAGCAATGAGAAAGGCAGGACAGAGACCCAGAGAGAAACTGTATTCCTATTGACATATTTTAAGCCACCGTATCAAGCTTTACCTGAAGTTGTACTATACATTTTAACTTCTCAGTCACATGAACCAATGGATTCCAATTGTTGATTTTGCAGGTAAGGCTTAGCTCTTCAATGACTTGCAACCAAAAGAATCTTAACTGATAACAGTCCAAGACATTTAATATATCAAAAGTATGAACTATTTTTTCTTTTCTTTTCTTTTCTTTTTGAGATAGAGTTTCACTTGTATTGCCCAAGCTGGAGTGCAATGGTACAATTTCAGCTCACCGCAACCTCCACCTCCTGGGTTCAAGTGATTCTCTTGCCTCAGCCTCCCAAGTAGCTGGGATTACAGGCACGTGCCACCATGCCCAGCTAACTTTTTGTATTTTTACTAGAAACGGGGTTTCACCACGGTAACCAGGCTGGTCTCAAACTCCTGACCTCAGGTGATCCTCCCTCCTCGGCCTCCCAAAGTGCTCCCAAAGTGGCATGAGCCACTGTGCCCGGCCAAACTGTGTTTTCTTTACACAATTTTGAAGATTTTATTCTCATGGAGAATGCTGAGGGAAAGGAAAACCATGAAGAATGTTTCTTAGACTTATAAGAACCTTAATATCTTCTAAGATTAAATCTCAGAACTTCATAGTTGGAGGTAGTTTGGGGATCATCTAGTCCTACTAGTTTCTTTTACACAGGGAGTCAATAAATATGTATATGATGAATGAATGAATGAATGTGTGAAGACTGAATGAATGAATGGGTGAATGAGGTAGCTTAACTCTAGACAGACCTGAATTATATTGTTCCATGAAATGACTGTATATTTTAGTCAGTTTCAGCTGGTAGTTGGTAACTAAAAGACAGATGAGGCTTCTGTGTGTATGTTGTTTTTTCTTTTTTTTAATCTGGATATACAAGTAAATGGCAGAACCTGGGAAACCCAATTCCAAATCTAATCTCCTTTCTTGTCCACTAGGGAACATCTCACATCTTCTCACAAAAACAAAGAACACCACAAAGTCCTTTGAGATGACAAGTTCAGATAGTCCTAGAATTTTAAAACTGGGATATGTTATTGAAGTTCATTTCCAAACCAGTTGCTTTCAACCTGAAATGCATTTTCTCATGTACAATGTTAGATTCACAGGCTAGCCAACAAAACAGAACAAAATGCAAACTAGCAAACACATTTTCAACACAAAATATCTACTAGAACCCAACTAAGTGTTAAGTTCTTGGAACATGAGGTCATGAGATGTGTAAGTACAAGAGAAAAAAAAAATCAATAAAATGCTCTCCTATTCCTCTTTTTCACTTCCATTTACTAGCTATAAAATTACTTCAAAGGGAAATTTGAAAAATTTTAAAAATCTGTTATTGACCCTGTACTACCGCCCTTTGTGCATTCTTCTCCCATTCTTAGTGTCCTTTTTGTTCCAGGTGCTTGGATGCCCCCCATCTTAAATAATGACAGCTATCATTTTATTGAGCACTTACTGTGAGTCAGGCACTGAGCTAATACTCAAAGAGATGAAGTAATTTGTCTACAGTCATGTGGCAAAGCCAACATGGAGCCCAGCTGCGCTAGTCTCTAAAGCCCATGTTCTTAAACTACCCAGGTCTACTACGCTGGTTGTCCTCCATCCTGAGCCAAGTCCTTCCTACTGTGAGAATCCACCTCCTCCCTTCCTATTGCAGCCTAAAGGACTTCATGCTAAAGACTGCCAGCATCCCATCCCCTTCAAACAAAACAGTCATCCCCTTATTGTAGCCAATGTGCCTTAGAAAACAAAAGAGAAGAGCAATCTGAAGTAACTCATGATAACCTCATGTTTCCAGAGGTTGTACATACTATTTCAAAGGGGGTACCTCTTATTATAAGTTCACCTCCAACTAGTAGCATTTCAGGTAGCTGATAAAAGTGGGAAGTGAAACAATATGTAGGCAGCAAAAGAGTATATATTTTGGGACAGCATAGGAGGCCAGAGCCGGGCACGGGGCTCACGCCTGTAATCCCAGCACTTTGGGAGCCCAAGGTGGGTGGATCACGAGGTCAGGAGTTCAACAGCAGCCTGGCCAACATGGTGAAACCCCGTCTCTACTAAAAATACAAAAATTAGCTGGGCGTGGTGATGCATGCCTGTAATCCTAGCTACTCAGGAAGCTGAGGCAAGAGAACTGCTTGAACCCAGGAGATGGAGGCTGCAGTAAGCCAAGATCGCGCCACGTGCTCCAGCTTAGGTGACAGAGAGAGACTCTGTCTCAAGAAAAAAAAAAAAAGAGAAAAAGAATAGGAGGCCAGAGATTCTAAGAGTTTGCCTCCAAAGTCAGTACTCCAGTATAGAATATGTTTTCACAATTTCTTTTCTTTTCCTACATTTTAATCTATAGCTTAAAAGGGGAAAAGAAAGCAACAATAAATAATTGGCATTTAATAAATCCTTGCTGCCTTTATTTGTCATGTGACGAAACCAAAGCCTAGGGCAATAAATATGAAGTCATATAACAAATGGCAGTCCAGGGAAGGGAAACCTCCGAACTGCTAACTCCCAGGCCAGTACAATTTATTTTTGATACCTATAACCCAAATCACCAATTGATCTTTCTTTTCTGCTTAAGCTCTGCCTAAATGAAGATAAAACTTATTAAATATGGATATAAACCCACAGGAATTTGACCAGGCAAAAATTTCCTTTTTTAAATAGAACCAACTCCCATCTGAAAATGGCTTCTAGAAAGAATTATTTCATAAAATAATTTAATCCATGTGTTTCACAGTAACAGAAAAGAGTCCACCCTTTTTAAAGAGATTATCTGTTATAATACCACCTCCCTTTCCTCCCAAAATTCAGCAGCTGCATATCAGTTTAATTGTACTACCTAGCAGTTCAAATAAATTGGCTTTTCAATGGACATTAGAATCTAAAACTCCTAGATTTAATGGGTCTGTCCTCTGAGGCCCACAAAAGTGCAATCATAGAACAATAGGGTCAATACATTTCTTATCAAGGGTTCACCTACTTTGATATCAACCATTCTTGGAAGGGAACTCAGAAGGTCAAACTGTTATCAAACAAACATATAAATAGATAAACTAAATGAAGTTAATGAAGAGACCATAATCAAATACTCCTGGGAAAGACTATTAGCTGGCCTTCTTCAGAAATAAATGTGCAGGGAAAAATTGAGAAAGGACAAAGGAAAAAGTCACGCACTTCTAAGAATAGAGCAAATAAAGATATTAGTTTAAGGAGATGGTCCTCCAGGTAAATATAACAGCTAAGTTCTTACCAGCAACATGAACATGTGAAATACACTTATTTGATGGAAAACTTATGGGCACAAAGCAATTATTGACCAAATAGCAGAAACCAGTCTACAAAAATCATAATTAAAAATAAAAGTATAACTCTGTTAATTAGACATAGAAATTTATAATATCCATGTCTTACAACTGTCCAGTGTTTATTCATGTACCTAAATTAAAATAAAATAATTTCAATTCAGGCAAACCACCCTGAAAGATATTTTTCTTAAGATGTTTATATCTAAACCCATGCTCAGATCAGCGAAAACATTTAGAAAGGAAAATATTCTATTTAATTTTTAAAAAACATTTTATTGGGGATCGTTAAATATAAATAATCCATTTTAAATAATATAAACATGTAGTAGAAGTACATAAAACATACTTTCATTTTCTAAAACATAGAGAACAGTAACTTCTTCACCTCCAAAAGAATAGACCATTTATTACCATTTAAAAAAATCGTTTGGCATTCCTATTGCCCTTCGCACAACTAAATGAATCAGTGACGTGTATATATATGTATATGTATATATATACACACACACACACACATACATACACACACACACACACACATTTTTTTTTTTTGGAGGCAGAGTTTTGCTCTTGTTGCCCAGGCTGGAGTGCAATGGTGCAATCTTGGCTCACTGCAACCTCTGCCTCCTGGGTTCAAGTGATTCTCCTGCTTCAGCCTTCCAAGTAGCTGGGATTACAGGCACCCACCACCACGTCCAGCTAATTTTTTCTCCATGTTGGTCAGGCTGGTCTTGAACTCCTGACCTCAGGTGATCCGCCCACCTTGGCCTCCCAAAGCGCTGGAATTATAGGCGTGAGCCACCGCAACAACCCTGATGTATATATTTGAACCTGCTTTTTATTCATTTGTTCAATAAATGAATAAATATTCACAGTTGGGATTACTGGCCTACATCTTCCACAATTATAACATTATTTTAGCTAGTGAACAATAAAACTAATTTGATTTTGGTTAACTTCTTTTCAATACAGATGGTTTAAAAATAAAACAAAACCTGTGTTTTTCTATTGTGATCTTAAAAATATCTTTCTAACATGCTTTATAAAAATATATATAAGTATGCTGCCACTGCCTTGTAGTAAACTTTAGAAAATGTTGAGATTCCAAAGGGCTGCCTACAAACCAAATGGCATCCTAGCTTTGGCAGGCTGATGCTTCATTTCGGCTGCTCTCGCCCCCTCTAGCGTTTGCAAAGCTCATCTGTCTGATTATCCAGTTACCTCACTGAACAAGAGCTTGGCTAAGTCCTGCCCATCTATGACATCACCCCCTTCTTCAACCACTGCGAGGTGAAGCTTTAAACTTCAGACTTGGAGGTGGGCTGTGTGCAGTAAACTGGAATGCTCTCCCTCGCTCACTCCTCAGTGTAGGAGTGATCTGAAGCAGGACAAGCTCAGCCTGCAGCTGCCGTGGGCTTTGTGTGGACTGGACGCAGAGCTTGGGAGACGGGGGAGGGCTATTACTCCAATTCACAGTCAATGGAATTACAGCTATAGCGGCAGTGTATATAGGATTGCTTTTTCTCGTCTTCCTGGTAAGTGTTTTCCATGTTTTTTCTTATGATTGTCCCAGAAAGTTTGCTTGGTTTTACTCTCTAGAAAGAAACGACTGGATACTATGAGAAATCCAAATAGGAACGTTTGCTCTGTCACCAGAAAAAGCAATATATGTGTGTGCAAGCCAGCAAAGAAAAATTTCACTATATGGCCAAATGCAAGAAGTTTCTTAGAACCTTCTTTCATTTATAAAAGATAGTAAGTGGCTATTTTCTGTCTCGAGTAATTGCTATTTGAAAAGAGCCTTATGGAAAACAGCAAGTTGGAAAGTTCACTGTTAAATATCAAACAATACAAGGAGATTCTTCACAGATAGAAAAGCAAAAGGTCCTGCTAACTTGGTGTGTACTGTATGTGTGGTATGATCACCAATTGCTGTTTTTACAACTGTGAAAGAAAATCAATAATCCCTCAGCCCATGAGTACGCAGTACATGAAAAGCATACATCTTGCTCACAGCTAGCCGAGCTGCTCCTAGAGACTTATGTGCCTCTGTAAAGGATTAACAGCTACACCTAGATTTTAAAGCTTGCACTGCTATCGTGCCTGAGCTGCTTCAAGCATTTCAGGCTTGCAAATCTCAACTAGTAAATTGAACTCAGAGGAGGGGGAGACTCTCTTCCAAACTATATTCCCTCTTCAATAGAACACCAAAATCCATTGCTTAGGCAAGTGTGGTATGTGACTAGCATAATAAATGGCTAAGTCTACTCAGAAAAACTAACAAAGCTCACCCTGGAAGCTATGCCTGATGTATGCAGTGAGTTTGGGGTGGCAGGAAAGAAAAATAAATGAGTAGAGCCCTCATCAAGTGGGTTTTGCAGAGGATCCATTCTTTGCAACTTACAATAGGAAAATCTTATATTGGAAGAAATGCATTTATACTACAAAGCTTGAAAAAGTAGTTAAATGTATCTTCTCAAAAAAATTTGTTCACTGAATTAGGTCTGAAACAAAATGGTTGCATATAGGTAAAGAGTGCAACAGGCCCATCCATGTCTTCTCAACGTCTGGGGGGTTCTTTTTTGTTATTTTATTTCGAATTTAAAGAAAAAAAAAAACTTGATTTTTTTTTCAATTGTTAGTCCAAATTCTCTAATGGTTTTAATAATAAGGCTATTTTAAATATTCTTAATAAATGTCTCCTTTAAAATGCTCATCTATGTTATTTTATTATCCAGAAACAACATAAATAAAGCCACTAGAAAAGTCCTTCAGCTGTAGCAATGCCTTTCATTTATCTCTAACTGCATAAAAATATCCTGACCAGCCTAAACATAAAGAATAAATTTGCCTATATTCAGGGAGAATCACTTATACTTGATCCAAAGTGACAGAGGACTAATATTCATCTCCTCTGAAATGAGTGAAGAAAAATGAATCCTTTAAAAGTACCACAATAATATCAACATTACCAACTACCACAAATATTAATGATAATATGCCAGGTTTGTACCATGGGAAAATTAAATCAGAGATATGCCCCTTAGTTTGGACACATATATACACACACAGACAAACGTACATCTATTTATTACCCTGAAATAAAAACAGGGTTACAAAAATGCATAGATTTAACTAAGAAAACTAAAATTTGATTTTTTGAAGACCACAGCCAAAACACATCAAGTCCAAGGATCAGCGAAATATTAGTGAATGAATAAACATAATGAATTCATTAATATCGTGGTTCTGTATAACTCTCTACCAGTTATTAATTGGGTTTTTCATTTCACTGCACCCCACCCTTTAAAATCAATTATGACTGGGTTCAAAATGCACAATTAAACACTTCCCAAACATAACATTTGTGAAATGTATAATTGGATAGCAAATAAAGTTTTTACAAAAAGAAGAAAAACAGTAAGAAAATTTGTCATAACTAAAGGTGGCAGCAAAATAGAAGGTATGTTTCTTTTGCTTTTAAGTGTTAATTAAAGAGACTACAATTCTATCAAAACTTTTTCAGAGCTAAATGAAGCAGTGTGAAATAAATTTGCTTGAAATCTTGTGGCTGTCAGACTTTGTTAGCAAGCTATTAATTATCTTTACCCCAGTTTCTTCTCTAGACTGTATTGCCCAATCAAATAGAAACTCCAATTATGCTCAGCATCTCCTGCCTAGGGACACAAGACCCTAATGAACACTCAGTCTCTCTCGACGAAAAATACAATAATCAGCTTTAAATATGCAAGTGCACTGCAGAGAGATTTTTCTGTGCTTTTCTTGGCCACACACCCTAAGGCTTCCTCCTCTTTCTGGATTATTTTGAACAATTTTAAGCCCTACAAAAATCTGTGCAGGGAATTTGCCTTGTCTTAATAATATATTAATGTTTCTTCTTTCTTGCTTTTCATTTTTGATATGCCAATGTTCATACCAATATTAAATCTGGTCACTAAAAAACATATTTGGTTTATAGTTGCCATTTCAGTCATTTCTTAACTTTTATGCCTCTTTTTAAGGTGGGTGGGCTATAAAACAAAGAATGTGATTGATTACTGGCAAAATTCAGAGCTAACTTAAATATTCTGAATAGATTCCATTATATATTCTTTTATTCAAACCCATTTATTTAAAAAAAAAAAAGCATTAGAAATAACTGTTTAAAGTCAAATGAAGACTACCATAAATAAAGTCAACAATGGAAATAAGATTCAGTAAATTTTTCAAAGGCCATAATTTCTCCCCTCCTTCTTTCCTCCTTCCCCCTACCCTCCCACCCCCCACCTTTTGCCCCAGAGGCCTTCACTGTTCTTCTCAACAGGAGGCTTTGTTGTAATTAAACCAGAGAAAAACTGGCCAGCAGCAGCCAACATCTGACTTGCGGCTTCTGAAAGCAGTGTTCTGGTAGAGTGTACCACCCCCCAGCGGGCAAAAACTCTACAGTAAAAATCTCTCAGCAATATTAATCCTCAAAACTGCATTTTCTCTTCAGAGCATAAAAACGGATGTTTCTCAGCTCCTTCTAACATTCCACCATTTCAAAAATTTACTGAAAGTCAACAAATAAATTTCCAACAAAGAGTTGGTCTTCTGAAACAGCATTCTTCCTCTTAAGAAAATAGGTATACACATTTCAGAAAGTATTTTCCAGTTTCAAAATACAGATCGACATCACTAAATTTGGTTAAACATCACATTAAAGGACAGTTTTCAAAGCTATGTTTATGTTGTGTAAGAAAGAACTTTGAGTTATCTATTTACGAAAATCCCAGAGAAAACAGATTTTAAGTAGAAAGCAATAGAGTATAATTTAAGCAAAAGCTAAAATTTCATTTGTTTTGCATACGCAGAATCTCTTTCCTACCCTAAAATCAAGTGTCAGGGATGTATAAAAAGCTTTCTGCAGGTATTAGTCTGTTTAAATGAAAGGAGGGAGAAATTGCTCTCATTTGATGGGACAATGACAGCTTTTGTTCTTTATTCTTTCACTTTACATGTGCACAAGTTACTGTGGCAACTTTGAAGAGAAAACCCACAGACCACATTTGGTTAAAAACCATTTTTAAAGTGTGCCACTGGACTGTGGATTGATCAGTTTATGTGTTGTTGATTTTCTTCCTCTTCATCTGGTTTAAGTAATACCCTACTTGTACATGAAAAACAATGTATTTTATGACTTCAGGTGGTCTCACCGACCAGTATAGTGCTTGCCACACAGTAGACTAAAATAAATCTATTTGCTGAACTACTGTATGGAAACTTAAATATTAGAAATTTAAAGCACGTCAACCAAGTTGTACTCACGCAGTTAAAAAGGAATTTAAAGTCTGCAATGGTAAATGTGGTTTAACAAAAGTAGGCGCACTTTTAATTCCTTTTGCTCAAAAGTCAGCACAAATGTAAAGCATGCCCCAACCCCAAACTCTATACCACTTACCTTCACCACTCTCTAAATTAATATCTTACTCGTTCTTACAAGTCTTGTTCTCTAATTCATTTACTTTGGGTTTAATATCATAAAAGGAAGCAGCATTCACTATGCTGAAGGATAATATCCCAGTTTGCCTTTTTGTTTTAAGGATGCTTGATTTAACTTTACAAGCCAAAACAAATGAAGCAGAATTCAATTCATTTGTCACAAATGTACCGGGGAAAAGAACCAGTAACAGAAAAAGAAAAAGTAGAAATACTTAGCATTGGAAATGTTATCCCCTATTTTCCATAAATGAAACAAGGATCTTGTTCAGGCTAGAAAATAGTCTGGATAAAACCAAGTATGAAAAGGCACACTTGCTTCTCTGCCTCTCAGCAAACCCTTCAGACTTCATGACTCTCAAGAGGAGAGTTAGAGGTCCTTCTGCTTGCCTGGCATTAAACAAAAGAATTGGAACTTTCCTGAAATCTGATGATCGTGGAAAATTTAACTACCAGACAGGCTGCTTAGAAAGCATTTTGCTGTCACTATCAACTAACCTGATGTACTCCAGTTTTTCAGTTTAACCATATATATAGTTTATTTGAAATACCATTTGTTGTTGCAAAGACTTAGCATTCACAGGTTGAGCTTTTTTAGCAGCAATTTAAGCCTTCATAAATAAATTACCTTCCTAATACTCTAAATTATGATTGTATAAATTCCAGTTTACCTAGAAATATTCACAAAGTTGGATACATTTGTTTAGGCATGAGTTTTTTTTAGTCTCAAGGTTTTACTTAAAACAAGGCAACTAACTTGGATGAAAAGTTCTACAT
The DNA here is from genome assembly GCF_008728515.1 of Papio anubis. Classification (NCBI taxonomy): domain Eukaryota; kingdom Metazoa; phylum Chordata; class Mammalia; order Primates; family Cercopithecidae; genus Papio; species Papio anubis. The sequence goes on from NC_044991.1 coordinate 44,046,158, forward strand.
GCCATTATATTTTAGACTGAATATTTTTAGAAGTCCCCAGCATTAAGAAATCATTCTGTGGGAGAAATCATTAAAAAAGAAACTAAAATCTCAAAACCTTATACTTGAATTAATATTTTTCAAAAATGAGTAATGATCAAACAGGTCAAATCAAAATCAATTTAAATCTAAGGCATAAATAAGAAATTAGCACTACTATTATATAGCTTCATCTTAATCTAAGTAATATTCTTAAAACATAAGAAATACCTTCTCATAACACTCCCAGCTCCAAAATATTGTAGTAGCAGGGAAGAAATCATATAAACATGTAGATTGCCGCAAGTTCTTGATTTTATTTAAATATCAGTTTTCTATTCAGATACAACTTCTTATATTAGTTTTCCTAAAATAGTATCCTTATCTATTTACATGTTTTATTGGGTGTACCATGGAAATAAATTGGAAGCTTTTCAAACTTGATGATTACATTATAAATGCAAAAAAAAAAAATCTACAATTTTTATTTGTAAAAAGAAACTGAATATGAATATAAGGATCCCTATTAAAAATTTGATTCATCAGTGAGGTGATTATGTTTTTCTTCTTTTTACTACAGTTTTAAGTGTTTTATAGTTAAATAATGCCTCCATTAAAAAAAATTTTTTTAACATTCCATTAAGTTACCAGGGCTCCATTTATGTTTTTCCCCCAAGTTACCCCATTAACAGTATTTTTCTAAAAGATCGATTCATTTTGTTCAGAAGTAATGGCCTCTTTCAAGCCTAGGCAGACAGAAAGGCTCTGAAGTCAGTGTTGTGGAAACCTGGCCACAGTGTCCATGCCAGTGGGGGTCATTTTTCTTTTCATCATCGACATTTGACTACAGTATTTCTAGGTGCGCAAATATGTAGATCCAGCTCAGAAAGGGAAAGTCAAAGCATAGGAGATTGTTCATTTTTGATGAAGAGGTGTTTGCAGCCTTTAATATGCCAAAACCAAAACCCAAAAATCTGTTTAGCACTATAGTTTCAAACATAAATGGGAAAGAAAAGACATAAAATGTAGTCAAATATGAATGGTTTTGAGCCTAAGTAAAGGGAGTAGGGGCATATTAGAGTAGCTCTGAATGTAACCTTCATTTCTGAAAGAGTATCCTTCTCTCCTAAGAAACCTGTTTTATGTTTTTCCTTTTATTTAAATACAATGTGGGGAGAAAAGAATGACATTTTCCAAGAACTTAATGAGATTTAAGGCTTTCTGTTAATCCCACATTATTACCACTATTGTATGAATGGCAAATGTGAGTTTGCATATCAAACAGAATAGAGGAAGCAGCTTCACCAATGTAAAACAGGTAAAATAAACAAATTAATCTTCCATCTTTTCACACCAATTTAGAACTCTTATATTCTCTGGGTTAAAAATGTGAAAATCAACACATATTGTTAGACCCTAATTTGGTGAAATATACATAGTTCAGATACAAGATAAAAGACATTTATTTTATGTCTGGTTATCATTATGACCATCACCTTGGACACACTGTGGTCTGACCTGACTCAGGGAACGATCAGTTTTTAAATCCCCAAAATCAGCAGATTCATCATCTCAAGTATATATTGCCTCACCATCATCCCTGGAATATCAGAAATGCTTGACTCTTGGTAACACTTTAAGCAGGTTCTCTCTTGTTATTTTTATAATGGTTTTTAATTAGTTTCTAATGCAATTTAACGTAAGTAGTTGTTTTCTAAACTTAACCACATTATTTTATATGTTGAATAATTTTCAAGTTTAAAAAACTTTTACAGAAGATACTTTAAAAAGTAACCTTGTAATTATAATTTCAACAGCTTGGTTTTCCATTTTCACACACTGAGAAAGCAACAGTTTTCAAGAAAAGATACTATTGGAATTTGACAATAACAGGCAAAGCCCTAAAGGCATCACAGTAAAACCTCACATTAAACAATAAATCATTTAAACTTCCCTCTGTGGGCACTCTGCAATATTCACTAGAGACTGTTTGATCCATCTGCTAACTGCTATTTTTGTTTCAAGTTGCCTAAATAATAAATTATATGTATCTGTAATTTTTTTTCACTTTTCTTCTGTTAATATAGCCTATGACCATGTTGGTATGCAGTTAGCAAACTAAAATAAACTGAATTTTTGGAGAGAACCAGAAACACAAATTGTGGCCTTATTTAACATACTCGTTCAGCAGAGCATTTGAATTATGGAACAGATGCTATCCTTGCTGGATGTTAGGTAGTAACTGTGGGAGAAGCAAATTGCTACTACTTTAGTCCTTACTTTCAGGGTCACATATTTCCAGGATACTCAAATGTTCCCTACATATATACAAAGTATCAGAGTGGATGATCCTGCATAACCAATTGGAACATTACTCACCTCCTCCAAACTCTTAAAAAATCTTCATGCATATTTGATAATAGGCAAAGCAGTCAACATTAAATTCAAAGATCTCTTTAGTCAAGCCAAAAGTCTTCTTTCAGAAATGATACACTTATTAAAAATTGGCATATTCATGTATGAACCTAGAGAGAAATGCCCCATCTGGTGTGCTTTCCTAATGGTCACTACAAGGAGATCGAAATAATAGTGTCCTTTCTATTTCAAATACAAAATTTTTTTTCAAACTCAGTATGCTAAAAGAAAATTAGAACAGTATTCTCCAGAAAAACTAAACATGACTTGAACTTCTATGTCACCTTTTGGGCAAGAACACCTGAGTGCTTAGAGTTTCAAGATCAATAAGTAGTCCTTAGATGTACCCCTAAAGAGAAAGGGGATGGTGTCGACATTCTGCAGTTGGGAAAATTGAGACCTGCTTCAGGAAGAATCAAACAGGGAACTGAGCAAATCAACAGAAAAGCTTTTAACACAGCCTTTTCAACTCTAAATTGTGGATTGTGTGACTTTGTTAAATCATGTTCAGAAATGCCTAAAAAGTTACCTTGGCATTTCTGTCAAAAATACTTGTTAATGTATTTGCTCACCTCTTTGACATGTACTTGTTTTCTTCTTTTTAAACATTTTATCATTTTATGCATATGATTTCAAAGTAAATTTTTAAAGACTGGCTTGAATTTGAAAGCCATGGTGTTTAATTCAAAGTGACACAATCATATAATAGAAATTATCTGTTTGATGACAATCTCTACTTTGGCTCCTACTTTATTTATATAAGAAAATGAGAAGTCTAAAAACAAAGAGGTCAACCTATCCCTTTTGACTAACCACTATGATGAAAGATGTGTTGTTTTAAGACATTAAAATTAAATGTCTAGGAAATTTCTCTAGTATGTTAAAGTTCATTATTAATAGTTCATTAAAACCTTTTACTTTCACAGGAGATGCTCAGTCCCAGTATATTTTAAGGAAGATAAATATAAAGGAAATTTAGTATGCCTCGTTTTCTTTCCATGAAGAATTTAGTTTCCTTTACTTCTTAAAAGAGAATACCTGTTCTTGTATAACGTGACTGCACCAGACATTCTGAAAAATCAGCAAGAAGCAAAAGCTGGAAATAGCTATTTCACAGCAGGTAATCATACCTCAGGATGTAGCTACTGTACAAAGTTTATACTTGGATAATCCTGGATGGGAATAAAGGTAGGGGGTAACTGCCTGAAAAACCTATTACTATACAGGCCTTAGCATCATGAATGGCTTTCTTCATGAGGATCTGAAGTTACTATCTCTGACCACATTGCACAGAAGAGCCAATAAGAATTTCAAAGAGGGCAATTTCCACTAAGGGAATTAAGCTACACAAAAGGAACCTTCACACAGAAACTCTATCAGAAAGAAAAAAAAAAAAAATACATAGGAAGCCATGTGTCCTACATAGTAACAGGAAGCAGAATTGTTTCTGCCCCCACTTTAATGAGCTTGCCCACCATGCTGAACTGCAGCTGGAATGTTCATTGACAACAGCAAGCCTGATCTGGAGGTGTGTGCGGCATAGGATTACTTGAATAAACGGTGAAGAACATTTCCAAGGACTAAACAAAAGTTTATAAGTCCCAGCCCCTCACCAGGAAAATAATATATGTGCATTGGATATTCACTCCCGCAAAATTTACTCACATCGTTCAATAAGGTAGGAAAAACAAAGTATTTTATTTTCATGCCTAAAATTACAAAGGCTAATTAATACTTAAAAGGACACAAGATATTATATTACACAATACATCAGTATAAATCTGTACTTTGCCAGCCATAGAAAAAGTTGATTTATATTCTAGGTTAGAATTTAAAGAAATATAAATGCACTGTGAAAACACATTATGAGATAGAAAATAATGAAAAATGTGGACAAAGTCATTAAAACTTGCAGTATGAAACATATAACAAAATGCAAACAGAAGAAAGACAGAGTTCAACATGAAGTGAAATTTTCCACTTAGGTTAGCTGGATGTATTAGCTTTGTAATTCTTTCCCAAAAATAAATGAAGGATTCGTTCTTATTTTCTTATAGAAATCCACCCATTTAAAATAATACTTAAAATTAATAACCAAAGAAAATGAAATGACATTAATAATCAAAGCAAACTATGGGTTTAATTGAGATTCAGGATCTCAAGATGTGGGTAACTATGAAGTTTGAAGTATGAAAAGAATAGATATTTTTATGACATTTTTCTATACCTGTATAGTCTTTGCCAAATAAAAAGTAAATATAAAAATTTGTGGTTTTTTGATAAGAGTAAAATGGTTACCTTTAAATATACCAAACAATATTCCAAGGTGTTAATTATGAATATTAAGAAAGAAATGGATATTCAATTAGCTTGATCAATGACTGTCTATAAGGTTGATATAAAGTATAATTAAAATACTTTAGATTATTCAATAAAACTTCAATTATATTTAACATTTCAAAATCAAATGGATTTGGGACATGTTACTTTTTAATGTATAAAGAAATTAAGAAACCATTAAGGTAAAGAGATTATATGACACTGTCTATTGTTAGCTAGCAATAAGCCCGACTATGCCCTCTCCCAAAACAAATTAAAATATTAAAAGTGATTATAGATATTTTAGTTTCCACATTCATTTTAAACATTATATTCAGTATGCTGTCCTTATTGTTTTCTGTCTTTTTTTACTCACTTCATTTTAGGGTTCTGAAGTAACGGAAGCTACCTTGTATAAAGACCTCAACACTGCTGACCATGATCAGCCCAGCCTGGAGCATCTTCCTCATCGGGACTAAAATTGGGCTGTTCCTTCAAGTAGCACCTCTATCAGTTATGGCTAAATCCTGTCCATCTGTGTGTCGCTGCGATGCGGGTTTCATTTACTGTAATGATCGCTTTCTGACATCCATTCCAACAGGAATACCAGAGGATGCTACAACTCTCTACCTTCAGAACAACCAAATAAATAATGCTGGGATTCCTTCAGATTTGAAAAACTTGCTGAAAGTAGAAAGAATATACCTATACCACAACAGTTTAGATGAATTTCCTACCAACCTCCCAAAGTATGTAAAAGAGTTACATTTGCAAGAAAATAACATAAGGACTATCACTTATGATTCACTTTCAAAAATTCCTTATCTGGAAGAATTACATTTAGATGACAACTCTGTCTCTGCAGTTAGCATAGAAGAGGGAGCATTCCGAGACAGCAACTATCTCCGACTGCTTTTCCTGTCCCGCAACCACCTTAGCACAATTCCCTGGGGTTTGCCCAGGACTATAGAAGAACTACGCTTGGATGATAATCGCATATCCACAATTTCATCACCATCTCTTCAAGGTCTCACTAGTCTAAAACGCCTGGTTCTAGATGGAAACCTGTTGAACAACCATGGTTTAGGTGACAAAGTTTTCTTCAACCTAGTTAATTTAACAGAGCTGTCCCTGGTGCGGAATTCCCTGACTGCTGCACCAGTAAACCTTCCAGGCACAAACCTGAGGAAGCTTTATCTTCAAGATAACCACATCAATCGGGTGCCCCCAAATGCTTTTTCTTATCTAAGGCAGCTCTATCGACTGGATATGTCCAATAATAACCTAAGTAATTTACCTCAGGGTATCTTTGATGATTTGGACAATATAACACAACTGATTCTTCGCAACAATCCCTGGTATTGCGGGTGCAAGATGAAATGGGTACGTGACTGGTTACAATCATTACCTGTGAAGGTCAATGTGCGTGGGCTTATGTGCCAAGCCCCAGAAAAAGTTCGTGGGATGGCTATTAAGGATCTCAATGCAGAACTGTTTGATTGTAAGGACAGTGGGATTGTAAGCACCATTCAGATAACCACTGCAATACCCAACACAGTGTATCCTGCCCAAGGACAGTGGCCAGCTCCAGTGACCAAACAGCCAGATATTAAGAACCCCAAGCTCACCAAGGATCACCAAACCACAGGGAGTCCCTCAAGAAAAACAATTACAATTACTGTGAAATCTGTCACCTCTGATACAATTCATATCTCTTGGAAACTTGCTCTACCTATGACTGCTTTGAGACTCAGCTGGCTTAAACTGGGCCATAGCCCAGCATTTGGATCTATAACAGAAACAATTGTAACAGGGGAACGCAGTGAGTACTTGGTCACAGCCCTGGAGCCTGATTCACCCTATAAAGTATGCATGGTTCCCATGGAAACCAGTAACCTCTACCTATTTGATGAAACTCCTGTTTGTATTGAGACTGAAACTGCACCCCTTCGAATGTACAACCCTACAACCACCCTCAATCGAGAGCAAGAGAAAGAACCTTACAAAAACCCCAATTTACCTTTGGCTGCCATCATTGGTGGAGCTGTGGCCCTGGTTACCATTGCCCTTCTTGCTTTAGTGTGTTGGTATGTTCATAGGAATGGATCGCTTTTCTCAAGGAACTGTGCGTATAGCAAAGGGAGGAGAAGAAAGGATGACTATGCAGAAGCTGGCACTAAGAAGGACAACTCTATCCTGGAAATCAGGGAAACTTCTTTTCAGATGTTACCAATAAGCAATGAACCCATCTCGAAGGAGGAGTTTGTAATACACACCATATTTCCTCCTAATGGAATGAATCTGTACAAAAACAATCACAGTGAAAGCAGTAGTAACCGAAGCTACAGAGACAGTGGTATTCCAGACTCAGATCACTCACACTCATGATGCTGAAGGACTTGCAGCAGACTTGTGTTTTGGGTTTTTTAAACCTAAGGGAGGTGATGGTAGGAACCCTGTTCTACTGCAAAACACTGGAAAAAGAGACTGAAAAAAGCAATGTACTGTACATTTGCCATATAATTTATATTTAAGAACTTTTTATTAAAAGTTTCAAATTTCAGGTTACTGCTGCGATTGATGTAGTGGAGATGCCTGAACACAATTCTATATTTTAGTATTTTTTAGTAATTTGTACTGTATTTTCCTTGCAAATATTGGAGTTATAAACCATTTACTTTGTGTTCTACTGAGTAAGATGACTTGTTGACTGTGAAAGTGAATTTTCTTGCTGTGTTGAACAATCAGGACTGCATTCACATGAGATCCTTGTAGTATAAGCACAGGCCATTTTTCACTTTGGTATTAATAAAATGTAAAAAAAACTGGCTGAATGGCTGAATGAGAAAATTTAATTTTAGAAAATGGTTATGAAATAATGTTCCAATTATTAAATTTGTATTATCCCAGTGGTATTGAATAAATCAAAGTGTGTGAAGTAATGGGCAATATCAAACCTGCTGCATATCTCCATTTTTGCTCTAGGCAAATTAATTATCCTTAAAAAAGTTAAGCATATCTTCTGAACTGAATACATCAGCTGGCATAAAAGGAGTGTGAAGTCTGTTAAAGCCATTGTCAGCAAAGCTTTGAAAATAAAGGACTTCACAAAAACAGTAATGTAAATGTGCTTCCAAGTTGCGGGGGAAATGTGTACTTAGGAAAACACGAAAATTTAGATTTGTATAGTGTAATGAACACAAATACCAAAACTGCATTTTGGTTTTGCCTATGCCATCCTGATTTTTGAAAAGTGACTTATAAACACAAAATTGTTAGTGTTTATGATGTTTTTATCATAAAGGATGTCAGAGAAATTTTATGCATATTAAAAATGTAGTGTAATTATAAGCGATTCCCCTCAACAACCCAGAGAAAGTAGTTCTTTAAATAAGAGAGAATTTAAAGAAAAATAAATACTAGACATCAAATTTAGATCTGGTTTATGTCAAAGGTTTTAACACTGTACATAAATGTTCAATTTACTTTTACAAAGATCAAGAATACTGCCCATTACTGTCACAATTTTCCAGATATTACATAATGAACTTGTAATGTAACATTTCCTTCTAGCTTCCTACTGAATTGTGAGCTATTACTTGTTGAAAAACCATATCACTTTTCTGTTGCCATGATTTTTTTTTTTTTCAACAAAAAACCAAAGTGCATTGTACGCCCTTTGGCCAGTCTTGTATGTGCCTTGATCCAACGCTACATGTATTCAGCTTTTAAAACTCGACAAATTTTTCATACTCCTTAAATATGAAAAATTATGGTCTTATTGCTGAATAAAACTTTTAAAAAGTACAGAATAATTGTGCTTGCTTTTTCAGGATTGTGTTACTATCACTAAGTAGCAAATTGCCCAGCACATTAGTCCTAAACGTCCCATGTATTTTTCTAGGCATAAAAATAAAAGTTGGCTAAAAATTTTAAAAAATCAACATCTTGAGGTTGTGTATCATTTTACTTTAAAGAGCTCAGTATTTCGTGTATAAATTTATTTCCTCCTACTTCTTCATTGTATAGATGGAAAATTTAAGAAATGGTTTCACGGCCTTTCTCTCTTAGGCACACTGCTGCCACTGTCCTGATACTTTTTAAGGTGGTCTTTGAAAAATTGTTTTTTTAAGATAGCCTTTTAGTAGAGTGAGTTGGCATTTGTGATACTGTGAAATATACACTTTCTCTTTGTCCCTGTTTCTGGCATACAACTCCTAAAATCTTTGCAATCTTCAAAGTGATATATTTTCATTTTTCATATGCTAATGAGTTCACTGATGGCTGGCAGGCCCTAAGTAGCTTCAAGATAAAGTCTGGTCATTGAAAAGACCAAGACATGATTATAGGGTTGGGACTTACAACCCCAAACCCCAACTTCCAGAGAGGGAGAAGGGGATGAAGATTAAGTTGATCACCAGTGACCAATGGTTTAATCAAGCATGCCTGTGTAATCAAGCCTCCATAAAAAAACAAAAGGCCAAGGTTTGGAGAGCTTCCAGATAGCTGAACATGTGGAGGTTCCTGCAGGGTGGCATGCCTGGAGAGGGCGTGGAAGCTCTGTGCCCACCCAGACCTCACCTAATGTTTCCTGCCATCTGGATCCTTTGTCGGATCCTTTATAATACATCAGTAAATCTGTTGCCTTGCATTTTGTGAGCTGTTGTAGCAAATTAATAGAACACAAAAAGGGATCCTGGGAAACCAAACATGAAGCTGGCTAGTTTTGCAACTGGTGTCTGAAGAGGGGGCAGTCTTGTGGGAATAAGCGTTCAACCTGTGGGATATGACACAATTTCCAGGTAGCCAGTGTCAGGATTAAACTGAATTGGAGGACATCCGGCTGGTATCTGCTGAAAAACTGATTGTTTGCTCGGTGTATGGGGCAAAACTTGGTAAGACAAGTCTTCTGTGTTGATTATTGTTGAATGAGAGAATTAAAACACACACACACACAAACTTTGAGTTTGTGTTTTCCACATAGAGCATCAAAAGACTTGAAATCTTTCAATCTGTTCATAATGTCTGTACTATTTAGAATAAATAGTACAATTAAAAACAAACCACTTACCCTTCCTAGCTATGTTTCCATATCTGCAAAAGGGGGTTATTAGTACCCTCATTTTTGTGAGGATTAAATGACATGATGTGCATGAAAACTGTACAATCTTCTACAAAATATAAGTTACTACTATTATGGTCAACAAATGTTTGCCATCTGTTCCCAAATTTTACTAGAGACTGCTCCTTCTACTCCTCTACTGACAAGGAGATATCTCCAAGTGACTATGAAATCTTATTAATTATTTGCTTGCTTTCTTCAGAATGTTTCCCAACACTCTGTCTTTTGGCTTCCCGTTATGGCTGTTTTCGAGGAACAACTGAAAGACTAATGTGATTAACATTAAACATAGTGAATGTTTCTGAAAGAAGTCTGACTTTGTTTCTAGAAGTTTTGAGTAGTTTAAGCTATAGTTCTTCTAAAAGTCAGGGAAAGGACTGAATGTCTCCATAAAGTCTCTATAAACCTGTAGTTTATAAAAAGCAAAAAAAAAAAAAAGAGAGATTATATTGATATTTTCCAGTCAGTATACCTTCCATGAGCATAGAAAAGTTTGTGTATATTCTAAAATACACCTTTTGATTATGTTGCCTGGAATAAATCAGAAACATGTTTTATACTAGCAAATATGCAGAGCACCAACAGGATAAAAGTTTTTTCTTTACCTACAATTGCTATAAAATCCAGTTGCTTTGCAAAGTACAAAATATACATATATATATACTTCAATAGAATATCAAGATACAAGTCTCCACCTTAAAGGGCACTCAATAGTTATACACACATTTCCATGCATCCCAAACTAAATGATATTAATAAGACTAAATTCCAAATCAGGTACTAACAAATTTATAGGGAAAAAAAAATCCAGTTCTGAATATATAGCATATAGATTTAACAACAACAACAAATAAAAAAAAACTGGGAAAGCTAGAAAAAAACTAGAGGAAAAAAATTACTCCCTTGCTAAATGTTTGACAAAATCAAAAATTGTTTTTAGATACAGCCACTTGTAACTGCATTTAATCACTGCACTTATTCTTGCTCCCTATTAAAAATGACACTGTGCTCTATCTTATAGCAAGGCTGATTTATTAAAAGTATTATTCCCCTATTCCAAACAAACTGGTGAAAAGAACTCGGCTTTAATAACTACAGTTTCTGACTAATGCATATTTTATAGCTACATGCCAACATGACAGTTTTCATGAGGAATCCAAAGAGAGCTCCATGTCCTAAAGCACCTGAAGCATGGGTGTTAATGGAATCAATCCACCAATGAATGTAGTATTAGTTCATTCTTGCTGAAAATGGTAGTAGCATTTAAAATTCTAATTCCTTTTTCCTTCTTAGCATGATTAGCAAATCTTGATTTAGCATAGTCTTGGAATAACAAACACTGTACTTTTTGTTTTGGGACTTTTTGTTAAATGATAAGCAAAAAATAACTCATGCTTATCAATCACTTTTTAAGAACTTCAAAGTTCTCTACAAATATTCTTAACTAGTCAATGACTTTTACTGACTGGCCTTTTTTTTTTTTTTGAGACGGAGTATTACTCTGTTACCCAGGCTGGAGAGCAATAGCGCAATCTCAGCTCACTGAAACCTCTGCCTCCTGGATTCAAGCGATTCTCCTGCCTCAGCCTCCCGAGTAGCTGGGATTACAGACGTGCGTCATCACACCCAGCTAATTTTTGTATTTTTAGTAGAGACAGGGTTTCACCATGTTGGCCAGGCTGGTCTCGAACTCCCAACCTCAGGTGATCCACCCGCCTCAGCCTCCCAAAGTGCTGGGATTATAAGCGTGAGCCAGCACGCCCAGCTTGCTCCTTTTTTATAAGGAGCAGACGGCTTGCCTTCAAGAAGTGTGCTGTCTACCAGTTATAGGGCATAAATAGCAGTGACAGTTCACTGCTCTGCAGTAAAGAGGAAGAAACAACTACATCTATTTGAATAGATCAAGGAAGACCTCATGAAGGAGATAAAATTAAGGATAGGTGTTGAGGGGTAAGAAGGAGTTTAAAGAAAAGCAGATACTTGTTCTGAAGAAAAAATAGTGACCAAAATTATAAAGAAATAAAAATGGCCAATGTTTCTCAACCTTGGCCTTGGTCAGAATCACTTGAGGGAGGTTTTTATTAAGATAATCAGGCCCCAACAAAGGCTTACTAAATTAAAAACTCCCAGATGAAGGCTAGGCACATACATTTCAAAAAATTCCAAAGGTGATTCTGCTGTGGTCGAGGACCACTGATTTAGGAGGTGTTTGGATAAAGGCCAATAGTCCAGCTGAAATACAGGGTCCATGAAGGAGGTAAGACTGGAAAGGTTTTTTCCATTAGGCTTTGCAGTGTGTTGAATTCCAAGCTGAGAAGTCTACATTGATATTCTTTGGCAATGCCTCTTAAGCAGGTATATAAATGATCAGTGCACTTCACGCAACATTTTGTAAAAATAAAAAATATTGCATACAGATGAATGGGAGAAACTGGGAACAAGAAGGCAAGTTAGAAGGCTATGCAGTATTTCAGGCAAGGGGAAATAAGGGCCTCAACAGTGCACTGCCAGTGGAATGGGGTAAAAAAGAAATAAAGAAAGCTTTAATTAAAAAGATTACAGTAAAAAAAAAAAAGTAGAATATTGAAGATGATGAAGATTTTCAGCACAGGTAAGTACAGATGGAAAACAACTGAGAAGAAACAGATGTCAGAGTATTTTGTAAATATTGGCTTTGAACAGGTGACTATGTGCGCAGTACAGGTTTACATCTGCTAATTTTTAATAGTGCCCTCTTCAACCCTCCATAGTGACCCAGATAATAAATTAACATGACCTTAGGTTTACATTATCCCTCTGGACATGTCTACAGAGGGTTACAAAGGAGGATGTGGGGACAGATCCTCAGTATCAGGAAGGGAAACCACATCTAAGAGGTGAGTATTAAAATTGAGAGGGCAGATGACATAACCAACAGAAAATAAGCAGAGAGAAAAGAGGTGCCAAAGGAGCACCCTTTGTAATGGGGGAAGAGGGAGAAGAATCCACACCAAAGAAACAACAAACAAACAAAATGTTGGGGGCGGGGGGTCGCAGAGAAGGAAAAATAATCACAAAAAGAAAATATTATGGAGTCAAAGAAGTAAAGTACTAAAAAGGAAGGATGTCAAAAATGTTATCAGGGTAAAGACATAGGAGAGGTCACCACTGAATATGAAAAATGAGGTGACCCTTGGGGGATTATGAAAGCAGTGTCTGCAAGTAATGAGGGAAAAGCCTCTAGGGTGCTGACAGGATAATGGGAGATAAAGAAAACAGAAACAATGATTAAGACTACTCTTTCAAGAAGATAAGAGGGTGCAGAGGTCTTGGTGGGTCATGGGGAAGAACAAGATAGAAAAAAAGGAAGTGAACACCAGGAGGGAGATATATTAACCTGAGGAAGAAGATGGGAGTATAGTGAGAGGAATCTACAATGAAGACAGGGAGCATATTTACTAGGAGAAAAGAAAGTGGAGATGCCCGAGAGGTACGGCCCAAGCCATGACTGTGGCTCTAGGATGCCTGAAATAAAGACCGACTGAGAAGCTACGGTTTTACAAGTATCACTAGCTAGGAGAACAAAGTCACTGAGAGAGATGGAATGAGGTGGTATGAAGGTAAGGTTTGTAGTCCAGGCCCTAAAGAAGATGGGGAAATGTCCCAGAGATGAAGAGGATAGAGAAGATGATGGTATTAGGTGATGCAACTGTAAAATACAGATTTCAAAATAAAGGTTTTTGAATAATGATGACAGAAGCATAGTCACATCTTTCAGGTTTGGAGAAAACATTTCTGAGTCTACCTACCTATATCCCATACCTCTCCCCTACCCTATTTTCATCAAATATTAGTAGTTTCTAGAGATGGAGCAGATAACAGGGAAGTTCATCCTCAAGGAAAAATGTCAATTAATTCAAGACTATGGGAAGAATGCTAAGAAAAATGCTAATCACATGGGAAACTGGAATCCAAAAGAAAAAGATTGCAGTGAGCCTAGTAAAAGCAGTTAGAAAACGATCCAGAAAGGAGATAATATTCTCAGAAAGAAAGAGACATGAAACAGGAAAGCAAAGCGGGAAGGGCATTGCACCTAGGGCTCTAACAGATAATCAGTTACACAGGCTGCTGGTCATGAGAGGTGGGTGGAAACTCTTATTCTAAATAGTACAGACATTATGAACAGATTAAAAGAAGAACTAGAATAACCAAATTAACCTTGATCTATTCTTCACACTTCAAAAGAGAATTAAATTCAACTTTATCTCAAAATACACACTGAAGAAGTATTTTTACCCATGTAAGCTTGCACTGGGCTTTCCTACAAGTATTGTAAGACTCCAGGCAAAGAGGTAAGCAAATCACATTATGAACCCCTCCCACTCCCTACCCCTATCTCATTTTTTTTTTTTCCTCGCTCTGGCGCCCAGGCTGGAGTGCAGTGGCCGGATCTCGGCTCACTGCAAGCTCCGCCTCCCGAGTTTACGCCATTCTCCTTGCCTCAGCCTCCGGAGTAGCTGGGACTACAGGCGCCCGCCACCTCGACCAGCTAGTTTTTTGTATTTTTTAGCAGAGGCGGGGTTTCACCGTGTTAGCCAGGATGGTCTCGATCTCCTGACTTCGTGATCCGCCCGTCTCGGCCTCCCAAAGTGCTGGGATTACAGGCTGAGCCCCCGCGCCCGGCCCCCTATCTCATTTTTATGTTATATGGCTAGAATGAGATTAGAAATAACCTTTAAGGCTGCCTTCAAAGTTTTTCTTTTTTAAGAGGTTTCAAAATGAAGCATGCAGCCACGGGGGTGTGGAAGTTGGGGATAATGGGATTTTACAGATTGATTATGTGCACACATAAAAGCAGTTCTTCTTTTTCAATGCCAGCTGGCTGGAGTGGAGGGAGGATAGTCTAGGCAATTACTAAGCAAAGTAATTACCCTGTTGAATGTACGTTGGGGGCTTTGATAATTGTGACAACACAAAGCTGAGGCTAGTTCATACCAATGTTCCATTAAAAAGCACAGAATCACTGCTGGAATCTCGCATTTTAATTTCCTTAATATGGGGATCAATGTTAATGAATATACCCAGAAAAGACTAGGTTAAACAAAAGTCTAACAGAAGTTTCTCTTTCTAAAATATGTTCTGTAAATATTAGTGACGTCTTACACATACAGTGGGCTTAATAAGTGCCTGCTGATTATGTTGCTGCTACTACAGACCCTACCATTTGTTGAAGACTTTGTCCAGCCCAGCGTTAAGTATTTTAGATCTTTTAATCTCATTTAATTCACACAATAACTTTAGAGATAGGAATTATTATCCTTATTTTTCAGATATGCAAATTAAGACTTTGAAAGGTCATAGAGATTTGTTATCCATTCAACCTTAACAATGATGTACTACTGAGTATCTGTTCAACAACTGTGGCTGGACTTGGGTGTACAACAGTAGACCAAAAAGACATGAAGATTATGGTCGGGGGAGGGCAGGAATCTAGATTTTTTTTTTTTTTTTTTTTTTTTTGAGACAGAGTCTTGCTCTGTCACCAGGTTGGAGTGCAGTGGTGCCATCACGGCTCACTGCAACCTCCGCCTCCCAGGTTCAAGCAATTCTCCTGCCTCAGCCTCCCAAGTAGCTGGGACTACAGGCACATGCCACCACAACTGGCTAATTTTTTGTATTTTTAATAGAGATGGTGTTTCACCACGTTGGCCAGGATGGTCTCGATCTCTTGACCTCGTGATCCACCCGCGTTGGCCTCCCAAAGTGCTGGGATTACAGGTATTAGCCACCACACCTGGCCAGGAATCCAGACACTAAACAAAACTCAAAGGAATATAAAGTGAAAAACTGTGATACGTACCACGAAAGAGAAAAACATGGTGCTATGAGTGAGCATAACAAGAGAACCTATTTAGATTGGGTGGTAAGAGAAAGCCTAAGACCTGAGAGATAAAGAGTCAGCCATGTAGAGTGAAATGAAGAGTGTTCTGAGCACAGGAAACAGGCTGAGTTAAAGCTGCAAATAGGAAATCAGCTTAACGTGTTTAAGGATTAGAACAATTCAGGTGGCTCAGGCTCAGTGATCAAGACATAGGTGAGATCAGCAAGGTAGGCCTGAATGAGGAGTCTGAACTTCACTCTGGCATAAAAGAAAGACAACCGACAGTTTTTAAGAGGGCAGGGAGGAAGACGGGGAGAAGAGGGGGTGGGGAGCTGGAGAAGTGAGTAAAAGAGGAGGAGAAGGTGTGGGGATCAGACCGTCAGATTTCAATTGTAATAAGGTCACTCTAGCTACTCTATGGAGAAACACTGTGTGGAACAGAATAGTGGTGTCAAGTAGAGAGGTGGAAAGATGCTCAAAATATTTTGAAGCTGTAGTGGATTTCTTCTTAAAGCTAAATAGTAAGTAGTAGAACAAGAATTCTGTTACTGAAGCTTGGGCTCTTAACTTCTTCATCAGCGGTGTTCAATCTTTTGGCTTTCCTGGGCCACATTGGAAGAAGAAGAATTGTCTGGAGCCACACGTAGAATACACTAATACTAATGATAGCTGATGAGCAAAAATAAATAAATAAATAAATAAATAAACAAACAGAAAGAAAGAAAGAAAAAAATCACACAAAAAAAATCATGTTTTAAGAAAGTTTACGAATTTGTGTTGGGCCACATTCAAAGCCATTCTGGGCTGCACGTGGCCCATGGGCTATGAGTTGGACAAGCTTGTCTTAAATACTGATCAGAAACACTTCGTCAGTAAATGTTTTAAAGTTTGAGTCAAGAAAAAAAGATTATTTCCTTTTACTGAGATAACAACTAGAAAGCATTTTCAGGATGAAATCTCAAAACATTAATGTGACTTTTTCTTCCAATACTTACAGACCTCTGCCCCATGATGCTGAATGATGACTTGGGGTCGTCAATAGTCAATGACTGTCAACTACCCTAAAAGTAACACTTGTCTTTCTTGTAGCTTTCAGTGAATTTAAACTCAGAGTTGGTAGAAACAACCTTAATGTCTGGGTTCCCTACAAGATCTTTTCATGATCCCATCACATCTTCTAAGAGCCGCAGTATAAGAGAA
This sequence comes from Papio anubis, assembly GCF_008728515.1. Taxonomy (NCBI): domain Eukaryota; kingdom Metazoa; phylum Chordata; class Mammalia; order Primates; family Cercopithecidae; genus Papio; species Papio anubis. Next base: position 44,063,092 of record NC_044991.1, read on the forward strand.
TGGAAGTTTCAGATTACTGAAGCTTTTTCCTAGCTTTGTGCTGAAGTTGAGACATTTACCTCAAGAGAATACCGACTAGCTTACAAAGTTAACAAATGCCAAGATTATTTAGTGTTTTTCAATAATCTTTAAAAAATCTTTGAATAATTATTATGTTATATTCAGAGTACACTTGCCAGACCTACATAAAGACAGGTATCAGAGGTCCATATTTACTCCATGCTTTTAGCCAATATATCATAGAATGTTAAAGCTAGAAGATATTTCATCAATTTTGGTGATGTGTACTAACCATTAAATTGTGTTAAATCCCCTAATTGTTTTAAAACAATACTTTTTTTTAGTTTATAGTTGAACTGTAACTGCTTTACAGGTTTTGTTTGTCTGTAATGGAAAATCATGTAGCTAATCTATGAATCGCAATATGCTTCTAGCTACTAAGCTAACTACTAGCTCATAGTACTTATCATATAAGTTAAATGCTACCTTTGTTGTTATTATCTGATATATTTAATATTTTGCTTATGTGTTATTATCTATATGCCCCACTAAATGCAACTCCATGAAAACAAGAATTTTTTTCCCCCCTATTGTTTCACTGCTAAATCTTTCCAACATGTAAAACAATGCCTGAAGCCTAGTGGACACTTACAAAATATTTGTTGGATGATTGAATAAAAGAATGAATGAGCTTCAAACACTTACATCACTAAGTATTACCTGAGACAATCTTGGTGAAAGCTCTTTGTAAACCGTAAGCCATTCTACAAATGTAGAGCATTAGCAAAGACCATTTATTAAGCATTTCACATCCATTATCTCCCTTACTTCCCAATTCACAAAAGAAACTAAAGTTCAGACAGCTAAAGCAACTTGCCCAATATAACACAGCGTAAGTGGTAGAATTAGAATTCCAACAAACAAGTTGATTCCAAATCCAAGTATCTTGACTCCAGATCTCCTGCCTTTTCTATCTTGCTCTTTATCGTGACATGCTGACTCCAAGTACATAAAACAAAACATACCAGAACACTATTAAATTATACATACAATTCATATTTGAGATAATGACTAAGAGCATTATCTTTGAATTAGACAGACCTACATTTTCATTCCAGTTTTTGCCACTTATTTGGGATATGGCCTTGGTCAACTTTTCTAAGCCTCAGTTTCACCTTCTGTAAAATAAGGTAGTAATAATGCCTCTCTAATTGTGTGGAAAAAATTATGTATTTCAAGTAAAGGACTTAACTCGCGAGTATGGGTTAATGGCTCAAAGTGCCTAAAATTTTATTTATTTATTTATTTATTTATTTATTTATGTATTTATTTATTTTGAGACGAAGTCTCGCTCTTGTTGCCCAGGCTGGAGTGCAGTGGCGCGATCTCAGCTCACCGTAACCTCTGCCTCCCTGGTTGAAGCAATTCTCCTGCCTCAGCCTCCCAAGTAGCTGGGATTACAGGCATGCACCACCTTGCCTGGCTAATTTTGTATTTTTAGTAGAGACGGGGTTTCTCCATGTTAGTCAGGCTGGTCTTGCACTCCCAATCTCAGGTGATCCGCCACCCTCAGCCTCCCAAAGTGCTGGGATTATAGGCGTGAGCCACCGCGCCTGGCCAAAAAAATTTATTTTTATCTTTGATGATAAAGAAACATTTTCCTGGTATCTTACAACCGACACTTGAATGTGGAATGACAAAAAGAGGGAAGTGTAGAAACAAATCAACAGACTTCATTTGCATTTCTATTTTCCCTCTGTACTCTGCACTGATTTTACAGAAGCAAATGCTAACAAAGCCATATTTTTCTCTCTCTCTCCCAACACAGAACTGGGCTCATTACATTACTCTGCTGCCTACTGATAAAGGTACAAGTGGAAATGTCCACTGCTAAAATGCAGAAGGAATAATAATTTTTTTTAAAAAAGATTAGTTATCTTAAAGCTGTTAAAATGGTAAAGTAGTCTTCTTTGAGGTTTCCAGAATCCCAGTAAATTTTTTTCTTAAATAAGAACACCTATCTAGATGGTTACCTATTAAATCAAAGGTACAGAGTTACTAAAATGTATCAGTGTATAAGCACCAGGAACAGTGTTTCAGATGAATTAGCCACTCCTATTAGAATCACTTTTATTGGGAAAAAGTGTTAACAGCCAGGTACATGTCTCAGGCACTTTATAGTCTTGTACTTAACTACAATAGCATGTTGCAAAATCCAGGTTCCTCCCTTCTAGTTCTGAATCCAAATTAGCATGTCCTTGTTCTTGAGAGAGAGAGTCTCTTCTCTGGTTGTCCATGTGTGTTTACACAAGATATTCTTATTTCATAGTCTATCAATGGCTGATCTTTTCCAGCTACAGAAACTTAGTTAACATATTTCTTCAGAAAATTCTTCTATGAATGTCTACTAATATACTTAAAGGATTAGGTCTAAGAGTAAGAATTACGTTTCAATATTTATTATGGTGCAATAGTCTTACCTAGAAGAAGTGAACTAATTCACAAGCACATTAAAGTTTCTCACCTCCCCAGACAATTTCACA